>NC_092252.1:13127111-13457111 GCF_036320965.1 Panulirus ornatus | reverse complement strand
GCTCTGATGGTAGCATTCTAACCCCATTAATCTTTTGAAAGTGGCCGGCTGTTGCCCGGCCGGCTCTGATACTCCTAGAAAACAGAAAAGACATTGTCTTGGATGCAAAAAAAGAAGGCGACCTTAATTGTCTATTCCTTCATCAGAATCGGTTACTCATTTGCTCAAGTTTTCTATTTCGAAGACTTGGCTTGTTCTTTTCCTCTTTCTTTACTGTTTTCTCAGCGTCTCCCTCCTCCCATCCTCCCAAACCGTAGTCTCTTTGAGGAGTTCTAGCCGCCAGCGACCTCCAAACTGTTATTACGGAGGTCGCTACTGCAGTTCTTAAGAGTTAATTGCTGAACTACACGGGTTATTCCAACAGCTCGGAGAATGAGGCAAAGAGATCGCTCTGATTGCTCATAGACTTAAGCACGGAGGGCATTCCAGTTTTTCCCACTACAAGAGAGAAAGATAGAGGAAGCTCTAATGGTTCACAGACTGGAACACACAATGCTCAAGTAGTCCACAGACAGTTGATAAGGTTAATAAGAGCCCAAAGACTGTGATGCAGAGATAGCTCTCAGACTGAGGGAAAATACTTAGCTCTTGATGCTTTCTTTGAGGTACAGAGGTAGCTCTTAACAGCTCAGTGACTTGGGTACAGAGGTCGCTCTCATAACTCTCAGACTGAGGTACAGAGGTTGCTCTTACATCTCTCAGACTGAGGTACAGAGATCGCCCTCATAGCTCTCAGACTGAGGTACAGATGTTGCTTTAACAGCTCACAGACTGGGTGACAAAGGTAGCTCTTATAGCTCACAGACTGGGGTACAGAGGGACCCCTAACAGCTCACAGTCTGGGATACAGAAGTAGCCCAAAAAGCTCGCGGAATGAGGTACAAAGGTGCCACCAACATCTCTCAGACTGAGATACAGTGTTAGCTCAAACAGCTCACAGACTGAGGAACAATGTTAGCCCAACCAGCTCACAGACTTAGGTGCAGTGTTAGCTCAAATAGCTCACAGACTGAGGTACAGTGTTAGCTCAAATAGCTCACAGACTGAGGTACAGTGTTAGCTCAAATGGCTCACAGACAGAGGTACAGAGTCTGCTCTTAACAGCCCGCAGACTGAGGTACAGAGTCAGTTCATAACAGCTCAGTCTGTCGCTCTTAGTTTACAGACTGAGACGCATAGGTGACTCGATGCACACAGACTGAGGTACAGAGATAGATCAAACATAGACCGAGCTACAGAGGTCGCTGTTATAGCTAACAGACTGAGGAACAGAAGACGTTTTCATTGCAATCTGTGACAGCTCACAGATACAGATGCAGAAGATGTTCCATTAATTCACAGAAAGAGGTATACGGACACCAGCAGTTTACAAAGAATGGTACAGGGTTCGTTTCAGTAGTTCATAGAGTCGTAGAGAGATCCGGTTATGGTCCGGAGGGCGCTCCAGTAGTTGACAAAGTAAGGCACAGAGGTCGCTTCAAATTCTTCAGTGTGATAGAAAGGGAAGATCCCGTTGAGTTATGGACAGCAACCCCACAGTGCACAGAGTTAGGACGTTTGGATTTTTATTATCCTCACCAGTAAAGCCTGATGGACACACGGGCTTGAAGGAAGAACGTTGACGACTTTAGTATTGATATTAGCACTTGGAATAACTCGCCATACCACAGCACCCTCCAGGCCGCCCCGAACAGCATTCGTTAAGTAGATCGCCGCCAACCACCTCAACGCCACCGGCGTCAAGACCATAGTAATGTGCAGCATTTTCACTTTCAGCCGTGTCCCATATCCTCTGTCGTTGTGCTGTGGACTGAACTGCTTTGTGTCACTGTGGATAACCAAAAAAGCTGGATGAAACACGTCTCTGTACTATCACATTTTACGGCTGCCGTCTCCGCAGTTTTCGTAGAACCGGGACGCCGGGACGCCCTGAGCCTGGTATCAAGAACATCTACAAAACTTGAAATCTCTTCTAACTCCCTTATGCCTCCCTACTCTCTTTCCACTATACGACAGGGGCCGTTAGAGATGTAGAAAACGACATGCAAGATCATCATCCTCTGCCCTTCACAAAACTCATTAGTGGCGCTCGCCTCCCGACTCTGCAGCCATTCTTATCCGACACTGAGGGTTAAGCATCCTGCATCACTTTCGCCACCGTCAACTCCTGCTATCGGAGATCCCTCTACGCCTAGTTTCTGTTGCTACCACATCCACACATCCGTGTCGAATCCTTAAAAGCTCGTATCGATCGCTATAAGACAAGAACATTTACAAACCTTGTAAAAATCAACAATAAGTAGATTTTATGTTACCCCTGTCCTTTGATTTTGTGTTCAGACCACCTGTTTAACGCTTCAGTTTGGAGCAATATTGTTTTTAGGTACATTTTTCAATGTTTTCATCCTCTTAAAGCAGTTAATTTAGTACACTCAGTTGTTGAACGTTCACTCGGTTTAAGCCCTGACATTCATCACGCACTCATTCGCACGTGAAGTATGTGGTCACTGGGTGCACTTTGCACGCTCATACATACCAGTGATATATCTATTGTGCTTGTGTATTTCTAGTGCTTTATCAGGCAGGTTCTGCTTGTGTATCTATAGTAGAATTTCGAGAAAAGGTGTAAGGCGATAATAGGTGTGTAGGACCTAATGAACTTGGTAGAGTTCCGGGACGCGCTGATTAATCAGAGAGAGAAAGGAGTGTGTTTTGTCGTGACAGCCATATCGGCGGCGGGCTCCAGTTTACATTGGCAGTGCATGAGAGCGGCTGACGGACGCTGGGAGGACCCGGGAGGTGCTGCCATCAGCGGCCGCCACAAAAACCTCTTCGCCCAAGTTCAAGGCTAGCCATAGTGCGGGAGGCGGTGGGGCCACGCACACGTACGCGCTCATCCACCCCTTGTACGACGCTTACCTATACACCCTTTTTGCTTTTTAGTACTTTTATATCACAGGAAACTGGACTAGTGAAGTGATTTGTAGAAAATAGTTAGTAACGGAGGTAGATAGTATACGTTGGACGAGTGTCATCAAGAAATAAAGTGATAAAGAGGGTAATATCAAGACATTTTGTGAAGTGATTGGTGAGGAGTGGTGCGGTGGTCTGGCCTTGGACCAGCAGATAGGTACAAGCAGGTAAGCTGGGGGACCAAGGTGTGTGGCTGCCACGCTTACTTAATGTAAACTTGCTTTTGGATTTTAAGTTTTCCCCGTCGCTGCCTAAGACTATCATTTTTCAGTTACCTTTTGAAATCTTGCGAAACAATACTAAAGTAGATATAAATTTTTACACAGGCTTTTATCTGTGATGAACTCAGATTTGTGAGTGATGAACTCTGGAAATTTTTAGTAGTAGAACATCGACTTCGAGAGCTGGTGAGGCTGGACTAGGGACAACACAAGTAAGGTATGTAGGTGGATTCCTTACTACTTGTTACACGTTGCATGCATTGGGTGATCATATTTTCAGCTCTACATCTGGTTTTCCGTCCATGTAAATTGCATTGAAGTCAGTGTTAGTATTTGCTTTAAAAGTATTTGTATGCTTGAAAGATACCCGTTGTCATGGACTGTTGAAGGAATGCCAAAAAAAAGTCAACTCTGCGTTCATTATTAAAGTCAGCAGTGTTTTTCCGGCTTTGTGACGGCCGTAGTTGGATACTCCTTTGGTCTGCTAGGTGCGTACTGGAACATTGTAAAATAGATTGTTGTCATGTATTGAAAATGATGATGCTTTTAGTCTAGTTGAGACCTATACAGACAAGATTAACATTTAATTTATTTAGCTGATGGGTAGCAAGTTCTAGAATATTGGATGAGTCTGATATGTTGAATCTTTTATCAGTCATACGGACCTGTATGGTTGCGGCGCCTCGAATAATTTTTCAGTGCTTTGCGATTATTGCCTAGGCTGAAATAAGGTGCCAATATCTAGAAAATCATCTGGGCATAATTTGTTGTCGAAAAGGTGCTGGGGAATATCATGGTGATGTTTACGGTGATGGTATTTAGTGTGACTTGGCAGGGTTGACAGTGTTCAGTTTGGATTCCATATGATGGCACTACTTGATATAGTTGTGTTCCATTGTGCATGTATTGTTCATTCTCTGTGGTGGCGTGTCGTGTTTCGGACGCATTCCTTAATTAGCATTTCATGTAAACATGCACATTTCACATGGAAACGCCTGAGAAAGATTCGTTATTCCATTCAAGGATTCTTTGCCAGTTTTCTCTTTTGTGTTTGTTTTCTCTTATATCGTCAGGTCAGGTCTGACTACGGCAGTTGCCAGCATGACTCGCGGGTGTGAATGTTTCGTCAGAATTTCCATGGCACATAGATAACACGTATACAGAGACCTCACCCCGAAGTGATGCCGCTGCTGATTTTGCTGGAAGCAACCGAATTCGAGTAATATAATCCTACAGCACAGCAATCCCAAGTAGTGGAGTAAGCATGCAGCAAGGGAAACCTTGCAGTGCCGTTAACTTACATCCCGAAAGATCCTTTAGTGGTGAAGCTCACCACAACATCCAACCAACCCACCTTTCGTAAGCTCCACCGAGCAAACTCCCTAGTGATGTAAGCGTTCGACATACTAGCCTTTAATGGTGTCACATTACGACGTAGTCTGATATGTTCTTTCAGATCAGTTTTTTTTCACTAGTATTAAAAAAAAATTCCATAGAATTATTATATGGCAAATCATTGTAAACTAATATCTTTTGAAAATTGGTTAGTGCACTTTTGCAGAGATTCATATGTCAAGTTTCTTGTATTAATTGTTTGGTTTGTGTGTGTGGGTGTGTGTGTGTGTATACAGTTGTTCAGTTCTTGAAGTAGTCCGAGTATTGACAGAAATAAAACGTTGGTGTAAGAATGTGACTGTGTGTTTGGAATGTTTTACCTCTGACAACTGTTCTTTAAAAAACTCCGATCGTGGGAACTTGCCTCACTGCCCCTCTGCAGGAGAGAACAGTGCTGTCAGTCATCGTTCTCCCACGGACCCATGAAAACACAGTGTGGCTTTGCCATGGTCGTTATCAGCAAAGGTAATGGAGATACACCCTACTCGGAAATTCAACCTTGAGGTCACACTTGATTTTGTTGTGATATCAGACTTTTTGAGGTACGACTTTTTTTTTTTCTCCAACGCGGATCGTCCTGTCTCGATGGGTGAAGAAGCTCTTGACGTTAATTAGAAATTCTGGTCACATCGTGTAATTAAAGTTTTTCGGTTTCGCTAAATGGGAGGGATGTGATCTTATTAATGACTTATTGTTTACGGGTATTCCAGTCTTTATTTGGCTCGTGTATAATGATACTGCGAAGAATAAGGAGTGATAATGTTACTACTACCGCTACTGCTAATGATGATATTAATCATTGTTATGTTATTATTATTGTACAGCGATGATTTGGCTAATATTTCCGGAAATGGCAATATAAGATCATTATGATTTTAATTACAATAACCGTATTGATATTTTTTTTTTTTTTATAAGGATAGTGTTAGTAGTAATGCTGATATTTCATCTTATGGTGTTCATGATTATATTTGGAGTAAATGATTTTAATTCTCGTAATGAAAATGAGATCGCTTTGGACCTACGGAACATAAAGGTAGAATGCACAGAAAAACTTGAACCTTTTATCCCTTGAGCACGACGCTGCGACCCTTGGGTATGACGTGTTGGCCTTTGACCTTACCTTTAAGGGCTAGTTCTAAGGTCAGGCCATCATACTCATTTGTCGCACCGTCGTGCTCAAGGCCTGTGTCGTCGTGCGAGGGCTGTACCATCGTTTACATGACGTAGACTTTTCGGGATTTTTACCCCTACAGCCCTGGCTGGGTTTAGGCTGCTGAGTAAGGACGTAGGTTGAGCAGGCTGTTGGAAGCGTAGTCACCACAGCCCGACTGGAGTGGTACACCATGTAAATACTTCTCCAAGGGCCTTATATATTTCTCCACCGTGCACCCTTTGTATTTATGTATGCAGGCATGTGTTGAATACACTTAGGCATTGAATATTAAATGTATTTTATCTTTGCCTGTCGTACCTCTGCATTTTAGAGCACTGCTTTACAGTGTAACGTGCCTGTTTTAGCTAGTAAGAAATTATTTTTGAGTGCAGTTGTGGGACAGTGACCTTTAGGATTTTCCTGGTGCAAACGATGTGTACCTCTCTCGTCTGAGTTTCATAGGGTACAGCCTCACTGATTTTGAGTTTCTTCTAGTAGTTCAGCTCCGTTGTCGCGTCGAACGGGACGTGAAGGATCTTTGAATGCTTTCCAATTCTGCAACTTCGCCCACCTTGTAAGGTGTTGTCAGTACATAGCAGTGTATGCCATTCGTGAAAGTATTAACTCTTGAAGAATGTCATCATTGGTTTTCTTGTCTTGAAGGTCCGCAAGATACGTTCTATAACCTAGCCCGAGAGCTGTGCCGTTGTGCTCAAGGACTGAGCTGTCTTGCTCACACACTATACCGTCATGCTGAATGGTCGCCTAGTCTTTGTTTTGGGGTTGAAGTCATACGACCACAGAAGCAGGAATTGCTAGGCTCTATACCCGTGCGTAGATACCTCTAACCAAAAGTCACTAATGGTATTCATAAAGAATTTTTCTTTTGGCTGGACATATTTAGATGATCTAAAGTTTATTGCTTGCTTAGGTGTTGACCTTGTACGCGCAGGCAACTGACGCTACTGAGATAAAACCAGAAGTTTACTCTTATTCTCAAAGAGACTCATCATTGCCATCGGGATGCATGTCATTCTGGGACATCTTGTTTCCATGGCTTTACATCACGTGGAGAATGGACGACTACTTGACGTCACCTGGGCATACTAGATTGCATTATGTGTCGTATCACAAGCGCACATCACATCAAGTATGGACACCATGTTGCCATTAGTACATCACGTACCGTGGGGACATAAGAGTTGCCATTGCCGTGCTTCACCCCAGGGACAACCATTTATCACATGTATATCGCTTATATCACATAAAGGGATTACTGAAGGTGGCATTTTTACTTGGCCAGGGGCACAGTAAACACCACCTTGAAGCCTTACCCTTACCTGACGGTGGCATTGGGGAAGCAACTTGAGATGGTTACCTCCCCTCTGCCTAGAATATGAAAATAACGATAGCTTAAAACTTTGGTGAACAGTGAGGGATCTGGGAACTACTGTGAACAGTGAGTGAAGTCGTAAGACTGCTTTAACTGTGGGTTTTCTCGCTGCCGGTGTGAAATAAGTCAACTAGAAGCCAGTGGTGGCCACATACTCCAAAATACTTTTGAGTAATTAAACAATTTAGCTGATTTAAGACACCCAGCACGAGTTTCTGATAGTCAAGACCACTCCTGTAAATGCCCCCCCCCCTTTTTTTTTCTTTCCTCTGATCTCTCGTTCCAGATGAGGTATTTTCGCCCATCCGCTACGGTCTGCTGATCAAAATTTTACTTGCATCATGTTTACCTGGGTGCGTCCACTCCCTGTCCTCCCTGCGGAACGCCATCATTGTCGGGCTGGGAGTGTTCTTGAATGGCCTTCGTTTCGTAGCTTTGATCCCGAGTTAAAATTAGACCACCTAGTACTGCTTCAGCGGTCGGGATGCCTCCAGCTGTGCTGACCGTATAGTGGGTGGATCTTTTACCCCGTCAATTGCCGTCTTTCCCTTTTGCTCTTGATAGCTACAAAGCTGTGATTCTTAGGGTGAAGAAAGCCGGAAAAAAAGATTGCATACTTGATTTCTTCGAATGATAGATAATTCTGGTCGCTGCGTCTCCGACAACTTTAATAAAAGCATTGTTCTCGGCATCTTAATATCCTGACTCTACTTTGGATGATGTCACATCCAGTCTTCCTCTCCGTCTCTGTTTCTCCTACCGATCGTATGATGTCGTATGTTTTTCTGGTGTTAGGGCATTCGATTTCTTTCCTGACTACAGGTGGGCGAGGCGTATGGACCAGAAGGTATACCTAGCTCCTGACCTCGACAGCTGTTTCGTCTGTCAAAAAAAAAAAAAAAAACAGCTTTTCCTTCTCGGACTTGTACAGTAGTCCAGAGCATCTCTTGAAAGTGACTAATCCTGTAACTATCGCCCCATGGCTCTCATTTCTGCTGTTTACAAAATCTATGATTTTTTTTTTCATGTTTAGATACAGGCTTGCACTCTTGTTCCGGACTTTCAGAACATCGAAATGGCTTTCGCAGTGCAAGTTGTATTGGTAATTCCGTGTATGTGACCCACAATTGGACCGACGTACCTCCGGCATTTTGGTCATTTTTTGAGGGGGGGAATGGTGTACGTCTTCATAATACTTCCTTTGGCTTTCCTCTTTCTCTTCGTTCTTTCGTGCATAACCTTTTGTGTTGTGATCTTCATCTTTATCCTGTGAAGAGAGGTTTACCTGTAGGTTCTCTCCAATAGCCTCACCATTTTCTTTGTGGCTCTCTTAATTCATACGCCGATGATTCTACTTTACACATTCCAACTCGATTTCCCTCCCCTCCTCACCCCGATACCTGTTTAGCGGTAACCTCTTTAGATTTAGCATTGCAGAAACAATTTCCACATACGTGTCTGAGTCTTGATCATTTCCCGATACATTTCGGAGCACCATTCAACACTACAGGTTCATGACCATGTTGATCGTAACCATTATCCTCCTCTGTATCCAGGAACCTCTACATAATGAGCACAAAGAATTGTGTATCCCAAAGGCTGGGGCCGCTGGAAAGGTGCAGGCTATATTTTTTTCTTTTGTGTTGGTATTTCATACAATGGTGTAATTCGCCCCACTGTGGAATGCTGCTGCTCCCTTACCCGAGGGAGCTCATCCCTCTCTCCAGAGTGGAATAAGAGGCCTTCCGTTTTATCAACTTTCCTGCTATCATCTTGATTTTGTTTTCCTCGCTTGTTTCTGCTGGTATGGTGTCGGCGACTGCCGTCAGTGTGTCCCAGCCCTTAAAGCCTGGGCCTGCGGCACGCATTGGCTGTTGTATCCCGTAGTTTTTGGAGACCAGCTACACGGGGATTAACCGTTAAGATACTTTATCCTTTCCTCTCACAGCAGAGCTGTGGATTTATCTTCCGTCATTTGTCTTTTCCTCATCCCATAACATTTTCATCTTTTGACTCGGGGTCTACATAAATCTGAGGTGCCCATTCCCCCCCACCCCCATCCCCCGGACTTGTCTTTCATCCGAGATGGCTGTGACTTGGATGTGCTTTTGCCCGTGTCATGTCGGCTGATATGCAGAGCGGATAAAATTTTTTTACCTTATTTCATCCTTCTGCGTACCCGAGACTGAGAACATCTCGATCTTCTTGACATCGACTTACTTTTTTCTTGCCAGTTACTAAGGCAGAAGCCACTGTGGTCGTATTGACTCCTTGAGCACGACGGTACGACCTTCAGAGCATGACTTTACGACCCTTCACCACGACGGTACGACTCTTGGGGTAAGACGGCCAGGCCTTTGACCACACCCGTTAGGTATCAGGTCTAAGGCCCGGCCATCATGCTCAGGGGTCGTGTCGTCTCGCTCGCTCGAGTGTTCAAGGTCATTAGTATTAAGGACAGTGTCAGAAGTGGCGTGAAAACGATCTTGAGCAAGTGTTACGTAAGTTTAGGTGTATGTGGTCCTTAAATTTTAGGTATATGCGGTCCTTAAAGTTTACGTGGAAGTGCTTGATAAAGTGCAAGTGTTTTGGTCAAGTTTAGACGGAAGTATGCGTTGAATTGGAGGTATTAGTGATGTGTATAAAGATAGTGTTGGTTAAAGTTAAGGTTCGTGGCAATTAAAGTTCAGATGAAAGTTGTAGTTAAAGATCTGAGTAAAGACTACGTCACCCGCCAGAGGTAGCAGTCGTCGGTTGAGGAGTCGATATAGCATGTGCTGCGCCCCTTACCTTGTCTGGATGGTTCCTGGAACCTTACTCAGTTACCTGGTGGCGGCCGTGGGGACTGGCTCTGCTGTCTTAAGCTGGGTTGGGATCTCTCTCTCTCTCTCTCTCTCTCTCTCTCTCTCTCTCTCTCTCTCTCTCTCTCTCTCTCTCTCTCTCTCTCTCTGTGTAGTGGCAGTCACCAGCCAGAGAGGAATTACTTGTGTTACCCGCCTGGGTATCGGGAGGGTTATCGACGGCCCTTCAGTGACTGTCGGTTTCCAGTCCTTTGGCCCAGGTTACCGTCTTTTTTTTTCTTCTGCCACACGTGGGCAGCTGGCATTCGCTCCGCAGACACTGCAGTCTCTCATCTCGCACATGGAATTTGACATCACGAAACAGATGACTCATTCCTTGCGAGTCTAGATATTCTTGCGGTGAGCGCAACGCGCTAGTTTCTCCTTTTGACAAAATCTCGTTATAAGGACTCGTAATTGTCTGTGTATGCATCCCTTCAGGTAGTGATTCCAGGGAAGAGACTGTGTTGGCCAGGTCCTTGGAACTTCAGGTTGCGGAAGTGACCAGGTGTCTGGAACCTCGATTAACTGTGGTGGACAGGTCCCTCGGAACTTCGGGTAACTGTGATGGCCGGGTTCTTAGAACCTCGGGTAAACTGGTGAACAGGTCCTTTGGAACTTCGGGTAACTGTGGTGGTCAGCTCCTGTGTAGGTAACAGTAATGGCTAGCTCCCTGGAACCTCGTATAACTGTGGTGGCCAGGTACCTGGAACCTCAGGTAATAGTGGTGGCCAGGTGTCTGGAACCTCAGGTAATGGTGGTGGCCAGGTGTCTGGAACCTCAGGTAATGGTGGTGGCCAGGTGTCTGGAACCTCAGGTAATGGTGGTGGCCAGGTGTCTGGAACCTCAGGTAATGGTGGTGGCCAGGTGTCTGGAACCTCAGGTAATGATGGTGGCCAGGTGTCTGGAACCTCAGGTAATGGTGGTGGCCAGGTGTCTGGAACCTCGGGTAACTGTGATAGGCAGGTATCTGGAATTCCAGGTAACGGTGGTGCCCATGTCTCTGGAACCCCGGGTTCCGGTGATAGGGAGGTATCTAGAACCTTAGGTATGCCTGACCATTACTAATGGTCAGGCCTGGTTAGTGTCAAGCTACCGATAAGTCGTGTCGTTTAAGTTATAGCCCGATAAATAGTGGCGTTAAGTTTCAGTCTGATAAGGATTGGCGTTTAAGTTGGAGTTTTTCCACTTTGCCCGGTAGGCCCTTTGTAGTGTGTTCTCAGAATTGTCTGCCGTTGTCTCGCGGTCGTCCTGGAACCCTTAATGCAAACTAATATCCTCTTTGGGTGGGAGGGGGGAAAAAAAAGGCTACTCCAAGTGCCAACCACCAGCCTTTTTACCTTTACTCTAACTGCTTTTTAGACTTTCCATTCCGTATATTTTTGTTTGTCTTTAGATTACAACATTACACTGAATCCTTCGGGGAACGACGGTACGACCTTTGGCCAAAGACCTAAAGCATAAAAGGGCTTGTTCAGAGGCCCGGGCCTTCGAACCCAAGGGCCGCTACCTTCGTTCTGAATAGCCCAAAACACTGAAATGGATTCATCAGTACCACAGTCAATCAGTGACCTCAGTGTAGTAAATCCAACGCTCATACTTGCATGCATGTTGAGACACACGAAGACTAAATGCCGGCCGAACCTTCGTCTAATGGAGTGGATGACGTGAAGAAAGTGTTCCATGATGATGCCCGGGTTGGTGCTCGCAGCCCGGTGCGCAGGACGCGACCGCCTGAAACATGGAACCAGTGCATCTCGGCGATGTTTCCACCTTGTTCTGCGCATGTGATGTCGTCCTGCAGGGGAGGTTGATTGTGGCCTGTGTCATTCTTAGCGTGAGAGATTCGTATGATTTTGCCTCTCAACCGACTGTGAATAAGGGTGAGTTAGTGCTCGGAACTCCCTCTGTCAGACCCCTGCAATCACCGCTTTGACGTGTTTCCTCCCCATGCACGTATGAGGGCGTCATAATGACGCTGTCATGCAATTGGATTAGGACAAATCCCCAGATTTTACTTGTTCGTTATATGGGAAACAGTGATTCAAGACACGTCAAACATTTTTTTTTTTAAAGAAACCTATTATGGGCACTGTCTTGGCATTCTCTCTCTCTCTCTCTCTCTCTCTCTCTCTCTCTCTCTCTATATATATATATATATATATATATATATATATATATATATATATATATTATACATAATCTCTCTCCCGCGTTAGCGAGGTAGCGCCAGGAAACAGACGAAGAATGGCCCATCCACTCATTTACATGTATATATACATAAATGCCCACATACGCTCATATACATACATATACATATCAAATACATACATATACACAGACATGAACATACATACACATGTACATATTCATACTTGCTTGCCTTCATCCATTTCTGTCGCTACCCCGCCCCACAGGAAACAACATCGCTACCCCCTGCTTCCGCGAGGTAGCGCCAGGAAAACCGACAAAAAAGACCACATTCGTTCACACTCAGTCTCTAGCTGTTATGTGTAATGCACCGAAGCCGTGGCTAATAGAACTCGGAATATCCCTCATTAGCAAGGATTCGAAACCTCGAACCATTTGTGTGGCAGCTGGGTACACTAACCACTCTGCTATACTGCCCATGATAGTGAGACAACAATTCGATTACTAGTAATCGAATACCCTTTCGTCTCGTGTTCATGAGTAACGGGGGTCTTTACTGGTCATATCCCGTCAGATATATTACCCAGTCACCAGCAATTTGACCGAACTTACTGTCACCCACGGAGGTATATGAACACAAATGTAGCACCAGTGAACGCGCACTTTCATAGAAACCCATAATGCCTTCTAACAGCAAGAATTCTTGGGGCTGGAATCTTGGCTGTTGAAGGACAATGTTATATATATGTATATATATATATATATATATATATATATATATATATATATATATATATATTACGTTTCCTGTCTCGGGAGTCCCTCCTGTCATTATGAGGCTCTTGCAGCACTCAGGAAGCTGGACACGTCCACCGGTTCGGAGCTGCAGGTCACAAAGTGTTGTGATGTGTGTGTGTGTGTGTGTCTTACGTATGTGCAGTTGAGTAGTAAGTGCATGCGGTTACGTGTTCTTGATGTTACCGGACTGAGCCTGCAAGTGCACACCTCGAGTGAGGAGGTTTACCTTGGGCAAAGTTCCTCCTTCGTCAGTAGACAGAAAGAGAGTCCAGCTTTGCTTGTCGAGGACTTCCACTCCAAAGGATTCCATCATTTTCATACTTCTTCCTGGGACAGTGTTAAGGCTTCAGGAGCTGTGTAAAACTGCTTCTAGGGTTGTGATGGTTATTATTTATTTATTTATTTATTATTATTTTTATTGTTGTTGTTATTATTATTATTACTTTTTTTATACTAATCGTAATTACAGAACCCATTTTATGGGGCTTGTGAAGCTTCGTGGCCGGACTGCAAAGAGTAGCAGTACGTTGATGGTGCTCCTTCCTCTGTAGTTGAGGAAGGAGGTCCTTCTGCTCACCGGCGTTGATACATCCTCGCCAGAGCTGTCTGTCTTGTGGCTCGTGGTGGAAGTTAAAAAGACATGGGACTTATATACAAAAATTGAGAAACAGGACATTTGTAGATTTCTCTCCCCATACACACAGTAACACACACACACACACACACACACACACACAGTTCTGTAACAACTGTGTATTGTCAGCCGAATGCTACCTGAATTCAGTAAACCGTTTATCATTGTTATTGTTAATATAGGCAGTGTAAGAGAGAAAAGTGAAGGGTGTCTTGATCGCAGCCCTTTACCGTTTTTAAACTGGATAGATAAACATACTGAAGAGGCGAAGAAATTGGTTGAATGTCTTCTAAAGATGTACTACTAAAATATGACTTGTTGATGGATGGAATGAACAAAATGAGAACGCGGGAAATGTGGACTGCATCTAGGAGTTTAAAAGGATGTATGATAATTGTGAACGTTCAGGAGATGGGGGGGTCCACGAATGTGGAAATACCTTCTCGTACAATACAAATATAAGTAAGAACTCCATCCCCCGTGTGGCAAGGTACGTACCCATTTGTCAACCCTTCTCTTATATATACTTGAGTGGGAGCAGTAGTTGTCCTCTTTGCCCATATAACATAGCATGGCGTAATGTAGAAAAAAAAATGATATCGAAGTTTAAAATGTTACGAATCTATCGCTTCCCGTCCTTCTTAGCTTGGGCAACCTTGCCAGCGCGGCGCTTGAGGTGTGTGCGCGCAGAGTGGAGGAGGCTGTTGGCTAACGTAGACGCCCACTTGAGAAATGTGTGGGGTCGCTGCGCCTGGTGGGTCTGGTGCTAATGAGAGAGTTGAGACGAGTCAGTGTTGAGCAGGTCAGTTCCTTACAGACGCCGCCGCTTGACTGCCAGCCGGTAGCAGCGCGGACCATCTATCTCTCTCTCGCTGAATGTAAACTTGTTACGTTCGGTTGTCGTCATGAAGTGTTTTGTAGTTGGTATTGTATCTTTTTAGAAGACGGGAGAGTGAGTGTACGGTCTTTTATATTTAATGTAGTCATAATATTGCAACTGATATATGAAGGTTATTAATGATGACCCGTCATAAGCCTGTGGTGTTTGCATATGAATATATTTTTGTTAGTATGTTGTCTTAATACTGGACTGGCGTGATTCACTCTAATGCACATGTTGGTCATTTGCTTCGTTTATATATATATATATATATGTATATATATATATATATATATATATATATATATATATATATATATTTATATTTTTTTTTTTTCATACTATTCGCCATTTCCTGCATTAGCGAGGTAGCCTTTGAGGGAATATCCTCACCTGGCCCCCCTTCTCTGTTCCTTCTTTTGGAAAATAAAAAAAAAAGAAAAGAGTGGAGGATATCTAGCCCTCCGCTCCCTTCCCTTTTAGTCGCCTTCTACGACACGCAGGGAATACGTGGGAAGTATTCTTTCTCCCTTATCCCCAGGGATAATATATATGTATATATATATATATATATATATATATATATATATATATATATATATATATATATATATATATATATGGCTGCTGTTGCTACTATTTGCTCGTGACGATAGTGACATTTGCTTCATAATTGTCGGTTACACACGTTTGTATGTATTGGTGTTTCGTACTTTAGTAACGTGTACATGTTTCTCTCTTGTGTATTTCACTTCCTGTATTTCTCAAGCATGTACCGTAGAATTCACATGTACAGTAGATTTTGTTTTCAGCCTCCCTGTGCACATTTTTCATGCGCTGTTTTGTCCCCACTGTTTAGGAATGTATATATTGTATTCAGAATATGAAATCAGGTATTGTATGAAATTCCTGGGTATTGGGTAAAATGCCTGACGGTATTAGGCGATTTGAAATGTTTGGTTTACTCGTTTTCTATATATTTTGTACAATGTCTGACACGGTACAGCAATGTGGGTAAGTTAATTAAGGTTGAATAAGGTAGAATAATTGGGTCTTGTATAAAAGATACGATCGATGTCCGTATATTTCTAAAACTCCGGCATTTTTCACATTGCATAGGAAATGCATACATATTGTATACATGTGATACACCAGTAAATTAAGCTTGCGAATTACTGAGGGCGTAAGACTGAGTGTATCACATGTCTACAGCTGGTCTTGACTGCTTACCGTCTTTTTCACGAGCGTTTTGAAAATAGTTTTTTTTTTCGTTGTTATCGGTGGCTGTGTCTTTGACGTTCGAGTGTGTATATTTAACATTCAGTGTTTTGTCTCCTCGGCTCCTCATTTGCAAGTGGTGGAATTCTGCGTAGTCGAGTGCACTTCCTTTGTTTTTTGGGAGGGCTGGTCTTGAAGTTTGGAGATTGTGTTGTGTAGATCGATACCTTTAATCTCGTTTATTTTTCTTTTTGGGCCCATTTCCTGTCCTACGGAACGAACCGATTGTCGTACACGATTTAGATATATTAATCTCAAGTCAAAAGATCCAGGGTTTGATCATGCTTCACGAGTCGACTCCATAAAAGACAAAAGAAAAGAAAAAGAAATGGACTGTATTCCACAGAGTCTCCATTGCCCACCGTCATATATTTCACAGGCTCTTGGCTGCTTGTGTTGGACGTGATCATAACGTTTGGCCAGGAACTGCGTGATGCATGCGCGCTGTTTGAAAGACCACAAAGAATAGGTACCGGGACTTGTGTCACGTATTGTGCCACCGCGTCCGTAATGGGTACAGTTAACTCTTCCCCCGCCCCTCCACCCTTCTTCGCCCCACCCCACTGATTTGTTTTTGCTGGACCGAACATTCTCTCTCTCTCACACACACACACACACATACACACACACACATCTTAGAACTGCAGTGGCTTTCAAGCTTCCCCTCCCTATCCCAGGTTGGTACCTTTTCCCTCTGCCTCACGTGCACCCGAGTTGCCGGCATCCAGTCCACACACACACACACTCCGTCAGTCTTCCGCATGAAGAGTGAGGAGTAACCTCTTAAGTTACTAAGGCAGCTTGATGACTTTTTTTGCAAGTTCTACGGAGGATGTAGGGATAGAATAACCCGAGGACATGAATTACTGTCTAAAATGTGATGTAAATAGATACTTTTTTTGGTATGAGCAATGGACGAATGGAATAAACTGAAAGAGAACGTGGGAAATGTGGATTGCATCTACAAGTTTAAAAGGTTGTATGATTGAAAATATTTTAGAGGTGTGGCCCCACGAGCGTAAAACTCCCTCCTCGCACAGTACAAATAGGCAGATCCACACACACGCACTACGCAGCACTGCAGTTACAGATAAGTTTTCCTCCCTTGCCAAGGATGTTCGTCTTTCATATTTGCCTCACAGACGCGTGGGTTGCTGGCGTGTAGTCCACGGACGCGCTCTGCATCTAATACACAGCACTCGATAGTATGTATTTGACGCGTTTTTTTTTTTTTTTATCTTTTTATGCTTTAGCCTTTCGTGGTGGCAAAATCTCGACTGAGGTAAAGAGCATTCAAGAGCTGGGGCCCCCACGAGTGTACATTGCTCTCCCTCACACTCTGGTAAAGATAGTCAGATGAAATGGACGACTCCTTGTTGTCGAAAAATGGGTAGCTAATTAGAAGCAACACGGATTCGAGGAAGGATCACATATGACACATCTCTTAGACTCGGGCGATACTGAACGTGTATTAGATAAAAGGGATAACCGGGTAGACTACCGGAAACCACTTTGATACGACCACATCGGAATAAGGTAAGAGTTAGGGGACAGAACTCCTTATCTATACATAAGAGTACCTTTGTGGAAGTAAACAAAGGACACGGGATATAACACTCCGGCGTGTGGGCTGGTGTGGTCAGCGGCGTGTCGCATGGCTCTGTGTTGGGCCCATCGCTCCTCTTGGTATACGCAAGTGAGTTGTCCGATGAACTGAACCCTCGGAGACCGGACATGGTCGTAGGTGATGCGAAGTTCACGAGAGAAGTGGAGAATGATGGGAGAAGTGGAGAATGATGGTGGGTGCGTGAGCTTACGTGGAGACCTAGACCAAGCTGAAAGTGGGTGTGAAGATGGTTGATGATATTACTGACGACAAGGTATTGAGGAGACAGTGAAAGAAGACCTCGCCGCGATAACTACCAAGCGGGGTGTAAGGTAGAGGAATCTGTATGTGAGAGAGATCTTGGGGTTGACATGTGCGCAACAAGTCGCCAAGAGCTCCACATCAAGGAGGATTGTTGGGGAGGCAGACCCTTTCTTCCTGTGTGAGGAAATGTTCGGTAATTCATGATTTGGATCAACACTGGAAAGTGCACCTCAAGTCTGGTCACTGCACCTAATGGAACGCAATGGAGGGTCGTGGTAAGGGCATCTCTTAAGACACTACCCGAGTTAGAGCTGAGCTGTGTGAGAGGAAGGGGGTTCCAGAAGAGAGAGAGAGAGAGAGAGAGAGAGAGAGAGAGAGAGAGAGAGAGAGAGAGAGAGAGAGAGAGAGAGAGAGAGAAGGGTGACCTGATTAAAACTTTCGTTTCCAGATCGGTTGCATGAGGCAAGAGAGTGCCGCATGAGATGTAGTCGACAGCAACCACAGTTCATTACAAGAAGCCGGGCTGGAAGCTCGTGTGAAAGGAGGTGTGGAGAGTCACTGCTGCTTTAGTGTAAGAATGGTGGGTGTTTGGAGTAAACTGAGAGCCGAAACTAATTTTCGGCCGGATGTAGATAGAAAAAAAAAAAGCTGCTTGCTGTAATGAAACTTTGATACGGGGGTTCCACGAGCGTAGAACTCTTCCCGTGTCGTACATGTAGGTAATTGTACACTCTAAAAGCCTTGAAAGTGATGCCAGCCTTTGCCGCGCTGCCTTTAACCAGACTTCTTTCTTACTGGAGCAGTTGAAATTAGACGCTTCTTTGTCCGAGACCGATCGGCGTGGATGGCATGTTCCTTGATGCAGAACTCCCGACTCCGCTTTGTCATTATTTGAAAGGTTCTCCTCCTAGTTTTGCACGTCAGACAGCCATTAACGTGTTCGATCGTATTTACTTGCACGTACTTGCAAGGTCAGTCATCACTTGTGGCATCGAGGGACCAAACAAAACAAAACAAAAAACAAAGAATGAAAAACACACGTAAGGTAGTAATTTTTGGCTTTATTTTGCTTACCGCTAAAGGCAAGGTTGTCTCATATATTTTCATCACTACAATTGCAAGCCCCGGATTTTGTAATTTTTTGATGCTGTAATGATCGGCTGGGGTGATATTTTCCCTTACGGCTGGCGAGTCGCGTAATGAGAATTTGTGTTTTGTTGATAGCGTCGGGTCTGTTTATATGCTTAATGCTTTGCCTCCCAAAAGGCTCGGAGGGACTCCTGTGAGCCATGCCGAGTGTTCAAGACGCGATGGGCTACAACACGCAGTTGTATACAGTTACAACACCAGTTGTGGATAGTTATGGATAGTATACTCTCAGAAGAAAGTACACGCTGGGGGAAACCACCCAATTAGCTCGGCCAAAGAAGAAAACTTGAAGCATCAAGGATACGCGAGCGAACCCAGAGGACTGGCTGCTCCTCTGCGTGTTAGAGCGTCTTTGTATTTGTGTACATTATTTTGCATATATTTGTGTCCTGGGTATGTTTTACCTCGAGTACACGTGTGTTAGATTGCAGCGTTTGTGTTGTTGTGGTGTCGTACGTTCCCGTGTTGCACAAGTTTGGTCGTTGTACAAAAGTGTTTGCGAGTTTGTACGTCTTGCTGTTAGATACTTCGACATTTGGCTCATGGGAAACGTAGTGTATGAGGTAATTTGTCATAGTATTGGACGCCAAGTGTTGCATAAGCACTCTGTTGACTACGTCGACGAATCAGTATATATATATATACTCATATATATATATATATATATATATATATATATATATATATATATATATATATATATATATATATATATGAGAGAGAGAGAGAGTATCCCAGCCTCTTTACTAAGGATGGGAGGGAGTTTCATCCTCGTTTTCTATAGTTTTGGCAGATTCGCTTATTTTCCTCAAAAAATATATTTTTTTTATTTTTACATTTGTCAGTATTTACCGGTAATGTGATGGTTTTAGTGAAATGGTGCGGTAGTCAAAGTCTTTGAAGATGGTGTCTTTTCGAGACTTTAAGATGAGATTTTTTTTTTTTTTTTAATGTCGAAGGTACACGCTAGGACTCCCAGAGTTTAAAAGTAATTGAAGATATGAATAACTTTCGTGTTATTCTTTTTTATTGTTATTTTTGCTCATGGAAAGGGGATCACGAATAAGGATATTTTTGTTAAGTCTCGGGTTACAAAGGTTTTAGTCATACGTACTTTGAATGTCCTCTACAGTATCCCTCTGTGTGTGTGTGTGTGTGTGTGTGTGTGTGTGTGTGTGATTTAGGATGATTGCTTCAGTGGATGTTACTGATGATTTGTGACACGCTTCAGCAGACATCAGTATGTTTATTCACAACCTTCAAACCTGTCCTGTCAACCACCAATCGGACACCACCACTTTATTCAAAACAACTGTCATTTTTCCAGGTTATGTACAGGGATGAATGTGATATCACTTGGTGCTTTGGCATATGCGTTACACATACGTGGCAACTGGATAAAATATATTTTTTGTAAGTTCGATGCTGTAGTAAGTTTTATATAGATGTAAGAGCTGTTCTTAGCATTGTTTTATTTAGTTTATTTTTTTTTGAAGTATTATTCAGTTTTCATTTTGCCGAAGTGAAATGTAGTGTGAAAGTTTTGTATATTTTGTCATTTAGGTAAAAGAGGATTTTTTTTTTTTTTTTTTAACATGACTCGGCTTAAGATCATTAACTGTCGTTTCGATTGAAGTTCGCCACAGTATTTCATTGAAAGTATTGATGATTGTTACAAACATCACTGAACTTTTCATTTTCAAACTGTTCTTTCGACTTTGGATAATTGTAAAATTGAAAAAGAATTTGTAATCACACAGTTTGTATCGTGCGGAATAGATGTCCATTTTAGAATTAGGATGAAGAGTCATTTGAGGATACGTTTTACTGTTTAATCTTTCTTGATCTTATAAATACTGTCTTAGTTGAGGAAAGCATGGATTATCCACCCTCAAATTTATCCTTATGAGCTTCAGATCTAAAGGTTATTAATTTCGGGTTTTCAATGTTTATACAATATGTTAGTAGTCTCCAATAGGAAGTAGATACAGTATCCTTCAACCTAGTTTTGAGAATTTAAAAATTTTTGATTTTTAATCATTTTGCTGTATATGATAATTGGTATTAAGTGATCCTTTTAAAGTCTGTTTTTATGGCTGAAGTGATTTGCTAATAATGAATAGTCATCCAATTGAGCTGAGAGCTACAAAATGCAAAATCACTAAAATGTCGCACATTTAACCGAGTGTACGTAGAGATGTAGTTCTTTCCAAATTTTGAACCGTTGCTTTGTGTATTGCTTTGTGTATCTGTATTTATCATGAGTCACAGGAAGTTTAAGTCCTGGATTGGCAAAAAAAAAACCAAAAAAAAACTACATACTGGTATGTAAAAACCTTTCCGCAGTCTCTTGTATGAAGCTGGTACTATGTATAATGAAATGGTTACATTAACTCGTTAGTAATAAATTGCTGCTTGCATCATCCTCTACACTTAGTTCCAATTACTTGTCTAAAAGATCCTTCATAACAGATAACCATTTTGAATATAAATAACCATTTTGAAGAGGTAGGAAATGATCTTAACAATGTATTGTAAATTTCCTCATATGAATATTCTCAATTCCGTGTCCAGTTTAGTAAGGTTTGCACCGTTTTATTTAGGAATACTGAAACTTTTGTGTAGTTTCATTTATGTGAAGTGTTAAGCCTTAGTAAAAGAATGTTCGAATTCATTAGTTGAAAAAAATCATTGATGTATTTTTCATTTTCATTTGCTGCGAATTATGCTTCGATAAGATGCATTAAGATTACTTTTTTTTTCATCATATTCCATCACCTTTTTTTTGTAATTTAGTCTTAGACACAAGTTCCACAACGATGGTTTAAGGCTACGTTTTTCATGGGTCTTGAACCTACCTGTTGCATATTTTGTCTAGAAAGACGTGGCTGGTAAATGGGTAAGATTTTTGGGAGTTTGCTCTCATATTTTGCCGTGTTATAACCAGGTTGTGTGTGTGTGGATATACTAGGATAGAAACCGTGAAGAATCTGCTGCTCTGCACCGTTTTGGTAGGAATGTTCTGAAAGGATGTATTGGCACAGTCTGTCTTAATGAAGATGAGTATGAGTTCTCGGCCCGGACTTCATGGTGGCTCAGGCAACTTTATTATCGGCGTATCATTAGTTACTGTTGTTCACAACTTCTTGAGCGAGATTAGTGATGTCTGAGTATATAATCTGCATATATATATATATATATATATATATATATATATATATATATATATATATATATATATATATATATATATATATCATACACAGTCACTATCCGGCAGTTCGCTGACTGAGACTACGATAGATTTGAGAATGCGTTGGTGTTTACCAACCGAGATTTGCCAAGCGTTGCTGAATTTGGTGGCAAGTCTTACCCTGTCTGTTTGCTTGCTGGTTGGTACAGTGGTGTCCACTGTTTGCATAGCGTTAGTTTGTATGGCTATGAGTGTTTGTTTCTCGATAAACCATAGTATTTGTCATTGTTTCCTCGTTTTTATTTACTTTGCTTATATTACGTGGGGCTTTGTTTTTGTATATTTGACGGCGTGCGGGTCTTTGTGTATATGATTGTATGTTGCGATGTGTGTATTTGTGTCTGGGATGCGTTCGTTGGTATACCCGTTTGCCGTTCTTGTGTTATTAGGGATGGGGTAAGTGAGGCTGTTACAGCCCACGTAAAGTGAACGTGTGAGCTGGCTGTCGTCATCCGGTAAACTATTAAGAGTCATACCTATTTACCGAGACGCATCCCGTACATTATCAGTCTTGGTGGCGGGGCATGGTGGAGCCTCTCGCTATCAGCCGCCCGCCGCCCTCCGCCACCTGTCGTGGTCCAGTCATGACAGAAACACTTCACTTTCTCGGTGGTTAGCCAGTGTGTCCCCGGTGGACCCTCTCTCCCTCCCTCCTGCCTGTCACTATGTGCCTCTGTACCCTCGCTTACCTCCAGGTTACTGATGGCTTCCCTGCTTTTCTCCTCTGCTGTTTAATGTGGTTCATCTCCATTCTGTTTCTTTAACGAAAGTTTATGTATAGTCGCTCCAGTAACCTCTATCTGGAAAGTGTCTTGGAGTTATTTCAGGACTCGTTTTCCAGGAGCTCCTACAGCTCCAAGGCTGCGTTGTTTCCTGTAGCAGGAAACTTATGGACTTTGGATTAAGAAGTTCTTTAA
The DNA here is from genome assembly GCF_036320965.1 of Panulirus ornatus. Taxonomy (NCBI): domain Eukaryota; kingdom Metazoa; phylum Arthropoda; class Malacostraca; order Decapoda; family Palinuridae; genus Panulirus; species Panulirus ornatus. The sequence goes on along the minus strand of NC_092252.1, from coordinate 13,434,203 downwards.
CTGTTACTCCCAGCGCTACAACTTCACCAAAGGCGACTTTCCACTTTTGACGTGACGTGAGATTGAAGTCCGGTAACACCAAAGTCTGCGCACACACACACACACACACAAATATATATATATGTATATATATATATATATATATATATATATATATATATATATATATATATATATATATATATATATATTCCTATGAGTCCACGGGGAAAATAGGAATATCTTGATCACGGGCAAATTTGTGATCCTTTCCATATATATATATATATATATATATATATATATATATATATATATATATATATATATATATGTGTGTGTGTGTGTGTATGTCTACACTATATACTGTTCGTGTTATGTAGCAACTACATAGATTTCAGTACATCTAGTGTTCCAGTAGTGTACATTCCTCATCTGCTGACATGTGCATACGTCTCTCTTATCACACATCGTTTCTTATAACCGTACCGCATTTTCTCGTTAATCCTTCACGAGGAACTGATCCATTCCCTGGCCACCGTCTGTACATGCATCTCTCCCTTATTGTCCTCTCGTTGACGTCACTATGACTACGTCAGTCTTTGCGTGTCGCTGGTAACATACGACTTTGTCGTAAATCTCTTTAGGATTTTTTTTTTCTTCCCGCATCCGATTCTTCTTCCGTCGTGAGTTATTGCCATATATATACACCTGGATCCTATCACCTTCATCATCAATTGCCCGAGGTTAGCCCCTTGTGTTGACCATGACAGTTGTTCATCTACAACCTGCTAAGTTTCTCTGTACTTGTCGTGTTTTCCAGTATTTATTGATTGATTCATTTATCGCAACAACAACAAAAAGAAAATTGTCTCTAACGTCGAATATGTTAAGAGGACCTGGGTTGCGTGTGGCGTGGTCGTAAGGTTACGGCCGTCGCAGAGGTCGGGATCGGCGGTGTATCCGTCATTTGTTCTTGGACCCAGACTGCCACTGAGGGGGAGGGGTCTTTCTCCTCCACCCCCCCAAACGTGTGCTGTTATTGATCTTTTCCGTCTTGCCGACAATCGCTGCTTGCTTGCTTCTGGACGTCTGCTGGCGGGGCTGCTAGCAGGCTTGGTTTGGCTTGGCTTCGCCTCGGGTGTCTTGTTTCCGTGGCCTTGAAGGTGCCCGAACTTGCGCTTGGAGATGTGGGTGAGCTTTTGGCCTTCGAAGGCGTCTGAGCTTGACCTTGAGAGTTTTCTGAGCTTGCGTTTGAAATTTTCTAAGCTTGGCCTTGAAGGTGTCTAGGTTTTGGCCTTGAATGTTTCTGAGCTTTGTCCTTGAAGATGTGTGGATTTGTCCTTGTACGTTTCTGAACTTGACCTTAAGAATCTTGAGTTTGTCCTTGAAGGTGGCTAGAATTGTCCTTGAGTATTTCCGAACTTGTCCTAAATATCTGAGTTTGTCCTTGAAGGTGGCTGGGTTTGTCCTTGAATATTTCTGAACTTTTCCTTGATTGTTTTCTGAGATTTTCCTTTAATATGTTCAGACTTGACCGTGAACTAGATTCCTTACCCTTGAACTTCTCTTGCTCTTAAACTTTGCTGTGCTCTTCATTGATTATTGAGAGGTTTGGCCTTGAACTTTTTTATTATTTTACCATTTAGTATGACAGTCGCTTGAACGTGAGTAACCATGTGTCTGTGTTACTCCAGTGGGACGTAACGTCTGTAACCATGTGTCTGTGTTACTCCAGTGGGACGTAACGTCTGTAATCATGCGTCTGTGTTACTCCAGTGGGACGTAACGTCTTTAACCATGTGTCTGTGTTACTCCAGTGGGACGTAACGTCTGTAATCATGCGTCTGTGTTACTCCAGTGGGACGTAACGTCTGTAACCCATGTGTCTGTGTTACTCCAGTGGTTTCTGCCCCAGGGGAACTTAAGGCAATTGATTAACGAGTCTCTTCATTTTGAATAGGTTTTCTTGATCGTAGGGTTGTCAAAGCCATCCCGTCGTAAACTCTGATGATTTCAACGTAATTGAACCCGTGAAAGATAGCGTTGGATGCAATTTTTTTTTTTGTGTCAAGCCTGTAAGTTGATATCGCCCTGAGCCTAAAAGACACTTAACGTGCATATTATGGTTGGTGATCGACTACAGTGGGTTCACTGATCACGCCGAGCTAATTTATTGGTCGTAATGAAGGGATTTGATGGCCACACTTCAGTATACGAGGTGATGAAGTCGGACCTACTGAGGTCTCGCTCATCCATCAACTTGAGGAGTTTTAAGTCGTCTCGGCCGAGGGTTTAGTGAAGGAGGACCTTGGCGTGTAGTGGTGTTACGCAAGACGGTTGATGTTGTAGAGGGGATATAATGCTTTATTCATGAGGGGGGGTTAGATGGTACTCGAGTGGCAACATACTTTGCTCCAAGGCCATACGGCACCACACCACCACCAGCCCATCTCCTCTGTGCGGCAGGAGCCACAAGCCCGAGTTACCGGAGGCATTGATTAGAAAACTGCCCAGAGTTCGCGGAGGAAATATTACACGTTATTCCCTCCATTTACCCCATGGGGAGAACCCATTCTAGGTCTCATTATGTACCTTGAGTTGTTTTCTTGTGTTCTGACAGTAGCTGCCATGTAAAGAACTATGCACATGACATTTGGTTAGTACACACACACACACACACACACACACACACACACATATATATATATATATATATATATATATATATATATATATATATATATTTTTTTTTTTTTTTTTTTATACTTTGTCGCTGTCTCCCGCGACAAATATGTATGTATGAAATATTTTATGTATTTTCTAGGTTAAAAGACTTTATCATTCCCGGATTGTACTCCGGACTTCTGCTCACGAGGGATTTACAGACAAACAGTTACTATACCATGTGTAGATACCGGAGTTATTGTATCGACTTTTTCGGACGTGTTCAAAATTGAGACTGTCACCATATCCAGCAGACGGCGCTGGGGCACGCTAGTAACCTATCGGACGACACAGACTAGGCTGTACCCGTGATCCAGGAGGTCGCCTTGTGCTGTACATTGTCGTCAGTCCTGGACCCATGTCAGGTGAGGCTGACGTGTGCAGTCACGCCTCCGCCGTGATGCACCCAGCCAAGCGCCGCTGTTCACAAGGAAGGACGATGATCACATCTGGGCATGTCCACTTGTGTACCTTTGAGTCTTGACCGCTCCACACCCACCGCGTCCGTTCATCATCTCAGGCGGTCCGCTGCCTCCCTGCACCTCATCTGTGCTACACTGTATGACGGCCACAACGTATCGTGAAAGCTTCCGTTTTTTTTTTTTGCGTCTCTTTTTTTTGTTGTTGTCTTCATACCCCATGTCCTCGCATCTCTCTCCTGCGTCCTTGTCTGTCCCATTCCCAGCAGTATTGCGTACGTTGTCCACCTCTGCTGCTTTTAGTTTCTTTACCCAACCATAACATTACGCGAGGGGCGAATACCCAATACTAAAATTGATTTGACATTTTACACAGAGTCTTCCCCCTAAAGCAATGTCTTCAGTGTACTTCCATATCCTTTTCACTCTCGCATCTTTATCTGCCTCGGTTTTGCCAGGATCATCACACTGATTACAACTTCATCGTCCACTGTGGTCGTAGAGCGCCACCTCTCAAAATGTTTCAGGAACAGAGGGTCTTGCTCTGACTCCCATATATTTAACACCATCCTCCTCCTTATTCTTCCCACCTTACGGTAATGATCTAACAGTCTCTCTAACGCCTCCACTAACGACACAGTTAGGACGTACGTGATCCGCTTAAAACCACTAGAACATTCTATTCTCTTTCCGTCGTGGGGTCAGACCAACACCGCTGTTACCTACCCCTCACTTTACACTCCCAGGCGGGAGCCTCGTCCATAACTTTTAAGGGTGTATTGTGGATCAGTTGTGTCGTCGTCCCTCGTGCAGCGGAGGCACCGGAGTACCGCAAGATCGGCTGGAAACCTTGTTTATTGGGATTGAAATTAGGAAGATTGCACATGTTGTCTGGAAACATCGGAAACGTGTGAGTTAAGTTCCAGGTCAAACTTTTTTTCTTTTTTTTTTTTTTTTACAAAGGGCATAACTCTGGTAGAATCCAAAGTATAGAGTTATAGGTCTTGGAATCCAAAGTATAGAGTTATAGGTCTTAGAATCCAAAGTATAGAGTTATAGGTCTTAGAATCCAAAGTATAGAGTTATAGGTCTTAGAATCCAAAGTATAGAGTTATAGGTCTTAGAATCCAAAGTATAGAGTTATAGGTCTTAGAATCCAAAGAATAGAGTTATAGGTCTTAGAATCCAAAGTATAGAGTTATAGGTCTTGGAATCCAAAGTATAGTTATAGGTCTTAGAATCCAAAGTGTAGAGTTATAGGTCTTAGAATGCAAAGTATAGTTATAGGTCTTAGAATCCAAAGAATAGAGTTATAGGTCTTAGAATCCAAAGTATAGTTATAGGTCTTAGAATCCAAAGTATAGAGTTATAAGTCTTAGAATCCAAAGTATAGAGTTATAGGTCTTAGAATCCAAAGTATAGAGTTATAGATCTTAGAATCCAAAGTATAGTTATAAATCTCAGAATCCAAAGTATAGAGGTAAAGGTCTTAGAATCCAAAGTATAGAGTTATAGGTCTTAGAATCCAAAGTATAGAGTTATAGATCTTAGAATCCAAAGTATAGTTATAAATCTCAGAATCCAAAGTATAGAGGTAAAGGTCTTAGAATCCAAAGTATAGAGTTATTGGTCTTAGAATCCAAAGTATAGAGTTATAGGTCTTAGAATCCAAAGTATAGAGTTATAGGTCTTAGAATCCAAAGTATAGTTGTAGATCTTAGGATCCAAAGAATAGAGTTATAGGTCTTAGAATCCAAAGTATAGTTATAGGTCTTAGAATCCAAAGTATCGTTATAAATATCAGAATCCAAAGTATAGAGTTAGAGGACTGAAGCCGTTAATGACCGTTTCTGTCGACTGTGTTGGCAGTTTTAAGTAAAATCCAGCTCGTGCCGTTCACTTGGACTCCAGGTGCCGGGAAACAGCTGTCGGGAGTCAACCTAAATATCTGATTTACACTCCTGAAGTTAATGGCCAAAGTTATGCTGAAGGTCACGACCTGAAGCGAACGAGCGAACGACGACTTACGAGTGAGTTGACACTTAAAGTGTTTCCTGTTCTTGGTAAATCTCTCTCTCTCTCTCTCTCTCTCTCTCTCTCTCTCTCTCTCTCTCTCTCTCTCTCGCAGTGCTTTCCTATTACCTTTACGAGTATCTCGTACGTTTTTTTTTATTATTATTATTTTTCTGAATTCACACAGGCTGCCATGCTTCTTCCTTCTTAACCCTGGAACATTCATCACTGCCGCGCATCACAAGAGTCTGTGGTCTACTTAACCTTCCTCTACCCCTTCGCTAAATCCACCCCGCCTTGTCGTCATAGTAGGCTCGGTGGTCGTCATCACCCGCCAGCCACACACACACACACACACACACACACACACACACACACACCCTTTACCATCCTCCGTGGTGAGGGAGAGCCAATTGTGGAAGGTAGAGTCTTGTTATCAGGGGATGAGGATTACGCTGCGTCCTTCCAGCCTTCGGAGATAGAGAGACCTAAGTCGAATTATACACGTCAGGAGACACGGTCGAGTAGATATATACAGATGAATGTGTATGGAAATCTTTTATCTTTGCCGGTGAGCGAATTTTGGTCGAGTTGAGACATTTTGTCCTCCCGCATCAACCCCCCCCCCCTCTCTCTCTCTCTCTCTCTCTCTCTCTCTCTCTCCCTGGCCAAATTGCGGGACGCTGTGATGACTCTGCAATATATATATCTATCAACCTCAAGAAATAAAAAAAATCCAAAAGACGCCAGAAAAACCACATGAAACAAGGATAATATTTTAGAAATATTGTGGCATCATTTCCTCGCAGTCTGTGAGATTCGGAAGTTTATATATATATATATATATATATATATATATATATATATATATATATATATATATATATATATATATATATTCCTATGAGTCCACGGGGAAAATGAAACACGGTATGTTCCCAAGTGCACTTTCGTGTAATAATCACATCATCAGGGGAGATACAAGAGAGAAATATAAGTCGGTTGGTATACAACGAAGAGACGTAGCTAGGACGCCATTTGGTAAACATGTGATTGTCCAATCATTTGCTTACCAAATGGCGTCCTAGCTACGTCTCTTCGTTGTATATCAACTGACTTATATTTCTCTCTTGTATCTCCCCTGATGATGTGATTATTACACGAAAGTGCACTTGGGAACTTATATTGTTTCATTTTCCTCATGGACTCATAGGAATATACTTGATCACGTGCAAAATTGTGATCCTTTCCAATATATATATTTATTTATTTTCTTATTATACTTTGTCGCTGTCTCCTGCGTTTGCGAGGTAGCGCAAGGAAACAGACGAAAGAAATGGCCCCCCCCCCCCCATACACATGTATATACATACGTCCACACACGCAAATATACATACCTACACAGCTTTCCATGGTTTACCCCAGACGCTTCACATGCCTTGATTCAAACCACTGACAGCACGTCAACCCCGGTATACCACATCGCTCCAATTCACTCTATTCCTTGCCCTCCTTTCACCCTCCTGCATGTTCAGGCCCCGATCACACAAAATCTTTTTCACTCCATCTTTCCACCTCCAATTTGGTCTCCCTCTTCTCCTCGTTCCCTCCACCTCCGACACATATATCCTCTTGGTCAATCTTTCCTCACTCATTCTCTCCATGTGCCCAAACCACTTCAAAACACCCTCTTCTGCTCTCTCAACCACGCTCTTTTTATTTCCACACATCTCTCTTACCCTTACGTTACTCACTCGATCAAACCACCTCACACCACACATTGTCCTCAAACATCTCATTTCCAGCACATCCATCCTCCTGCGCACAACTCCATCCATAGCCCACGCCCCGCAACCACACAACATTGTTGGAACCACTATTCCTTCAAACATACCCATATATATATATATATATATATATATATATATATATATATATATATATATATATATATATATATATATGTATGTATATGAAGTTGGTTGGCTTTCAAGAAAATTAACAAAGTTTCATTTGGGTCACATTTGAATGTGGTATTGTTACAGTGACCACTTGCTTAATGGAACTTAATGTGAGCTTAGGCTCCGTCATCTGTTCCTGACGCTACCTCGCTCACGCGGGAGGTGGCAAACGTGCACGGAAGAGAAGGAATCACATTCTACTTTTAAGATGTTCATTTTGATCTTTTGATATGATGATGGTGGTGCGGGTGTATCCCACCTTTGAATAATGTCCGTAACTTTCAGAACTCTCTTTTTTTTTTTTTTTTGCATTAATTTGAAATGAAATCTTTACTCCCGGCCAGAACTTTTATCATGCATGTCGCATCTTGTCTACTACAGTCATGCACGTTTTGTCATGCACCTCACCTCACATCTTGTCTACAACAGTCATACACGTTTTGTCATGCACCTCACCTCACATCTTGTCTACAACAGTCATACACGTTTTGTCATGCACCTCACCTCACATCTTGTCTACAACAGTCATGCACGTTTTGTCATGCACCTCACCTCACATCTTGTCTACAACAGTCATACACGTTTTGTCATGCACCTCACCTCACATCTTGTCTACAACAGTCATGCACGTTTTGTCATGCACCTCACCTCACATCTTGTCTACAACAGTCATACACGTTTTGTCATGCACCTCACCTCACATCTTGTCTACAACAGTCATGCACGTTTTGTCATGCACCTCACCTCACATCTTGTCTACAACAGTCATACACGTTTTGTCATGCACCTCACCTCACATCTTGTCTACCACCACGTCATGCACCTCACATCTTGTCTACCACCACATCATGCACGTTTTGCCATGCACCTCCCATCTTGTCTACCACAGTCATGCACGTTTCGTCATGCACCTCACATCACCTCTACCACAGTCATGCACGTTTCGTCATGCACCTCACATCTTGTCTACCACCACAGTCATGCACGTTTCGTCATGCACCTCACATCTTGTCTACCACAGTCATGCACGTTTTTCTTTTACTCCCTTTCACAAGGTCTAGCATGACGTCATATGTTTTCAGAGTATTCCCTCAGAAGATTCCCCAACTCTCTTGCAGAAGTTCACCTCACTTTTCACCAGAACTTGCCACAAGCAGCAGCCTTAGGTAGATCTTTACCACACGTTTTAAAACGCTCCTTAACTGCAGTTGAACTTTCCCCAGCTTTTCTCGTACGTTCCTCCCTCCTCCTCCTCCTCCCTCACCCCCTCATGAACTGGCTTACACCTGGTCAGAACGTCTCGTCACACACACCCCTCACCGGGTTCCTCCATTTCCCCTCCCCCACAGTAGGGTGTAGCGCCCCGCGCACTTCTTTTTTTTTTCTTTTTTTACCCAGAACTCTCTACGATCTCTTTGCGAACCGAAGCAGTCGTCTCCCGTCATAGCTTACGTTCACTCCTCAAAATACTCTCGCATGTCTCCCTCTATTATCCACATGCTTGATAATGATATTTCTTCAACTCCTACGTGTTTTTTTTCATTTTTCTTATTTTATTTCTTAATCGCCGTAGAAGCTCAAGGTGACTTGAGTCTCCCACACCACTTCGAAATTTCCGATAGCCCCCCCAAAATGTCTGTAGATTCCCTATTTCTCTTCCTTTTTCCCCGGGGCCATGATATATATATATATATATATATATATATATATATATATATATATATATATATATATATATATATATATATTTTTTTTTTTTTTTTTTTTTTTTTCTTCACATCCTCTTGAAAAGTTCTCTCACTTCGTCATAACTTCCCTGGGTCTTGTGACTATTCCTGTGCCCATCAGAAGTTTCCAGTAACCCTTTAAAGAAATTTTCCGAGCTCAAATTTTTTTTCGTCTATAGATTTTTTTTTTTGTCGCTCATGTTAGAATTTTCTTGTTATCCAGAAGTTTTTCGCTACACCCCAGAAGGTTTCAGCGCCCTTATAGAAGTTCCAGCATTTTCTAAAGGCTCTTCGTCGTATTTATGGAGATTTCGCATGCCCCTTGGAAATTACCCGCAGCCATTTTCAAACCTTTTTGCACATGGCCCTCAACCCCCGCCTTTGTACAGTGCTTATCAAAAGCAATTAGAACACTTGACACTCACTTCAGTCCCTCCCTCACCCTCCAGAGACATCCACATGAACCCTTAACATGTAGAGAAAGACTTCATGAGGCTTTTTCCTCACATTTCCAGGATTTTTAAGTCCCTCATGATTATTCCAGTCTTCCAAGAATTTCGAAGTCCCTCATGATTATTCCAGTCGTACAAGATTTTCGAAGTCCCTCATGATTATTGCAGTCTTCCAAGAAGTTCGAAGTCCCTCATGATTATTCCAGTCTTCCAAGATGTTCCAAGTCCCTCATGATTGACTCTTCACGTCTTCTCTGGAAATTTGACACACCCGTGGGTACTTTCTCGCGTCCTTCTGGATGTTCAGACACAACTCATCTTCTCTTTACTTCCAGTGAAATCTATAAGAAATCATACGGAACTCCCTAAGGCCACTGGCTTGTGCCAGCCATATTTCTTTTTTTTTCTGGATAGCTAGACCTTTCCCGAGGTCTTGGTGAACTTTCCTACAAATTGGACGTTTTTCAGATCTTGCAGAACTCCATGCTTAAGATGAGAATCTGCCTAACTCCCAGCCAGTGTGCCCAGAGTCAGCAGAACTTTTCTCGTTTATTCATCTTTAGAACTTTTCCAAACGCATGAAAAAAAAAAAATAATGTCGGAACTTTCTTGCATCACCTCGATTGATTGATCTTGCAGCCCACGCGGAACTTTGCAACGCAACGCTTCGCAGAACTCGACTCGCATTTAGAACTTGCCTGTATTCCAAGAAGACGCCTCCTCCTCTTCTTGACTTTGAACGCCGTTCTCTGAGCATTTTCACAGTATTTCGACACCCTTCAGAAAATCTTAAAACTTCACACAACTTCCCAAACATTTTTTTTTTTTTTTCCGTGCGCACATCAGACCTTCGGGAACCATACCATCATACTTTAGAGCCTTCTACACAGGAATTTTTCCCATAATCCTTGGGAACTTTTTGTTCTTTTTATATACCCATCAACACCCCCCACCTTCCCCACCCCCCCACCTCACGAAATGTTCTCTCACTCTCCTCCGTAAAACTTTTCACTCGGGCTTAGGACATTCTTGTGTGCACAAAAGTTTCCCTGCCTACATCACTGTATCTGAACTTTTGCCTCACCATGAAACTTTCCCAGAGTCAACAGAACCAATCGTCACTTTCTCCATAAAGTTTTCCCTGCTCATTGTAGAACTTTAACCCCCCATAGAACTGTCTCGTTCTTGCCCCACCCACAAAATTTTCCTGGACAACTGGAGAAACTTTCCCCGCATCCCTTGAAACTTTCCCATACTCTTGAGAACTTTTTCCTAAAGCCCCACGAGACTTTCCCCAACTTGCTCTAAAACTTTCTCCTCGCACCTCACAAGTTCTCATAACCCCCACAACCTCCCCGAAGAAACTTCCCTTCACCATCAAGCTTTGCTCTAACTTGGAAACGTTCCTAAACCCCCAGAAAAGTTCCCCGCATCCCTTCAAAAAGTTCCGAAACACCCGAGATCCTCCCCATACCATCTTGATTTTTGATTTTGTAACACTTGTGTAGATCGGTCCAACAATATTTATTTTCCTTTATCTTCGCGGTTCTCTCTCTCTCTCTCTCTCTCTCTCTCTCTCTCTCTCCTCAAGCGACTCTTGTTGCCTTTCATCCATTGTCTGGCTTGGTAGATTTTTCATGACTTTCGGAAGACTTCAGAAGACGGCGGGGCTGTTCCTGAAAGAGGCTGCAGGAACACCAAATTATATATATATATATATATATATATATATATATATATATATATATATATATATATATATATATATCCCTGGGGATAGGGGATTAAGAATACTTCCCACGTATTCCCTGCGTGTCGTAGAAGGCGACTAAAAGGGGAGGGAGCGGGGGGCTGGAAATCCTCCCCTCTGTTTTTTTTTAATTTTCCAAAAGAAGGAACAGAGAATTGGGCCAGGTGAGGGTATTCCCTCAAAGGCCCAGTCCTCTGTTCTTAACGCTACCTCGCTAATGCGGGAAATGGCGAATAGTTTGAAAGAAAGAAAGATATATATATATACACACACACACACACACATATATTTCCCTCTGGTATTTCAGTGCTTGGCTGCGTTATCTCCAGTGCAACTGAAATGAAAATGAAATTCTTAGTGTTCGTCTTAACATGAGGATTGGCATTTATGGAAATTGATTGGGCGAAATCGCGCGAGTTGTAGGATTGGCATTTTCCCTTCCTTCACCGTGCGTGAATGCGTTTGGTCGCTGGTTGTGACGAATGCTGTAATGCTTGTGGTAAATGGGATATTGTGTCTGTTGATTCCGTGTTGGATGCAAAAGGCGACAGGGTGGTAGCAGTGTTTTCGTTTTGGTGGAGTGATAGAGGCTATTATTATTATTATTATTATTATTATTATTATTATTATTATTGTTATTATTATTATTGTAATTATTATCCTGCAAAAATTATCATGACAATTATTATAATGTTTATTGAATTATTATTATTATTTATTTTATTATTATTATTATTATTATTATTATTATTATTGTAATTATCCTGCAAAAATTATTATGACAATTATTATAATGTTTATTGTATTATTATGATATTACTAGAATGATTATTATTATTATTATTATTATTATTATTATTATTATTATTATTATTATCATATGTAATGCCAGGATATCAGGCGAGTTAATATTGTGTATAGGTGTAGTTGATGCGTCTCTTGGTCTGGTAATGTTTTGGTGTGATATAGATACATGTATGTGTGGTGAGAGCGATCGTTCTCTTTATTATACCGTGCTATCGACCCGCATCCCTCCCTGCGGGTGGCATGCACAGGCTGACACGGACGGGTGGCATGCACAGGCTGACGGGGTTGGGGGAGGCAGCATGCACAGGCAGCAGACGGACTTCAGCATGCACAAGTAGACACGGAAGGCAACATGCACAGGCAGACACGGACGTTAATATGCTCAGGAAGACGGGGAAGGTTGCATGCTCAAGTAGACGTGGACGAGCAAAATGCACAGGCAGATGGACGCGATGGCTTGCACAGGTGGGAAGGATGGCTTGCACAAGTGGGAACGATGGCTTGCACAGGTAGATGGGGACGGTGGCTTGCACAGGTGGGGACGATGGCTTGCACAGGTGGGAACGATGGCTTGCACAGGTAGATGGGGACGGTGGCTTGCACAGGTGGGGACGATGGCTTGCACAGGTGGGAACGATGGCTTGCACAGGTAGATGGGGTCGGTGGCTTGCTCAGGGAGACAGACACAGATGGCGACACGCACAGTCTGACACGGACGGCCTCCGTGCACCAGCAAACATGCATCAGTTGCCAACGTACACACAGACGAGGGTCGCAAAGGGTCACATCACTCGCCATTTTTGCCCGACCTCGTCACCTGCGTCCTGTACTACGAGTGGAGAGGTCAGTAAGGTCGTGGCATTTCCCTTAATATAAGATAAGGTCAGCATTCGTACGTTCAGCAGGACCCGTTTGATATGTCTGTACTCTAGATTTGATCAGCGACAACCAGCAGATATCGTGAGTGCTGTTGTCCTCTTATCATTCGTCGTATTGCAGAAGTATGAGAGCACAAGAAAGACCGTGAATATATATATATATATATATATATATATATATATATATATATATATATATATATATATATATATATATATATATATATATGAATGTTTATGGGATGCGGTGTAGTATAGTTGGTCATGTTGTTAAGGTGACAGCATCAGCCAGTCTCGGGCGGGGATGGTGCGAGGCGTGAGTAAAGCCCGAGGTATAATATACTCCAGATAACCCGCCCAAAAATACATTTCGGCAAACCGCCCCCAACACACACACACACGCCAAATAAACCCACACCATACACTCCTAGAACACTTTTGTGACCCCCGTTTAGGTGGAACCCCTTTTTTAACCCCCATCTTTTCTCCCCTTCGTAACCGCCTAATTATATAAAAAAAAAAAAGAACATAAAAAGAAAACGGTATAAATATGGAGGAGTGTGGTGCCCTGTTGGCGGTGTAGTCAGGAGTGTGTGTGTGTGTGTGTGTGTGTGTGTGTGTGTGTGTGTGTGTGTGTGTGACATATGAGCGCAGCTGCTGATCTGCCTGATTGGCCGCGGGAACAAGAAGCTCCTGCGACTGATTAGCGCGGAGGGCGCGACCTTGGGGCACGGCGGCACGACCCAGGGACACGACCGTGCGACCCTGGAGCGCAAAGGCACGACCCTTGTGTATTGAGAATGCGACCCTTTGAGATCGACTGAAAGACCCTTGAGTCTGGTGACCTGGTCTTTGACCAGACTTTTTTTTTTTATGGGTCAGGACAGAAGCCAGGTCATCATGAGGTGTTGTCGCCCCGTCGTAATCGAGGAGTGTACCGTCGTCGTGCTCGGTGATCGTACCCTGGTGCCCAAGGAGTGTAGTACCGTCGTGCTCGGTGATCGTACCCTGGTGCCCAAGGAGTGTAGTAGCACCATCGTGCTCAAAAAAGAGGCTAGCCAGTGGCTCCTGCCTCACTCATCACCACCAGTATTGCAGCGGGTGGCCAGAAATATTCATGGATGAATATAGTAAGATTACATCGATAACTTCAGGAAATGATAAGTATACAGATACATGTGAATGAATATGTATCTAACTTATAATGGCTGTCGACGGCATTACGTCGGGCTAGGAGTGGTGTTAACTGTCATTTTCAGGCAGACTGTCGACTGTTGAAGGGTCATTGAAGCCAGACTGTCAACTGTGGCATTGGTCATTAAGGCAGTGTGCTTCCATGTCGGACATCTGTCACTGACGGTGTGGCAATATAAATGGATGAATGCATAAGTGAATCGACGAGGTGGGAGTTGGTGGGTCGTGTGAGCCGACCGCCGGGGGCTGCGTCTCGCAAGGTGGCGTTGTGATGTCTCCCTGGGTTGGCGGACGTTCATCTTCCCGCAGACGTGGGGAGAGGAGAGAAGTCCTGCTGGCGATCCTTCTCATATGTGATCCGCTTCGTTGAACCTGTCTTGCCTTGCGCCCCCCTTGACCACCCCCTTCCCTCCTTGACCCGACTTAACGAGGGTTAGAATCAAAGGCCCGAGGCCATCATATAACCCCAGGGTTCATGTCGTCTTGCTCAAGGGTCGTGTTTTCGAGCTCAGGGGTCGTATCCTCGCGTTCAAGGGTCGCATCCATGTGCTTAAGGGTCGTATCCTCGTATTTAAGGGTCGAATCCTCATGCTCAAGGGTCGTGTCCTCGTGCTCAAGGGTCGTATCCTCGTATTTAAGGGTCGTATCCTCATGCTCAAGGGTCACATCCTCGTATTTAAGGGTCGTATCCTCATGCTCAAGGGTCACATCCTCGTATTTAAGGGTCGTATCCTCATGCTTAAGGGTCGTATCCTCGTGCTCAGGGGTCGAATCCTCGTGCTCAGGGGTCGTATCCTCGTGCTCAGGGGTCGAATCCTCGTGCTCAGGGGTCGTATCCTCGTGCTCAGGGGTCGTACCCTCTTGCTCAAGGTCGTATCCTCGTGTTAAAGGGTCGTACCCTCGTGCTCATGGGTCGTACCCTCGTGCTCAAGGTCGTATCCTCGTGTTTAAGAGTCGTACGGTCGTGCTCGTCGAGCTGATGAGATACAGATGATTTCCCGAGACATCTTCAGTGAGGAAGACTCGTCCACACTTGCCACAAGGTTCGTGCGTCTTCAGAAGTTTGTTGTCTGGTTGGTGCTCTGTGTGTTTAAAGTGGACGACGTTAGAGTGTGTGAGAAGATGCACGCGCGTTGTATCAGTGATGTCGTATGCGGTAGGAGCGCGACCGTGTTTTGCCCAGATATCTTCCACTTCTTAGCCTTTTTCTGGTCGATAGTTATGTAGATGTGTATCTTTCTTATTAAAACGGGTTGACACTTTTATTTTTTTTTTTCACTCCCTCCCCTCTTCTCCCCTCCCCTTCCCGTCCCCCTTGAAGCTCGAAGCTGTTTGTGCGAATTTCTGCAAGATAGTAAACAAGTAGATTTATCAGTGATGTCAGAGGTTTACAGTTTGTGTAAACATCTAATGAATACAGATAATGTAGTTGTACGTTGGTACTGTAGAAACCACTGGCGATGATGGAGGACTGTTGATGTAGAAACCGTAGCGGATACACGAATTCCTTCCTTCTGGTTGTATAGAAATCGTAGAAAACACTGAGAATATCCCCTCCCCATGTAGAGATCATGGTAGATACACGAAAGTCTATACCTTAACGTAGAAACCACCGCAGTGGTGTAGAAACCATGTTAGATAACACGGACGTGTCTTTACCCTTGATGCACACATGTATTTATCTGGTGGTTTAGAAACCTGAACTTTTCGTAGTCTCTGCCTTGGTGTGGGAGAAACCATAGACTATAAACGTACGTCCTTTCCCCCCTTTGCTGTAGAAACCACGTGTGACTGTAAGGGAGAGTCGTATATATAACTCCTCTTTGTCTCCCACCGACAAATGTGTTTGGCAAAAACACATTCAAAATTATGCGTTTAAACACGAGTTGGAAATCGTTTTTACTTTTTTTTTATGGTCGGTGACTACATGTGTAACTGGTCATTGAGTGACATCCCGGTTTCTTGGAAGAATTTCTATTTATACTCGAGATGGGACGGAGGGAGAGAGGGAGGGAGGAGGAGGAGGAGCAAGCAAGCAAGCGAGCGAGTGCGCTGTATCCGGAGGTCGTGGTGACTGCGTCTCCACGACCAACAAAGGGAGGACTGTCGCGGGGGTCTTAAGGCTCTGCGTGCACTCCATTGGTTAAAAAAAAAAAACTTTGCTGCTTGATCTTCGGGCATGGTTGGCGGGGGTAGGGGAATGTTTGCATGCAGGTTGTAGTTTACAGTGATGTGTGGGACTTCATAACAAACACTGGGCCAGGGAAGGATAGATGGGAGTCCAGGATATCTGAGGAATCGTGGACAAGGCCAAAAGGGAAGTTGTAGGTGGAGGTGGAGCTGAGGCGTTGTTCATGCTTGATAACCCCCTGACGAGGTTAAGAGAAGATACGTGCGCCTTTATCCTGCTTGGGTCATTTTGATTTCGACTGGCAGTTGGTTGGATTTTGTTGAAGTATATGCAAAAATTCACATCAAAATGGTCCTGATGAACCGCTCTTGGATCCCCGTCGGACGGTAGGCCATGGAGAAGAGTCTGGGTGAGGCAACCATGTTTTGTCTTCACGGATTGTGAGGGGAAAGGAAGGACTCCCCTGGTGGGTTGGGTTGGCTCAGGAACTTCGACATGGAGACATTATAACATCTGAGAGACGGTGGTGCAGAGGTGTGAGTCTGTAGGTGAGAGAGAGACTGCTTGATATGCAGAGCGTGTTCAAGCCATGCTCAGTAATTGGCGGCGTTTAATGGTCTTTGGATCGTTCTGATTGGAGTCATTTTTTACCCAATTAGCACATTTACGTATCATTGTCCAGTACAGTAGTTGAAAGTCTGGGTGTGTGTGTGTGTGGTCACTGAATTCCGGCTGGAACAGGCTGATACAGACTTTCGATTCTTTGGTTTCCCATCGTCTTGTTTCATCACTGGATGAGGAAGGTGTGACCACAGGTATACTGCCCAGTAGATATAGGTATATTGCCCAGTAGATACAGGTATACTGCCCAGAAGATACAGGTATACTGCCCAGTAGATATAGGTATATTGCCCAGTAGATACAGGTATACTGCCCAGTAGATATAGGTATATTGCCCAGTAGATACAGGTATACTGCCCAGAAGATACAGGTATACTGCCCAGTAGATACAGGTATACTGCCCAGAAGATACAGGTATACTGCCCAGTAGATACAGGTATACTGCCCAGTAGATACAGGTATACTGCCCAGTAGATACAGGTATACTGCCCAGTAGATATAGGTATATTGCCCAGTAGATACAGGTATACTGCCCAGAAGATACAGGTATACTGCCCAGTAGATATAGGTATATTGCCCAGTAGATACAGGTATACTGCCCAGAAGATACAGGTATACTGCCCAGAAGATACAGGTATACTGCCCAGAAGATACAGGTATACTGCCCAGAAGATACAGGTATACTGCCCAGTAGATATAGGTATATTGCCCAGTAGATATAGGTATATTGCCCAGTAGATACAGGTATACTGCCCAGAAGATACAGGTATACTGCCCAGTAGATATAGGTATATTGCCCAGTAGATACAGGTATACTGCCCAGAAGATACAGGTATACTGCCCAGTAGATACAGGTATACTGCCCAGAAGATACAGGTATACTGCCCAGTAGATACAGGTATACTGCCCAGAAGATACAGGTATACTGCCCAGAAGATACAGGTATACTGCCCAGAAGATACAGGTATACTGCCCAGTAGATACAGGTATACTGCCCAGAAGATACAGGTATACTGCCCAGTAGATACAGGTATACTGCCCAGAAGATACAGGTATACTGCCCAGTAGATACAGGTATACTGCCCAGTAGATATAGGTATATTGCCCAGTAGATACAGGTATACTGCCCAGAAGATACAGGTATACTGCCCAGTAGATACAGGTATACTGCCCAGAAGATACAGGTATACTGCCCAGTAGATACAGGTATACTGCCCAGTAGATACAGGTATACTGCCCAGAAGATACAGGTATACTGCCCAGAAGATACAGGTATACTGCCCAGAAGATACAGGTATACTGCCCAGAAGATACAGGTATACTGCCCAGAAGATACAGGTATACTGCCCAGAAGATACAGGTATACTGCCCAGAAGATACAGGTATACTGCCCAGTAGATACAGGTATACTGCCCAGAAGATACAGGTATACTGCCCAGTAGATACAGGTATACTGCCCAGTAGATATAGGTATATTGCCCAGTAGATACAGGTATACTGCCCAGAAGATACAGGTATACTGCCCAGAAGATACAGGTATACTGCCCAGAAGATACAGGTATACTGCCCAGAAGATACAGGTATACTGCCCAGAAGATACAGGTATACTGCCCAGAAGATACAGGTATACTGCCCAGAAGATACAGGTATACTGCCCAGAAGATACAGGTATACTGCCCAGTAGATATAGGTATATTGCCCAGTAGATACAGGTATACTGCCCAGTAGATATAGGTATATTGCCCAGTAGATACAGGTATACTGCCCAGAAGATACAGGTATACTGCCCAGAAGATACAGGTATACTGCCCAGAAGATACAGGTATACTGCCCAGAAGATACAGGTATACTGCCCAGTAGATACAGGTATACTGCCCAGAAGATACAGGTATACTGCCCAGTAGATATAGGTATATTGCCCAGTAGATACAGGTATACTGCCCAGAAGATACAGGTATACTGCCCAGAAGATACAGGTATACTGCCCAGAAGATACAGGTATACTGCCCAGTAGATACAGGTATACTGCCCAGTAGATACAGGTATACTGCCCAGTAGATACAGGTATACTGCCCAGTAGATATAGGTATATTGCCCAGTAGATACAGGTATACTGCCCAGTAGATATAGGTATATTGCCCAGTAGATACAGGTATACTGCCCAGAAGATACAGGTATACTGCCCAGTAGATATAGGTATATTGCCCAGTAGATACAGGTATACTGCCCAGAAGATACAGGTATACTGCCCAGTAGATACAGGTATACTGCCCAGAAGATACAGGTATACTGCCCAGAAGATACAGGTATACTGCCCAGTAGATATAGGTATATTGCCCAGTAGATACAGGTATACTGCCCAGTAGATATAGGTATATTGCCCAGTAGATACAGGTATACTGCCCAGAAGATACAGGTATACTGCCCAGTAGATATAGGTATATTGCCCAGTAGATACAGGTATACTGCCCAGAAGATACAGGTATACTGCCCAGTAGATATAGGTATATTGCCCAGTAGATACAGGTATACTGCCCAGTAGATACAGGTATACTGCCCAGAAGATACAGGTATACTGCCCAGAAGATACAGGTATACTGCCCAGAAGATACAGGTATACTGCCCAGAAGATACAGGTATACTGCCCAGTAGATATAGGTATATTGCCCAGTAGATACAGGTATACTGCCCAGTAGATACAGGTATACTGCCCAGTAGATACAGGTATACTGCCCAGTAGATACAGGTATACTGCCCAGTAGATATAGGTATATTGCCCAGTAGATACAGGTATACTGCCCAGAAGATACAGGTATACTGCCCAGTAGATATAGGTATATTGCCCAGTAGATACAGGTATACTGCCCAGTAGATACAGGTATACTGCCCAGAAGATACAGGTATACTGCCCAGTAGATACAGGTATACTGCCCAGTAGATACAGGTATACTGCCCAGTAGATATAGGTATATTGCCCAGTAGATACAGGTATACTGCCCAGTAGATATAGGTATATTGCCCAGTAGATACAGGTATACTGCCCAGAAGATACAGGTATACTGCCCAGTAGATATAGGTATATTGCCCAGTAGATACAGGTATACTGCCCAGTAGATATAGGTATATTGCCCAGTAGATACAGGTATACTGCCCAGTAGATATAGGTATATTGCCCAGTAGATACAGGTATACTGCCCAGAAGATACAGGTATACTGCCCAGTAGATACAGGTATACTGCCCAGAAGATACAGGTATACTGCCCAGTAGATATAGGTATATTGCCCAGTAGATACAGGTATACTGCCCAGTAGATATAGGTATATTGCCCAGTAGATACAGGTATACTGCCCAGAAGATACAGGTATACTGCCCAGTAGATACAGGTATACTGCCCAGAAGATACAGGTATACTGCCCAGAAGATACAGGTATACTGCCCAGTAGATACAGGTATACTGCCCAGTAGATACAGGTATACTGCCCAGAAGATACAGGTATACTGCCCAGAAGATACAGGTATACTGCCCAGTAGATACAGGTATACTGCCCAGAAGATACAGGTATACTGCCCAGTAGATACAGGTATACTGCCCAGAAGATACAGGTATACTGCCCAGAAGATACAGGTATACTGCCCAGAAGATACAGGTATACTGCCCAGTAGATACAGGTATACTGCCCAGTAGATACAGGTATACTGCCCAGTAGATACAGGTATACTGCCCAGAAGATACAGGTATACTGCCCAGTAGATACAGGTATACTGCCCAGAAGATACAGGTATACTGCCCAGAAGATACAGGTATACTGCCCAGTAGATATAGGTATATTGCCCAGTAGATACAGGTATACTGCCCAGAAGATACAGGTATACTGCCCAGAAGATACAGGTATACTGCCCAGTAGATACAGGTATACTGCCCAGAAGATACAGGTATACTGCCCAGTAGATACAGGTATACTGCCCAGAAGATACAGGTATACTGCCCAGTAGATACAGGTATACTGCCCAGAAGATACAGGTATACTGCCCAGAAGATACAGGTATACTGCCCAGTAGATATAGGTATATTGCCCAGTAGATACAGGTATACTGCCCAGAAGATACAGGTATACTGCCCAGTAGATACAGGTATACTGCCCAGAAGATACAGGTATACTGCCCAGTAGATACAGGTATACTGCCCAGTAGATATAGGTATATTGCCCAGTAGATACAGGTATACTGCCCAGAAGATACAGGTATACTGCCCAGTAGATATAGGTATATTGCCCAGTAGATACAGGTATACTGCCCAGTAGATATAGGTATATTGCCCAGTAGATACAGGTATACTGCCCAGTAGATATAGGTATATTGCCCAGTAGATACAGGTATACTGCCCAGAAGATACAGGTATACTGCCCAGAAGATACAGGTATACTGCCCAGAAGATACAGGTATACTGCCCAGAAGATACAGGTATACTGCCCAGAAGATACAGGTATACTGCCCAGAAGATACAGGTATACTGCCCAGTAGATATAGGTATATTGCCCAGTAGATACAGGTATACTGCCCAGTAGATATAGGTATATTGCCCAGTAGATACAGGTATACTGCCCAGAAGATACAGGTATACTGCCCAGTAGATACAGGTATACTGCCCAGAAGATACAGGTATACTGCCCAGAAGATACAGGTATACTGCCCAGAAGATACAGGTATACTGCCCAGAAGATACAGGTATACTGCCCAGAAGATACAGGTATACTGCCCAGAAGATACAGGTATACTGCCCAGTAGATACAGGTATACTGCCCAGAAGATACAGGTATACTGCCCAGTAGATACAGGTATACTGCCCAGAAGATACAGGTATACTGCCCAGAAGATACAGGTATACTGCCCAGAAGATACAGGTATACTGCCCAGAAGATACAGGTATACTGCCCAGAAGATACAGGTATACTGCCCAGAAGATACAGGTATACTGCCCAGAAGATACAGGTATACTGCCCAGAAGATACAGGTATACTGCCCAGAAGATACAGGTATACTGCCCAGTAGATACAGGTATACTGCCCAGAAGATACAGGTATACTGCCCAGAAGATACAGGTATACTGCCCAGTAGATACAGGTATACTGCCCAGAAGATACAGGTATACTGCCCAGAAGATACAGGTATACTGCCCAGAAGATACAGGTATACTGCCCAGTAGATACAGGTATACTGCCCAGAAGATACAGGTATACTGCCCAGTAGATACAGGTATACTGCCCAGAAGATACAGGTATACTGCCCAGTAGATACAGGTATACTGCCCAGAAGATACAGGTATACTGCCCAGTAGATACAGGTATACTGCCCAGTAGATACAGGTATACTGCCCAGTAGATACAGGTATACTGCCCAGTAGATATAGGTATATTGCCCAGTAGATACAGGTATACTGCCCAGTAGATACAGGTATACTGCCCAGTAGATATAGGTATATTGCCCAGTAGATACAGGTATACTGCCCAGTAGATACAGGTATACTGCCCAGTAGATACAGGTATACTGCCCAGTAGATATAGGTATATTGCCCAGTAGATACAGGTATACTGCCCAGAAGATACAGGTATACTGCCCAGTAGATACAGGTATACTGCCCAGTAGATATAGGTATATTGCCCAGTAGATACAGGTATACTGCCCAGAAGATACAGGTATACTGCCCAGTAGATATAGGTATATTGCCCAGTAGATACAGGTATACTGCCCAGTAGATACAGGTATACTGCCCAGTAGATATAGGTATATTGCCCAGTAGATACAGGTATACTGCCCAGTAGATATAGGTATATTGCCCAGTAGATACAGGTATACTGCCCAGTAGATATAGGTATATTGCCCAGTAGATACAGGTATACTGCCCAGAAGATACAGGTATACTGCCCAGTAGATACAGGTATACTGCCCAGAAGATACAGGTATACTGCCCAGTAGATATAGGTATATTGCCCAGTAGATACAGGTATACTGCCCAGTAGATATAGGTATATTGCCCAGTAGATACAGGTATACTGCCCAGTAGATACAGGTATACTGCCCAGAAGATACAGGTATACTGCCCAGTAGATACAGGTATACTGCCCAGTAGATATAGGTATATTGCCCAGTAGATACAGGTATACTGCCCAGTAGATATAGGTATACTGCCCAGTAGATATAGGTATACTGCCCAGTAGATACAGGTATACTGCCCAGTAGATATAGGTATATTGCCCAGTAGATACAGGTATACTGCCCAGTAGATATAGGTATATTGCCCAGTAGATACAGGTATACTGCCCAGTAGATACAGGTATACTGCCCAGTAGATACAGGTATACTGCCCAGTAGATATAGGTATACTTCCCAGTAGATATAGGTATATTGCCCAGTAGATACAGGTATACTGCCCAGTAGATACAGTACTGCCCAGTAGATACAGGTATACTGCCCAGAAGATACAGAACTACTGCCCGCTAGGTACAGGTATAGTACCCAGTAGATACAGGTATACTGCCCAGTAGATATAGGTATACTACCCAGTAGGCACAGGTATACCGCCCAGTAGGTACAGGTATACTACCCAGTAGGCTCAGGTATACCGCCCAGTAGATACTGGTATACTGCAAGATATTAGGTCGTATTGAATTCACGAGTCGAATGAAATGATGGAGCTTTGATGTTTCCCTGAGTGCAGGGCGAGGCAGCATCAACAACGTGTGACCCAGACTCTCGGGAAAACTCCTCACTTGGCCCCGTCCTCCGTCTGGATCATCATCTGGAAGTGGACACAGGAGGAGAGGCGAGGATTTCCAGGCTGGGGTACGATCAGTAGCAGGGAAACGATGGTTTCTTTGGAGTGTGGAGTTTTGTGAAGAGATTGTACTCGTTTTTCATTCTGTGATTGTAACTCTGCTAGTGGAGTCTGGGTAGAATACACACGCTAATATATATATATATATATATATATATATATATATATATATATATATATATATATATATATATATATAGAGAGAGAGAGAGAGAGAGAGAGAGAGAGAGTTGCTGCACTCCTGGGAACTCCCACATTTGGCGCGCTGTACCCCCATGAAGTAGACTTTACTATCTGTAAAACCATTATTTACATTGTCTTTATCATCATCATCGGTCATTTGCATCATAATAAGTCCTGGACGACGTGGCCAGCAGTGAGTGGTGAGCAGCGCTCCACGGAATGGCTCAGCTTGTGCGAGGTTCCGTGCATTCTCTACGGCCAGAGGACCATGGTGGGTTCCCTCATTTTCGACATGGCGCTGTCTTCCTTCATCCCTCTCTCTCTCGCAGGGTTGAAGCCTCCTCTGATGCCGACAACCTAAGAAAAGGGAGGAGGAGAGAGAGAGAGAGAGAGAGAGAGAGAGAGAGAGAGAGAGAGAGAGAGAGAGAGAGAGAGAGAGAGAGAGAGGTGTCAGGAACTGAATACAGTTTTGATTGATTAATGACCCTCAAGTTGTACGCAGGCTTGTTCCTGTGGGACGTTCCTGGCCAGCGTTTGTGCTAGTTCCTCCTGGAAAATTCAGTATTCGTTGTGGGTCGGTTTTATAATGTGATGAGAGAGAGAGAGAGATAGAGATAGAGAGAGAGAGATTGATCAAGATATCTATTAGTGTAAGCTAGGAGCAGGTTTTCTTTATCTATCTATCTGTCTATATATCTGTTTCTATCTCTATCTATGTCTATCTATCTCTCTATCTATCTGTCTGTCTCTGTCCATCTGTCTATATATATATATATATATATATATATATATATATATATATATATATATATATATATATATATATATATCGTAAATTTTTTTCTCATCCTTGGCTTCATGGCTGACGGGGGGAGTGAATCATTTACCTTCCTCACCTGTTATGTTGTTACAACACCCACACCCACTAGCAGCCAGCCAGCCAGGGCCCCAGATCTGGACGTAGCCTTACTCCTGAAGTAGCTTTATATACGACAAGGCATATAGGCAGACGCAACCACACCACACTGTGATACACCCTCGACCACCGCGGTGTAGAAGACCTCAGTACACCACAGTGTAGAGGGCAAAATGTATAATTCTCAGTAAATAATTAATAAGGTTTTGTGTTGCGTAAGGCTCTCGCGCTTTGCATATTCCATAAGATCAGGTCACCATATAAGACCTCTTGTGTTTTTCGCAGTATTATTTTTGTACTGTTCGTGTTATTCAAAGACCTGACATAGTATTATAAAAGACGTCAGCGTATCCCACGGCTGTAGGACTCGCGTCTCGCACCACTGTATTTCTCTGTAGTCTTTTCTGAGAAGGAGCTTGGGTGTGTGTGTGTGTGTGTGTGAAAAGCGGAGTGGGAGTAACAACAAGGCAAGTGCGTGGTGGGGGATAATGTGAGGTAAGATGCACAGGATGTCTATGGGAGGGATGGTATACATGGGAGAGTGGCTATGTTCGAGGGAGAGTGTGCGTGGGAGAATAGTTGTAGAAGAATGGTTCAAGTGGGATGGTGGGGGTTTGATAGTGTATGTGATGGTGTGGGTATGGGAGGGTAGTGTACGTGTATGGAGGAACAGTATGCGTGGGAGTGGTTGCGGGAGCATGATGTACGTGGGAGAGTGGGCATTGGAGTACGTCCGGGTTGTGGGTGTAGGAGGAAAATGGTGTGGGAGATTGGGTGTGGGAGGGTTGAGTGAGTGGGAGGCTAAATATAACCTTTCAAGTTAGTTTGAGGTTGGGAAAGTTAGGAGGGTTAAGAGAGTAATCATGGAAGGCAGTAGATAAGTGGAAGA
Source organism: Panulirus ornatus (assembly GCF_036320965.1). Taxonomy (NCBI): domain Eukaryota; kingdom Metazoa; phylum Arthropoda; class Malacostraca; order Decapoda; family Palinuridae; genus Panulirus; species Panulirus ornatus. Next base: position 13,408,723 of record NC_092252.1, on the reverse strand, counting down.
GGTACTAGGGTACTAGGATCTCAGGGTACTGGTAGCGCGAGAGTGGGAGGTATGATGTACGTGGGAGGTATGCTGTACGTGGGAGGGATGCTGTACAAGAGAGAGATGGAGTACGAGTGAGGGATACAGGAGATGGTCATGGTAGGGTTGACGTACGTGGGAGGTGAGAGAGGATGTACGTGGGAGGGAAGGGTGATGTACGTGGGAGGTGAGAGATGATTTACGTGGGAGGTGAGAGATTTATGTACGTGGGAGGGAGAAATGATGTACATGGGAGAGAGTTTGATGAACGTGGGAGGGTGAGATGTGCGTGGGAGGGAGGGATGACGTACGTGGGAGGTGAGAGATGATGTACGTGGGAGAGAGTTTGATTTTATGGTAGGTCGTGGGAGGCAGCAAGGGAAAGGGGGACGGTGTAGTGTTACTGTGGGAGGCGGTAGAAGAGCTCCATTATGCACCTGACCAGGGCCAGGCAGGCCACCACTGTACTCTGAATATATTATGACCTTCCCAAAATAAGTTCCACTGCGGTAAATGTTAGCAGTGGTGTGTGTGTTTGTGTGTGTGTGTGTGAAGTCGCATAAAGTTGTATCATGATCAGTGGATAAATGCGAGTATCGTATCTACTCAAACGTATATATATATATATATATATATATATATATATATATATATATATATATATATATATATATATACACCAGCCTAAGCTGTGTGTCTGTCTGTGTCATTGCCATTTGTACGTAAGAACAAAGAGAGTTTTACATTTACGGTTTCCCCGTCTCTCAATCTATTATACACGGTGCCTTAGATACAAGTTACACGTCCCGCCTAAATCATAGGTGTGTACGTAATGATGATAGTGATGATAGTAAATAAAGATGATAAATGATAAATGTGATAGTAAATAAAGACAAAAATAACATAGTAAAGATAATGATAAATGTGATGACAGTAAATAAAGATAATGGTTAATGATGATCTTGGTTATATTAGCGAATTGCCCATCCTTCTTGAGCGAGGTAGCGGCAGGGTCCGAGGTGCCTGGCTTGCTCACATCCACTCCTCCCCCAGCTGTCGTGTGTAATGCACACGATTCATAGCCTACCGTTCACTCCCAAGCACCGCAGACACCACGCTCCATCCTTCTTTACCTTGACCTGTTCATGATCATGATGGTAATGACCATCGCTTTAACGAGGACGCTGCAGGCAAGAGCAGAAATGATAGGAACACACACACACACACACACCCACACACACACACAAGACATGAGGGTGTTGTAGGTGGTGGTCTGTACGAACTCGAAAGGCCTCAGTGCAGCGGTGGCGCATGACCTGAAGGTGTGTAATCAGATCGCCATGCCTGCGTGTGTGCTCACTCCTTTGCCAGTTACTACTACAGTTAGTGTAATACAGGAGGGGGAGGAGAGAGGGAGAGAGTTTTACATTCGTGTTGCCCCTTGTCGTACACCTTGTATACATATGTATCATGACATCACTCCTGGTTATTTACGTGCATTGATGTAAGTTGTGTGGGTTGTGCTGTAGTGTGTGGTTACACTCGTGTTGCTCCATCTCTTTTCCTTGTATGTACTTTGTCTTTCTTTCTATGTATTCATGTATGTATGTATGTATTTGTGTATACACATACGCACTCTAGCATGGCTGTTATGACATGTTCTCTCAAACTTCGAAGTTTTGGAATCCCTTCCTTTGCCATTACTTCTTCAAGTAAACCTTTTCAACTTATGAGACTCAGGTCTACGAACATTACGAAACGTTAATTAAGATTATCTTTACTTTTTTTCTGTTACCTGAGATGTCCCCTTGATTAGGGTATATATATATATATATATATATATATATATATATATATATATATATATATATATATATATATATATATAAAAACAGGTGTGCAGATTTTTTTTCTGGTAATCGAATCGTCTTGTTGCATTTGGCACATAACGTTTTCCTTAGTGGATGTCCATTGGGTGTTTTATGTAAAGTCGATTCGTCTTATCTTAGTAACGGTGAATGCATAAGAACCTGGTAGTGTACTGCCCCGGTTGAATTCCTATTTAATTAACGAGTGTGTAAGCCATTCATTTGCATAATTGAGATCCATTGGCGCGAGAGCGAGCTGAATATTATCAGCTTGGCATTACATTTGTTTACACCAGCGGGGTGCGACCCTTGAGCTACGACCCTGGAGCTACGACCCTTGAGCACGACCGTGCGGCCCTTGAGCACCACCGTGCAACCCTTAGGTACGACCATCTGTTGCCAGGTTGATGGCCGGGACACCATACTCCAGCCAGAGTCGTACCGACGGGGCTCAAGCGTCGCACGACCATGCTCAAGGGTAGTACCGTTGTGCTCAGAGGGTCGTACCGTCGTGCTCAGAGGGTCGTACCGTCGTGTTTTAGGTGATTATTAAACAGCGTATAATATGGGATGGTTAGCAGTTGGTAGTTTGAAATGATGGGTGGTTAGCGGGTGGCGTTGGATATATATATATATATATATATATATATATATATATATATATATATATATATATATATATATATATATATATATAATATATATATATATATATATATATATATATATATATATATATATATATATATATATATATATATATATATATATATATAAGACGTTCAACATTGTGTTTTTAAGATAACAGTGAGACAGATGCCAGTTACATTAGACGCCTTGAGAATTACTTCAACACCTGGCATAATTATATTTTGTGTAATGCTCGAAGTTTGACTGGTAAGGAAGGCGATGTTTTAGTCATGACTTTTATGAGGATGCAATTTTTTTTTCTTATTCCTACATGCAGTGCGAAGTGATGGTCTGTACAGATTGTATATTGATGTGGTGACAGCCAGAATATTTGTGGTGTAGCAAGTTCAGGCGCCTCTAGTTACAGTGTTGGATACCTGGACATGTACGGGGGTGTTCTGCTGCCATTATAAGTACACATGGGGTTCCACACACACACACACACACACACACACACACACACACACACACACACACACACGGGCCCTCCGTGGTGTAGTGGTTAGCGTTACTGACCATGAGTCATCACGGCCTTGCCTGAGGTCAGGCCCCACAATAGGTTTGTATCCTACGACGGGCATTCTGCCCACACCCAAAGCAGGTGTTCATCCACCCCCTTCGAGGCAGGTCGATAAATGTTCATCTAGCATAGGCTGGTGTGTGTGTGTGTGTGGCTGTATACACACACATGGAAGTACAGATGCAAGTAAACTCGTAAGTAAGATAACCTCGGAAGTTCCGAGCTGTCGCCTGCATATCGAGCCATTGGTCCAGGACACAAGACCCCAGACGAGCACGTGAGTATACACTAAACCATATGTCACTCCAACTGAAGGAATATGGACTTGTTGACCTGATGGGCCATTGAATGCTCGACCGAACAAGGGTCAGGCATGGTGTTGACCGACCTACCCGTCTGTCTCTTCCGTGAAGGACTTGGATGTCCGCCTCTGCACAGTTGTTCCTATTGCCAGAAGTTAATGAAATCTAGAGGGAGAGCCTCGGAGCTGTGTGCAGCGGTGGACCTGAGGTTTCGCAGCGTAATTAAAAGATGGGTAGGTGGCTTTTAAACCCCCCCCCCCTACACCCTCCCCACCCACGCCTGACCCTTGTTTGGTGGACCACTTGATGTTATTTAGTTCCAGTGCCATTTGGGGTTGGGTATTAACCATCATCCCGTGTTTGTCCGTCTCTCCCTTGATGCACAATCGACAGCTTGGGGCTCCTCCAGATTACATTTCCAGCGAGTTTATTCGTAGCAACGCCTCAGGTGTGTGTGTGTGTGTGTGTGTGTGTGTGTTGCCAGAGGCAAATATTGGTAAAGAGATGATACACGTGCAAGGTTAAGAGACGGGGCAACACGTGTGGAACACTCCACGTAGCGTGCAAATAGTAATCATTCATACATACATATTCATACATACATATTCATACATACATACATATATAATGCACACACTGATACACACACACACACACACACACACACTCGCGCTCGCTCGCGCTGGAGGAGTTATATCTCTTATTGGTGTTGAAAGTCGTGGTTATTTGCTGGGATGTTGCACATCTCTTTCATCGGGGACACTCCCTCTGCCGTGGTAAACACGTCTGATGAGCATATTTTCCCCTCTCCGCTTCCCAAGGCGAGACACGCGCCAATACTGTTCCATAAAGATGGCACGAATCGCCTACCTGTGGTCCCCTCCCACCAGACCTTGAGGCGTGGGCTGAGTGTGGGGTGAGCAGGGAGGTGGGGGTTATGGATATAGATGTATGTATGTGTATAATGTTAATCCCTGGGATACCTTTGCGTGCACGGTCGGTCGGCCATATGAATGTTCGGTCGAGGGGTTGAGGGAGGCAGCCAGCCCTTCGCTCGCGGCCTTTTTGGCGACTCGAGGGTGAAAATGTGACGAAACTTTGTGAGACGACGAAGTGCATCGGCCCTGTGTCTAGACCAATTGACGGGATTGAATGAAGTGTTTGTACGTTCCGTCTGTATGCACGCACGCTACGTGGTGGACGAGGCTGTCGCGTCAGTGCAAGTGGAGGGTTTGCATGTCCTTGCGTACGTGTATGTCGTGTATACTGCACGTGTTGGTTTAGGCTGCTGGATCGTGCGTTTTTTTTTTTGGTGTTTGTGTCCGTACATGCCAGTACGTGGTGGTCACCACTCTGCTCTGGGCGGTAGAGCTGCTGGGACACGGGTCAAACTGGGTGAGGTCAGGTGCTGCTGACGTGGTCGGTCGTGCCCGTGGCTCCCCCTCTGCTCTCGTGCTCACGTCTGGCATTTGTGGCTGTGTGACTCCTTCCGCCGATCATTGCAGATCTTCATGACGCTTGTGGCATCACTCTGTGTATCGATCCTCAGTCGAGTGTGGGACACGGCGACTTGTTGTGGTCTTTCATCCCTGGCTTGTCTCCCGGGCAAGTGCCTGCTGATGTTATCTGATCTGCTTGATGTCTGCTCCACACCTCTCCAGTGACTGCTGATGTCAGCCTCCACACCCCTCCAGTGACTGCTGATGTCAGCCTCCTTACCCCTCCAGTGACTGCTGATGTCAGCCTCCACACCCCTCCAGTGACTGCTGATGTCTGCCTCCACACCCCTCCAGTGACTGCTGATGTCAGCCTCCACACCCCTCCAGTGACTGCTGATGTCTGCCTCCACACCCCTCCAGTGACTGCTGATGTCTGCCTCCACACCCCTCCAGTGACTGCTGATGTCAGCCTCCACACCCCTCCAGTGACTGCTGATGTCAGCCTCCACACCCCTCCAGTGACTGCTGATGTCAGCCTCCACACCCCTCCTGTGACTGCTGATGTCAGAGGCCTAACTTGCGTGACGAGCTACGTCCCGGCCGGCCAGTGATTGCTGACGTTAACCCCATCCAGCTTGCGTCCTGGTCTGTGACAGTCGACGAGACGTGGCACCAGAGCGAGCTGCCTGGGTCAGAGTTGAAGCTCGGTGTAAGACTTGAAATGGTTGCCTTCGAAGGAAGAGTCTGTTGTGCGGTTCTCCCTCAAACTTAAGTCTCTCGTTAGTGGCTTCGTTGATCTCGCGTTGGACCTAAGTTGAATTACTGAAATTACTGAAGTCGGTAATCAAGTTATAGGCAAAGAAAAAAAAATTTAGAAAGCAAATGGCGAGGTTATAACTGCGTTCGTATGTATTCCCCAGACTTGGTCGTCTTGGCACACTAGTTCCTGAGCACAAGGTAGATTGTGACCAGGCAGGCGAGGTTGTAACTACCATTTTGATGGAGGTAGCGGCGTCTCGTGTGAGTTGTACGACGACTGCCAGATCGATTTATTTCGTAAAGGCTGATGCCTTGCCAGGCCTGGTCCGCTGGAGACGTCGGCGAGGCCAGAGTGATTCGGAGATCGTGTTTGTATGTTTGCCTGATACAACGACAGACCAAGACCCTTGGTAACTGAAGTGCTTGAGTATACTTCATCACTCTATATATATATATATATATATATATATATATATATATATATATATATATATATATATATTCAGGATCACGTTTTCTTTGTACATTGATGGTATACTCTGCTGATTTTAGGGAAGTTAGAAGGAGTTACGAAGTAGCCTCGATGAATGTGGATTGAAGTGATGCAGTGGGTACCGAACTAAGCGGATGAATGCACGAACGAGGAAAGGAGTAGATGTATTAATTAGTAAATGTGTGAAGGTTTGGAGAAGAATACGTAATAAATGAAAGTGTAAGGAAATAATCTCTTCAGGTGAATAGCTGGGTAAATGGACGCGAGAATTGTTGGATAAATAAAGAAGAGAAAGAGTGATGGAGTAACTCAAGAAATTGGTTGAGACCTAGAGTGATGAAGTAACTCAAGAAATTAGTTGAAGACCGAGTGAGTGCACCATTGAAAACGGGTGAACTCGGAGTTGGTAGAGGGGAGGTACGAGATGCGAGACTGAACAGCTGAACAAGTGTTGATACAACTAGCAGGGGCACGAGAGGTTTGTGGCGGGAAGGGGGAAGCTGGCGGGTGAGGAGGAGGATAAGTTGAGCAGGGGGAGGGAAGGAAGTTGAGCAGTGGGAGGGAGAGAAGTTGAGCAGGGGGAAGGAGGGAAGTTGAGCAGGGGGAGGGAAGAAAGTTGATTAGTGGGAGGGAGGGAGAGAAGTTGAGCTGGAGGAGGGAGGGAAGTTGAGCAAGGGGAGGGAGAGAGGGGAGTTGAGGAGGGAGAAGGAGGGAGAGAAGTTGAGCAGTGGGAGGGAGGGAGGTTAAAGTCTGGGAAGGAGGCCGGTAGGAGGTGTAGGGTGATGGTGACGGCAACAGAGTATATTGATAAGGCAACGGAAACGCATGACCAGCACACCAGTCAGACACCCTAGGCAAACCTGCTCCACACAGCTGCGTATGTATGTCAAGACGCGGGTGGGTCCTCCTTCGTGTCGTCTGTTCCCTACCCGCCAATATGGAGGAAAAGAAAAATGGTATACGAGTCGGGCCGAGGCTGTGTCCAACACGCCATTCGTTAGGCTGGGGTTGGGATGTCTGCTTGTGGGGGCGGTCTTGTTATCGCTCGTTGGCCAGCTTGTTAACCCTGCTTGTGGGAGCCTTCTTGTTCATGCCTCCTCTCTCTGTCTGTCTGTCTCTCTCTCTCTCTCTCTCTCTCTCTCTCTCTCTCTCCCCGGTTTATCCCCCGCCTGTGGAGGCGTTGTGAAGTCTGCCACCCCTCGTCACTTGATCCAGCTGGGACCTTCGTATCTCCTGGTGAAGACCCCCCGCTCCCCCCGACACACGTTCCCAAGCTGGGATTACTATGCGATACCTGCCTCTCCTTCCCCCTACACTGCTATCCCAATTTGGAACCACCCCCGTATATGAGTCGTTAAGACCTGAGACTCCCTCCCTCCCTCACCAGGCAGGAATCGTGGCTGTAATTAGTGAAGACCAGAGACTCCTCATCGCCTCCACCTGTTAGGGATCAAGAGACCTCACTTTGAAGACACTGGCTCCCTCACCACCAACACCACACTTGAATCAGGTGCACCATATATCACAGTGATCTCCAGTGACCCCTTCCCCACACACACACACACACACACACACACACACACACAAGGTGTTTGTGTGCGTGGGCGTGGGTGTGGTGGTTAGCTTTTATGAACAGGAGACAGCACGGGCCAACCTGGGGTCGGACCCGCATGGGTTCGAATCCTGGGCGAGGCAGTTGGACTACACCCAACCCATATATATTCCTCCTCCTCCCGGGGCTGGTCGATATATGGGCACCTGGCATAGGTTGGCGTGTGTGTTTGTGTGTGTATGTACGTACGTATATAGGAATAAAGACACTACGTACATGCAGGGGTAAGAGACGGGGTAACACATGCGTAAAAATCGCTCCCCGTAACACACAAATAATAATTACACCACCAGCACGACGCGTGGACCACCACATTTCTGTGCTGGGCCAAGAGGACCACACACTACCTCACGACCACACACACCACCTCGCTAAGTCACCGACCTCGGGCACCGTGATCTCTCATGGAGATAGTGCCTCCGTCAGTAGCACTTGCTGTACGGACGACCAAATGTGGCTTCTGAGGCAGCATCGCACTGCTCCCTGCGTATTAACCACACGCCACAGTCATCCTGCAGGAAGGATCCCTCCACTGGTCACCACACGCCACAGTCATCCTGCAGGAAGGATCCCTCCGCTGGTCACCACACGCCACAGTCATCCTGCAGGAAGGATCCTTCCACTGGTCACCACACGCCACAGTTCATCCTGCAGGAAGGATCCTTCCACTGGTCACCACACGCCACAGTCATCCTGCAGGAAGGATCCCTCCACTGGTCACCACACGCCACAGTTCATCCTGCAGGAAGGATCCTTCCACTGGTCACCACACGCCACAGTCATCCTGCAGGAAGGATCCCTCCACTGGTCACCACACGCCACAGTTCATCCTGCAGGAAGGATCCCTCCACTGGTCACCACACGCCACAGTTCATCCTGCAGGAAGGATCCTTCCACTGGTCACCACACGCCACAGTCATCCTGCAGGAAGGATCCCTCCGCTGGTCACCACACGCCACAGTCATCCTGCAGGAAGGATTCCTCCGCTGGTCACCAAACGCCACAGTCATCCTGCAGGAAGGATCCCTTCGCTGGTCACCACACGCCACAGTCATCGTGCAGGAAGGATCCCTCCGCTGGTCACCACACGCCACAGTCATCCTGCAGGAAGGATGCCTCCGCTGGTCACCACACGCCACAGTTCATCCTGCAGGAAGGATCCCTCCGCTGGTCACCACACGCCACAGTTCATCCTGCAGGAAGGATCCCTCCACTGGTCACCACACGCCACAGTTCATCCTGCAGGAAGGATCCCTCCACTGGTCACCACACGCCACAGTTCATCCTGCAGGAAGGATCCCTCCGCTGGTCACCACACGCCACAGTCATCCTGCAGGAAGGATGCCTCCACTGGTCACCACACGCCACAGTCATCCTGCAGGAAGGATCCCTCCGCTGGTCACCACACGCCACAGTCATCCTGCAGGAAGGATCCCTCCACTGGTCACCACACGCCACAGTTCATCCTGCAGGAAGGATCCCTCCGCTGGTCACCACACGCCACAGTTCATCCTGCAGGAAGGATCCCTCCACTGGTCACCACACGCCACAGTTCATCCTGCAGGAAGGATCCCTCCGCTGGTCACCACACGCCACAGTCATCCTGCAGGAAGGATGCCTCCACTGGTCACCACACGCCACAGTCATCCTGCAGGAAGGATCCCTCCGCTGGTCACCACACGCCACAGTCATCCTGCAGGAAGGATGCCTCCGCTGGTCACCACACGCCACAGTCATCCTGCAGGAAGGATCCCTCCACTGGTCACCACACGCCACAGTTCATCCTGCAGGAAGAAGTGTCGTTAACTAGACGTATGGAGCCACACACTAGTGCACCCATGGATAGCACAGAAGAGTGGGACGTCTCGCTCACTCGCTCTTCCTCATCCCGGCAGGGTCACTGGACCACAGCCAAGAGCAGTAATTGACGAATGTGGATAATTGGTGATGTATAATTGTATAACTCGCTAGCATGATAAGTTAATCCTCTTCATAGCGGGGTCATTCGTCTTTCCATTTCCATCCTGATGTTTTTTAAAAAAAGGATTTTCTGGTAGAGTGATAGTGAGAATACGTATATGTCGCACAGACATGGGGGGAGGGGGAAACGCGAGATGAATATGGAGGAGGGAGAGAGGAATACAGATACTTAAGATAAATGTGAGGGAATTTAGAGCTTCAAATGTGAGGGAATTTAGTGCTTTAAATGTAAGCGCAATTTATTGCTTCAAAATGTGAGGGGAATTTAGTGCTTTGAATGTGAGAGGAATTTAGTGCTTTAAGTGTGAGGGGATTTTAGTGCTTTGAATTTAAGGGAATTTAGAGCTTCAAATGTAAGGGAATTTAGAGCTTCAAATGTAAGGGAATTTAGAGCTTCAAATGTAAGGGAATTTAGAGCTTCAAATGTAAGGGAATTTAGAGCTTCAAATGTGAGGGGATTTAGTGCTTCAAATGTGAGGGAATTTAGTCCTTTAGATGTAAGGGAATTTAGAGCTTCAAATGCGAGGGGAATCTAGTGCTTTAAATGTGAGGGAATTTAGATTTTCAGAGTGTAGAGAGATCTCCCGGCCAGCCTCTGCCTCGGAACCTATTACTAATGCTTCTACTAAGTGGCTGTAACGAACACGTTACTAAATAATCTTCATTGTAAATTGTACCTCATTGTTCTCTCTCTCTCTCTCTCTCTCTCTCTCTCTCTCTCTCTCTCTCTCTCTCTCTCTCTCGGCTACAGTGTCTACTGGGCCGTCTCTCTCGGCTGTGGTGTGTTCAGTGTGTACCACACTGTGTGTGTGTGTGTGTGTGTGTGTGTGTGTGTACGTGTGTGGGTGTGTGTTGGAGGGGGGGGGGGTGAGAAGGTCTCTTTCCGTGAAGTGATCATTCATCTTGTTTTGATGTTATGAGATAATGTGATGTAATATGTGGTCCGGGTAGCTGAAGATGAAGAAGACTTGGTGGAGAAGCATCCATCAGCAGACAGGGCGAAGCTGGCCAAGTGTCCATGACGTTAGCCAGAGGAGGAGATGGCCTCTGTGTGTGTGTGTGAGTGTGAGAGAGAGAGAGAGAGAGAGAGAGAGAGAGAGAGAGAGAGAGAGAGAGAGAGAGAGAGAGAGAATCAGACGTAACACATTAGTCTTCGTCTCTATTTCTTCGTTTATGGTAGATTTCTTTTTGAGTTTTTTTTCATTTTTTTTTTTAAGTTCCATTAAAGAGTTGGAATGATTTACTGTCCTTCTTTAGGAGACCTCTCCAGGATTTCTAGGACCTCCTCCTGGTATCCACTTACGAAATGTCCTCCCTTCCTTGAGAGACTCACGAAGGATGTCAGCTTAAGACATATATATATACGCAGGAGCTGTACACCTGTACACGTTACTGTCGCACCGCATATTGTACAGGGCTTACTGACCCCATGAGAACGGTGCCCCCGACCCATGATGCACGACGCTACGTCTCGTGGGTGTGATTTCCTGGCCTTCGATTGGATCAGGGTTGAGGTCAGCGGCCAGACCGTCGTATACTTAAGTTCGTACTTTCGTGCTCGAGGGTTGTAAGTTCGAGCTCAGTGGTCGCATCGTCGTGCTTTCGGGTCCCACTGTCATACGCAGAGGGTCGTAGGGCTATGGTCCAAGGGTCGTCGTCCCGTCGTGCTCGAGGGGAATTACATCTGCGAGAATGAGAAAACATGCGAGACAGGTGAGTGGCAACATTTGTAGCAGTGGCTTCATTTTTATAAGTTTTTTTTTTCTCTGCACCTGGAACATACCAGACGTGGGGATCGTATTGCAATGAAACCCAGGGACTATAACGGGGAGAACGTGAGACACAGCCTGCGGCTGCGAGGTCTCGCCCCCACACCCCGGTAGTCTTAAGTCACAGGCCCCTGAGGTCCCTCTCGTTCAAGGGACAGGTCCCTGAGGTCCCTCTCGTTCAAGGGACAGGCCCCTGAGGTCCCTCTCGTTCACGGGACAGGCCCCTGAGGTCCCTCTTGTTCACGGGGTTCACTGTCCCGAGCCAGTGACTGACTTGTGATCACTGGTCATGTCAGGACTGACGGAAACGTTAGAAGCTGACCTCACCTGTGGTAGGTCAGTCGTGAGTGATGCGTGCTCGGTGGTTGGTCGTGGCTCCTCTCGTACGATGAGAGGTCCACGAAACGTGCAGACTCTGTGATGGTTCGTTCTTCTCTGGGCGGAAATTCATTGAAAACTCCATGTAAGTTGGAAGTAGACGCACAGAGAACGTGGAACACGGTGGTTGGGACGATCAGCGCACAGAAAACGATTAACAAACGGAAAAGGGGCGAGATTAGAGGGTCAACTGAGGAATATATGATGTCGCTGATACCCGTCAGAGCTTGAGGGTGGAAGTAGCCAGCGACCTACGCCAGCTTTCCTGTCAATATATATTGACTTCTTCCTTACCCGAGCCTCTGAGCGGGTACGTCTGATGGGTAGAGATCAGCTGATATGCGATAGATACCTCGGATATGATGATATATCTGCAAAGACGCTAATGTGAACCCTGAGTCTCTTGAAGCGATGGTGGGTCACTTGGCCACGACCTCACTAACCGCTTGAGGGATTGATGGTACGACCCCTGGATATTGTCGTACCGTCGTTCTCAAGGGTTGCAACGTCGTGCTCAAGGGTCGTACCGTCGTGCTCAAGGGTCGTACTCAAGGGTTGCAACGTCGTGCTCAAGGGTCGTACCGTCGTGCTCAAGGGTCGCGCTGTCGTGCTCAAGGGTTGCAACGTCGTGCTCAAGGGTCGCACCGTCGTGCTCAAGGGTCGTGATGTCGTGCTCAAAAGAGTGTAAATCAAGAGTAGTTAGGTGAGTGTTCTAAAACGAAGATCTTACAGCAACCAGTTGAGTATTTGATAGGAATATTTTCCTACAGTATATCACGCAGGCGGGACTGGCTGTCTCGTCTTACAGGTTCGCAGGTGGCGCGCGTCATTGCTAAGGAAGGTGGTAACTGGTGACAACGCCCAGTAACGCTCCCCTGGGTGTGGAAGGTGGTAACAGGCGACAGCGCCCAGTAACGCTCCCCGGGTGTGGAGGAGGTGGTAACAGGTGACACCATCGCGTTCCTCGCTCGCCGGCCGGAGTCCTTCCTCAGAAATCCATGATCCGTGATATATAATTTATGAACTGCTGGAAACCAGTTGGATCGGAAAATTGTGCTGAACTTTACCCGAGTCTTCTCTCAAGAATTACTTAAAACGAGTTCATATATATATATATATATATATATATATATATATATATATATATATATATATATATATATATATATATATATATTCCTTATCCCTGGGGATAGGGGAGAAAGAATACTTCCCACGTATTCCCTGCGTGTCGTAGAAGGCGACTAAAAGGGAAGGGAGCGGGTGGCTGGAAATCCTCCCCTCTCATTTTTTTTTTTTTTTTTTTTTTTTTTTTTTCCCAAAAGAAGGAACAGAGAAGGGGGCCAAGTGAGGATAATCCCTCAAAGGCCCAGTCCTCTGTTCTTAACGCTACCTCGCTGATGCGGGAAATGGCGAATAGTATGAAAGAAAGAAAAAATATATATTCCTATAAGTCCACGGGGAAAATGAAACACGATAAGTTCCCAAGTGCACTTTCTTGTAATAATCACATCAGGGTAGATACAAGAAAGAAATATAAGACAGCTGATATACAACGAAGACACGTAGCTAGGACGCCATTCGATAAACAAGTGATTGTCCAAGACAGACAACGAGCGTATCATAAACTTATGTGGACAAGAAGGTGAATTGTTTACCAATATATATATTTTTTTTTTTCATACTATTCGCTATTTCCCGCGATAGCGAGGTAGCGTTAAGAACAGAGGACTAGGCCCTTGAGGGGATATCCTCACCTGGACCTCTTCTCTGTTCCTTCTTTTGGGAAAAAAAAAAAAAATATATATATATATATATATATATATATATATATATATATATAATATAATGTGTGTGTGTGTCTAAGTGATTGCTTTAAGAGCCACGAATATTTACTTTTATAATGATAATCTTAGGTTCATGTTTGAAAAGTAATATGTTTTACGTCTGGTTTGTTGGCCTTGCTGGAGCGGAGATAAACACTCGCTGACCCCCGCCCACCCATACACACATACGTGCCTGGCGGCGCGCGTGGGGCTCGGCTGGACTGCTGTGGACGTTTTTAACCCTTGGGTCTCCTCGTGTGATTTTCTGTGCATCCTCACGCACTCCCGAGTTTTCCGAATCATTTGAAGATCACCAGGAAACGATGGGATAAAATGATTAATCCCCACACACACACACACACACACACACACACACACACACACTTGCAGCGTCCAACTCGTCATGTTTTATGTACAAGATTTTAAGAAACCACTGGAAGGCAGTAGGGCGTTGACACGCGTCAGATATCACGGCGGGGACACTCGTATAAGCATCTTTCTAGATGGGATGGTTGCAAAGGGCTTCGTGGCTCCGTCCTGCCAGAAGATTGGCTGGCCTGAGCCCTCGTATTCAGCTCATTGGACGGCCATTGGCTGAGCGAATTCTCAGTCATGATGTTATAAGCTGCTTCCCTCAACACACTCTTACATATGATTCAATGTAAAATGTAAATAGCCATTGGCTTGATATTATATTTCCTCCGGTCGAATGTAAGTTTTATTTTGCGTTCAAGATGTAGTCGGGAAAAGTTATTTCTTTCTGGGGTTTGACGGTGGTGGTTTATACTGTGAGTTGCGGTGTGGTGGTGGTGGTGATAGTGGTTTATGGTGCTTGTGGCAGTGGTGGTGTATGGTGCGGCATGTGGTGAGGCAGTGGTGGTACGTGTTAGTGTGGGATGTAGGGTGGAAGTGGGGTTGGTATGAGGTGCGGTGGGGAGGCGATGGGTTTTGTTGGTGTAGGTTGTGGTGGTGGTGGTGGTTTTACGTCTTGGTGTGGTGATTGCAGTGTTTGTTGATATGGGGGGGAGGGTCTCTCATGTGGTGGTCTTTGTTGGTGGCACGTGGGAGAGAGAGATGACAGGAGACCTGATGATCCATGACGAAGTACTCTGTTGAAAAACGGTAATAGTGGGCCGAGGGTATGATTATTCATCATCGGTAAAAAACAGGATGGTAATGATGAAGTCGCCTCCCCACCGTTAACATCCGCTGGCACAAGATCCGGCAGGAGGAAAGCTGAGGAGGCAGACCATGGCGTGGGGAGAGAGAGAGAGAGAGAGAGAGAGAGAGAGAGAGAGAGAGAGAGAGAGAGAGAGAGAGGCAGACTGTGTAACACCATAGAAATCTTGTGGGAAAGTACGAACGGGAGAAGTTTTCTCGAACTGCCGTGAAGCTCTTGGGAAGACCTATCGAACAGCAGTGAAGCTCCTGGGAGGACCTATCGAACAGCAGTGAAGCCCCTGGGAGGACCTATCGAACAGCAGTGAAGCCCCTGGGAGGACCTATCGAACAGCAGTGAAGCCCCTGGGAGGACCTATCGAACAGCAGTGAAGCTCCTGGGAGGACCTCTCGAACTGGCTTGAAGCTCATGGGAGGAGTTTCGAACTGGCTTGAAGCTCCTGGGAGGACCTCTCGAACTGCAGTGAAGCTCCTGGGAGGACCTCTCGAACTGCAGTGAAGCTCCTGGGAGGACCTCTCGAACTGCAGTGAAGCTCCTGGGAGGACCTCTCGAACTGCAGTGAAGCTCCTGGGAGGAGGCTCAATTCTCAAGCGAAAAAAAAAAAAAGAGAAAGAATATACGATACCTAAACTGTACCTAAACTGTGCTTTAATTCTTTAAACTGGCCCATATGACCATGATGGTTATCACAGTCATAGTTAACTATCCAGTCTTGATTTAAAGATAGTACTATTTTTTTTTTCTATACGTGGAAAAACACGTGACCTCGGTGTCATCACAACTCGGCGTGGTTGGTTTCATACAAGTCCCATTTCATCATTGAGTCACAACCAGATATGAAGAGAAATTTTGTGATTTCGTGTTATGAAAAGTTATCGCACCACCACGGACGGAGTCTGGCTTTTTAAGAGAATGATTTTAGGTGTGCGAGCCTCTCAGTCATAAGGCTTCTGCGTGACAGTCAGTCATTCGTGTTGCTTTTCCCCGAATTCATTCCAGTTCTTCTTCGGCAAAGTCTGGTGACAAAACTGAACTGTGTATTCCAGGCTTGAGAGAGATATTGACTTGGGTGGTGTTGAGAGCAAGTATGTATTGTAACCATAGTTTTGCAGTTGATATTTTCAGTTATGAAGCCTAGCGATATTTCTGTTTATGAAGCCTAGCGATATTTCTATTTATGAAGCCTAGCGATATTTGTTTATGAAGCCTAGCGATATTTCTATTTATGAAGCCTAGCGATATTTCTATATATGAAGCCTAGCGATATTTTTATTTCTGAAGCCTAGCGATATTTCTGTTTATGAAGCCTAGCGATATTTCTATTTATGAAGCCTAGCGATATTTCTATTTATGAAGCCTAGCGATATTTTTATTTCTGAAGCCTAGCGATATTTCTGTTTATGAAGCCTAGCGATATTTCTATTTATGAAGCCTAGCGATATTTCTATTTAAGAAGCCTAGCGATATTTTTATTTCTGAAGCCTAGCGATATTTCTGTTTATGAAGCCTAGCGATATTTCTGTTTATGAAGCCTAGCGACATTTCTGTTTATGAAGCCTAGCGACATTTCTGTTTATGAAGCCTAGCGATATTTGTATTTCTGAAGCCTGGCGATATTCCTGTTTATGTAGCCTAGCGATATTTGTATTTCTAAAGCCTAATTTTCTTTTGACTTCATTTGATTCAGCTGGGCAATGTTTGTTGTGTTCTCTTTGTTTGTCGTGGTTTACGTCATTATTGATAATGACTTCGTGATTTTATTCGTTTCTGTGCATAAGTGAATGACATATTTTTGGTTTTAATTCATATATATATATATATATATATATATATATATATATATATATATATATATATATATATATATATATATATATGGCTATGATTTACAAGATCAATTAAAGTTGTAGCAGTTTCATATGTATTAATGAAAGGCATTTCATTACACTTAACGTGGAGGCACGATTTTTGACATTAACATTGGGTCTTCATTCTGGGGTGAAGGAAGGCCTCACATATGAATCTCATCTCGCACGATATAACCTGCAGGAATCCGCTTGAGAGGGATTTGGGAGTTGACTCCCACCCTAGCCTGTCGCCGGAATCCCACACTGGGATGATGGTAAAGGGAGACAGAATGTCGGCTGGCAAATATTAGAATGTTAAGATATTAGAATATTGAGTTATTGGAATATTACTGTGTAGCTTATGTCCTACGTTAGACCAGAACTGGAATATATTTCCCAGGCTTAGTCACAACACTCGGGAAGGAGAGAGAGAGAGAGAGAGAGAGAGAGAGAGAGAGAGAGAGAGAGAGAGAGAGAGAGAGAGAGAGGGGAGCCGAATAACGGGGAAAGGCTCGTGGCCTTAAGTTTGCGCAGTGTGGAAGAGAGAGGAGTGAAGAGTGACCTGATCACAGGCTTCAAGTTGTCGAACCGGATTGATGACGTAGGTAGTGAACAATTCTTCAAAAATTATATATAGTGACTAGAAATAAAGCCAGAAACTTGTTAGAAGAGATGTAGAGAAGTACTGTGATGGAAGAGTGATGTTGGATGACCGGATTAGATTACGTGAGGCACTGGTAGGCACCCAGACAGAAGTGTGAAAAAGTTGAATTGTAGCGGAGCTTGTACAAGAGATCGGGTCCTATTAGTGTAAAACATCCTCCCTTTTCAGTGCAAAGATTTGATCACACACACACACACACACACACACACACACACACACACACACACACACTGTCCTTCCGCCTCCAATTTGGTCTCCCGCTTCTCCTCCTTCCCTCCACGTCTGACACGTATATCCTCTGTCAATCTTTCCTCAATCATTCTCTCCATATGTCCAAACCATTTCAGCACACCTGCCTCTGCTCTCTCAACCATACTCTTTTTATTTCCACACGTCTCTCTTACCCTTGCATTACTTACTCGATCAAACCACTTCACATATTGTCCTCAAACATTTCATTTCCAACACATCCACCCTCCTCCTTATAACCCTATCTATAACCCATGCCCCGCAACCATATAACATTGTTGGAACTACTTTTCCTTCAAACATACCCATTTTTGCTCTCCGAGATAGCATTCTCTCCTCCCACGCATTCTTCATCGCTCCCAGAACCTTCGCCCCCCTCCCCCACCCTGTGACTCACTTCCGCTTCCATGGTTCCATCCGCTGCTAGGTCCACTCCCAGGTATCTAAAACACTTCACTTCCTCCAATTTTTCTCCATTCAAACTTACATCTCAGTTAACTTGTCCTTCAACCCCACTGAACTAATAACCTTGTTCTTATTCTTACTTACTCACGACTTTCTCCTTTCGCACACTTTTCCAAACTCGGTCATCAACCTGAGCAGTTTCTCACTCGAATCGGCCACTAGAGCTGTATCATCGGCGAACAACTTACTTCCTAGGCCCTCTCATTCACAACAGACTGCATACTCGCCCCTCTCTCCAGAACTCTTGCATTTACCTCCCTAACCACCCCATCCATAAATAAATTAAACAACCTTGGGGACATCACATACCCCTACCGCAGACCGACATTCACTTGGAACCAATCACTCTCCTCTCTTCCTACTCGTGCACCTGCTTTACATCCTTGGTAAAAACTTTTCACTGCTTCTAGCAACTTACTTCCCACACCATATATTCGTGAAACCTTCAACAAAGCATCTCTATCAACCCTATCATATGTCTTTTCCAGATCCATAAGTGTTACATACAAATCCATTTGTATTTCTAAGTATTCCTCACATACATTCTTCAAAGCAAACACCTGGTCTACACGTCCTCTACCACTTTTGAAGCCACATTGCTCCTCCACTCTCTGATGCTTCGTACATGCTTTCACCCTCTCAATCAATACCCTCCCATATAATTTCCCAGGAATACTCAACAAACTTGTGCCTCTGTAGTTTGAACACTTGTCTTTATCCCCTTTGCCTTTGTACAGTGGCACTATTCAAGCATTCCGCCAATCCTCAGGCACCTCACCATGGTCCATACATACATTGAATATCCTTACCAACCAATGAACAACACAGACACCCCCTTTTTTGATGAATTCCACTGCAATACTATCCAAATCCGCCGCCTTGCCGGCTTTCATCTTCCGCAAACCTTTCACTATCTCTTCTCTCTTCACCAAACCATTCTTTTGTAATCCTCTCACTTCGTACACCACCCCTACTAAAACACCCTATATCTGGCACACTATCATCAAACACATTCGACAAACTTCAAAATACTCACTGCATCTCCTTCTCGCTCCATCACTATCTGTTATCACTTCCCCACTTGCTCCCTTCACCGATGTTCCCATTTGTTCTCTTGTCATACGCACGTTATTTACCTCCTTCCAACACATTTTTTTATTCTTAGAATTTAATGATACTCTCACCCCAACTCTCATTTGCCCTCTTTTTCAACTCTTGCACCTTTCTCTTGACCTCTTTCCCGCTTTCTTTTTATACATCTCCCAGTCATTTGCACTACTTCCCTGACAATCGTACTTCATCATCCCACCACTTACTACCCTTTCTAATCTGCCCACCTCCCGCCTTTCTCATACCGCATCCATCTTTTGCGCAAGCCATCACTGCTTCCCTAAATTCATCACATTCCTCACCCAATCTCCTCACGTCATTTGCTCTCACCTTTTGTCATTCTACACTCGATCTCGCCAGATACTTCCTCACACAAGTCCTCTTTCCAAGCTCACTTACTCTAACCACTCTCTTCTCCCCAACATTCTCTCTTCTATTCTGAAAGCCACTACAGACCTTCACCTTTGCCTCCACGAGATAGTGATCAGACATCCCTCCAGCTGTCCCTCTCAGCACATTAACATAAAGAAGGTCGAGTACTCCTTAGGACTAGGGCATAAACCTCGCGTGGGAGGAAACCCTGTTGCTGCGTCTTTGTGTCTCGCTGTACATGTTCTTATATATATATATATATATATCTATATCTATATATATATATATATATATATATATATATATATATATATATATATATATAGCGATACTCAGAGACGAAGGAACAAGGTTTTCTCCCACACGAGGCTTATGTCCTAGTCCCTAAGGAGTACTCGACCTTCTTTACTTGACGTGTGGTGTGATCCTGACCGTAAGTGCTCCTCACCTTTACTGACGTGTGGTGTGATCCTGACCGTAAGTGCTCCTCACTTTTACTGACGTGTGGTGTGATCCTGACCGTAAGTGCTCCTCACCTTTACTGACGTGTGGTGTGATCCTGACCGTAAGTGCTCCTCACTTTTACTGACGTGTGGTGTGATCCTGACCGTAAGTGCTCTTCACCTTTACTGACGTGTGGTGTGATCCTGACCGTGTGTGCTCCTCACCTGTACTGACGTGTGGTGTGATCCTGATCGTGTGTGCTCCTCACCATTACCGACGTGTGGTGTGATCCTGACCGTAAGTGCTCCTCACCTGTACTGACGTGTGGTGTGATCCTGACCGTAAGTGCTCTTCACCTTTACTGACGTGTGGTGTGATCCTGACCGTGTGTGCTCCTCACCTTTACTGACGTGTGGTGTGATCCTGACCGTGTGTGCTCCTCACCTTTACCGACGTGTGGTGCGAGTCCGGACCGTGAGTGTTCGTCGTCACTGTCATCTTGGGTACGAACCGGCCATACAGTGAGTCATTACACTAGTGGTCCGGATAGTGTAAGTCTCCAGTGACGGATGAAGGGCACCGGACCCCCGCTTTGTAACGCCACCGTAACATCATACCACAAAGTCTCAAAAAGTTACCAGTCTAGAGATTCTCATGTGACACCACTCCAGTCTGATGGAGAAAAGGGCGTGTGTGTGTGTGTTTGTGTGTGTGTGTCATTGTATTGGCTTCGTAGAAAAGAGTGTGTGAGTCTCGGGTAGTGTTCGTCATTCGTTATACCCGGACAGGGAGTATAACGCGTCCGTATACCAGTCTGGGATTATACCTCAGATTGGTTTCAATATTGGGTTACACTGTTGCCTCCGTTCATGTCATGCTGTTGGCATTATACCACAGCGTGTGATATCAGCCATGGATTATACCTTTGTACTCGGGTTTTTGCTGATGTCGTATGGTATTACGGCAGCTTAGCTTCCACCACCTGGCCTCTAGACTCGTCCTCCTGTACCAAAGTTATGATACCAGTTTGGGTATACTTCATACCTTTCATTATACCGGTCTTGGATCACCTATACCAACGTAGCAGGATCACATACTCGTACCAGCTCCAGCCATATGTGATATATCTCGTGAACACTGCACATTTTCCAGTTTTACCTCCTTATATTAGCAATCAGCCGAAAGCAAAATTTGACCCCCCGAAAGACCCCTGACAGAATGAACAGTCCACCTTCGGTAGCAAGACCGGGGTCACCCTCGACTTTCCCACTGCCATGTTTCCTGAACTTCTTCGTTTTCATCTTCAACTGTCGTATCGTACTACATGTACGATACGACATCCTATCCGAGCTCCTCTTGAGGTTCAGTTAACCACAGAGCCCATGATTTGCTGCACACAGCGACTGTGCTAACTCCCATATTGTTTCACCATGATATAGCACTTGCCCGGTATCACCCCACGTCGCTCTCAGCTCACGCGCCAGTAATGCCATACTCATAAAATTGTTGCACAGCCACGGTGACATCACCCAACCTTGGCGCACTCCCACATTTACTCCAGACCACACTTGTCCCTCTGCCTCTGGCACCACCAATTAGACGCGGGCGGTATGTCTTCTGTAAAAGCTCTGAACACCACATGTGAGTGGGATCTCCCTGGGGGACTTTCCGGGATTAAGGCCTCCTCTGAACCTATAAATGGTGCGTACACTTCTCCCTCAAAGGTTCTTCCCACAACCTTCTAAGGGGAAAAATCTAGTCTGCATACCAACCCTCCTCCTCCTCCTCCTCCTCCTCTTAAACCCATTATTTTCTTGTCTCTCAAGGTTTACTTGATCCTTTGGAGTCGAGCATTCACTGTCCTACCTCACGGTAAGCTTAACTGTGCTGAGCCCCCGTTCCTCTGTACCTCTTGCGATCTTGTTCAACTCCTCTTTACTTTTATACAGTTGAACCCACACACTGCCATTGACCTGTCTCCAGGTACGTGAGCGCATCTCTGTGCCTTCACGTATCCTCCCGGGATCCACTCCGCGGGAGGTTTGACCTCCACTTTTCGCCATCATCATTCGCGTTCTGTAAGGAGCTTCATTGCTCTTGGTCGCCTCCTCCTTTGTAGCGCCGGGCTATCATCACCCCTCCTTCCCCCGTGCATCTCCACCACTCATCATTATGTCTGATGCTGCTGTGCTAGCAGGAGCAGCCGCCGCCAACATTTCCATCGCAATCCGGTCCGTGCTTGAGAGTGCTCTCGACACCTCTTGTATTGTGTCCTCCTGTGTCACTTTCCTCCTCCAAGACTTGGCTGATCTAGTCTCGCACTGAATGCGTTGCCACCTACCTGCATCAGGTTAGGTTATTCTTTTCCTTTCAGATGCGAATTCATTTCTCTTCCGAGATCCTTATTTGATTTAATCATAATCACCCTTTTACCCTTTTTTTTTTCTTCTTGTAACTTTATAATACGCAATTTGGAACTGCATCTTTTTCTGTCTTTGATTCACCGTTTCTAAGGTACTGAATTTACAGTAGCCTTTCTAAGGTACTGTATTTACTGTAGCATTCCTACTGTATTTGCAATAGTCTTCCTAAGGCACTGTATTTATGATGGCTTTCCTGAGGTAATGTATCTACAATAGCCCTCTTGAGGGACTGTATTTACAACTTTCCTGAGGTAATGTATGTACAATAGCCCTCTTGAGGGACTGTATTTACAACTTTCCTGAGGTAATGTATCAACAATAACCCCCCCGAGGGACTGTATTTACAGTCGCTTTCCTGAGGTACTGTATCTACAACAGCCTTCCCTAGCTGTTGTATGTACAGTATACATGATACAGTAAGGACGGCGAACGGTTGTGTCACCTTGGTCAGTCCATTGACTTGTGTAGAGGTCAGGGATCAGGGTCAGAGGTCATCGGAGTGATAGAGGGGTCAGATATAGGACAATTGTTGGCATAACAACCTGTCGTCTGGCTCAGCTCCTTCCCATGCGGGGAGAGAGAGAGAGAGAGAGAGAGAGAGAGAGAGAGAGATTGCTGGTGGTGGTGGTGGTGGGGAGGCCTCGCCTTAGGCTGCCTCAGCCCTCCTGCGGCGGGTTGGATGTGTGGGCGGCCTGGCCTGGTGTGTGGGACGGAGCGAGGTCGGGTTTGTGTTGGTTGTGGGTAATGTTGCCAGAGTTGGGTGGGTCGTGAATCGTGTGGAGAGAGCTCGTGTGCTGTGGGGTGGGAAGTATGAATGGGAAGGAGGAACGTGATTGGTAATGTGTAGTGGTGTTGGCAGGAGTGTGGGTTGTAGTGGTGGCACTGAGGGAACACGGGTTTGTGGGAGCAAGCCCCCAGCGCAAGCGCTGAGTCAGTGACGTTGATGCCTTGACCTCTGACCTTGACATTGACCTTGACGGGGTGGCCGGCTGTTGCTGTTGTGGCGTTGACCCTATCGATGTCACGGAAGGGCTTTGTGCTGACTCCCGTGCCGACGCAGCATCTCCGATGTGACCAGCAACAGCAGGAGGACCTGAGTGTGTGGATGATGACGTTCCCGTGGATGCTGAAGAACTTGCGATGAATGTGTGTTGTATTGGCCACCGTGGGAGCGGTCCTAGTTTTGTATTGGCCACCGTGGGAGCGGTCCTAGTTTTGTATTGGCCACCGTGGGAGCGGTCCTAGTTTTGTATTGGCCACCGTGGGAGCGGTCCTAGTTTTGTATTGCCCACCGTGGGAGCGGTCATGATTTTGTATTGCCCACCGTGGGAGCGGTCCGGGGGTTGGATTGCCCACCGTGGGAGCGGTCCGGGGGTTGGATTGCCCACCGTGGGAGCGGTCCGGGGGTTGGATTGCCCACCGTGGTAGCGGTCCTAGTTTTGTATTCCCCACCGTGGGAGCGGTCCGGGTGTTGGATTGCCCACCATGGGAGCGGTCCGGGTGTTGGATTGCCCACCGTGGGAGCGGTCCTGATTTTGTATTGCCCACCGTGGGAGCGGTCCTGATTTTGTATCGCCCACCGTGGGAGCGGTCCGGGGGCTGGATTACCCACCGTGGGAGCGGTGCGGGTGTTAGATTGTCCACCGTGGGAGCGGTCATAGTATTGTATTACCTACCACATGAGTGGTCCTAGGATTACTCTCCATGGGAGCAGTCCTAGTATTGTTCTACCTACCATGGGAGCAGACCTAGTATTGTATTACCTGCCGTGGGAGAAGCTACAGTAGGTCTACTGTGATTCAGTTCGTGTGAGTGACCTCAGTATGTTATTGGTATTCACACAACCGTATTAGTTCCTTTTAAACGAATTATTGATCTTCGTATAATTACGATTTTCTGGTTCCTTTTTCGAAGTAGAAGTATCTACTTTATGGACATACCATATTATGAGATTATTCATTCATATATATATATATATATATATATATATATATATATATATATATATATATATATATATGAGTTAACATTCGCTAACTTTTATTTTCAAGTTCGTAAGAGATTAGTTTTAACGTTCGTTCACTCTGATTTCTGACGTTGGCATCTGGATTAAGCGTTCACTGTAGTGTGTGTGTGTGTTGCAGATCGTGGAGGAGGCCGGGGGAGAGGGATCATCATGGCCTCAAGGCGAGAGCAGCAGTGGCTGTGGTCATGAGCCATCTTCCTGGTGCATGTTTTGCCGGATCTCCGGTTCGCTGTGTATAGCCACAGGCTCCCTCCCAGTCGCTGCCTCGCTTCTCATCTCCTCTTGTATTTAATTCAAATGTAATCGTGATATAATGATATAATCTAATGTAATTATATAATTTGATTATTTAATTATTTTTTTCATATGATTTTTTTTTTTGGGGGGGGGGGGGGGATATTGAGAGGCATGAGAACACGATGTTAAGAAAGTGCGTCACGTCTTTCCTTCAGGCCAGTTTTATGTACACGTAATCCTTTATATTTCTATACACTTGTATCTTGCTCGTGAAAATTCCACGTATCTCTGTCAGTGATATTTTTGGCAACTTGTTCCACCCGTCTGCAACATGATGTCCAAACCAATACTTTCTTTTTTTTTTTTACTTTTTTCACATCTAAATGTAACTAGTTTTAGAATAGTATTTGCAGAGTTTTCTTGACGACTTTGTTATGATTCAATACTTTCATCCCACTGAACACAAGGGTCACATGCCCCCCCCCTCACACTATGCTTTGCAAGAGATTATTTTTTCTTAAATGTAATTTACCTAGATTATATCTCCGTCATAAACGTTTCTCATATTCGGGTAATTAACCTATGTCTCGTTCTTTTGTATGTTTTCAGCGTTTCCATTTGCTTCACAGCCTAGCGCAGGGACCAAACGTAGGACGGCTTATGTTCGGTGTGGTAGAGACCGGCGCTGTAATTCCTCTGAAGGTGAGAGGTGACTTGCACACCCGCTGCTGCTAATCTGTGTAGATATCAGCCCAAGAACTTTTATTTTCCTTTGTTACACACGCATTACTTTCCCTCCCTCCCTCCCTAACCAACCAGCCAGCCAGCCAATACTCCATCATTTTCAGATGTTTGTTTTTTTTTTTTCTTTTAATTTCCTCGCCGTCCAGTTCGTAACTCGATGTTTCTCTTCGCCTTCTCCTTTGCGCAGTGCTTTACATTTTTTTTTAACCCCCCTGCAGTAGATTTGGAATCTCTCCACGAGTGCCTTTCACCCCACACTGATGACTTGTTTAGGTCCGGCGGCCGTTTCATCTTCGTCACAAGATGTTAGTGTTCCTAATTCCTCGGCCTCTGCAGATATACTTAAAACTGATGTTTATTCGTACGTTCGGGGTCATTAATGTAAGCAGCAGATAAGGGGGAGAATCCATGACTGGCCCAGGAGGTATGCCACTTGAGACTGAAGCAGTTAATCACACTTAACCCCTCGTGGATTCTAACCCGGGTGCGTCTCCCCCCGCCCGCCCTCCACTAACCACGCCTCTCACCCCAGTTATGAACACTGCGTAAAGATATAATTTCCCGTGTACCTTCACACCTCGTAATTTTCATGGCGCCCTGGGAGGTAGGTGAAGTTATCATGCTCCTCTGCCCCTCCGCCCAGGCTGTGAGAGGAGACGTCACCTAAGCTGTCAGATCTCCCAACTTTGCGTCTTGACATGGAGGGAACCTGCAGACAGACGCGGCAAACCCTGGTTGATTTATTTGCATGGTGTTATGCAGAGGGAGGGCGCGCGGGAACCCTACCGTGCCAAGGACATTATAGAACCCGTTGGTGGCGTGAGGGCTGGTATGGTGAACCCGTAAAAGTAATGATATTCTGCAGCTTGCAAAAGGGAGGAGGAGGAGGAGGAGGGAAGTGTTAAGAGTGTAACAATATTAAACGCAAGTTTGGTAATATTGGCGTCCGAGATGCGCATGTTTAACTCGTATACAATTTTAATGGCTCGTAAAACTTAAGACGTCAAGTATAACCAGAGCAGTGAAGCTGTAGCTCAGAGGACGGAGGACAGTAAAAGACGGGTTGTTTGTATATATTCAAGGCTGTAGCGCACATGTCTCCCCTGTGTAACACGATGACTTGACTTGGTCAAGTCCATAAACGTTGGTTTGTTACGTCAAGTTTCCGTCGTATCGCGTGTGTGTGTGTGTGTGTGTGTGTGTGTGTGTGTGGAGGGGTGGGGGGGGGGGGGTGTAGTGTCATCAGGAGGCTGTGCTTGGAAAGCCTCGTCGATATTTTGGCATTCGAGTAAAACGTGGAGTTTCCCCTTTTGCTTCCCGCTACAGTGTTTCTTTTTTTTTTTCAAGGCTCCGTAGGCCTAGTCCACGGGAAATCATTCCCCTGTTCGTGCCGCGCGTGAATGTTTGATACATGTTTGCGCTGGGAACCCATCGGTAGTCGCTCCCTGATCTGGTATAGTATAGTTGGTATTAAATGTCCTCTTCGGCTCGAGCAGGAGATGATGATGGGAAGCCAGGATTTCCTTCTGTAGTGGGCGTGGGACTCACAGACTGACCACCACTGGCGTCTCCCCTCCCTCCATCATCCACCAGCAGTGACAACCACAACTCATACGAGTCAATGCGATACATCAAGTATGCGTTTGATTTAGTTATTCCGATCGTGCGGCTGGCTAGGGCGGGGAAAGCACGACCCATGTTCGTGGTGGAAGATCTCGGGACATGTCAGTGCCACACAAATAACCTCACAGTTTAGAACGTGCCTAATCTTGGAGTATAGTGAACATCCGTGTAGTGCTGATGGTATCAGACCCCAGTGCTGTGTGAGGGTAGAGGAGAGGATGAGGATGTCTGTGCTCACCAGCGCCTCTTGTGTGTGTGTGTGTGTGGACTACGGACCCGAGCGTTGTGCTTGATGCTGAGCTGATGGTTGACGTCTGCTGTGGGGAAGAGGGGTGGCCGACGG
The DNA here is from genome assembly GCF_036320965.1 of Panulirus ornatus. Classification (NCBI taxonomy): domain Eukaryota; kingdom Metazoa; phylum Arthropoda; class Malacostraca; order Decapoda; family Palinuridae; genus Panulirus; species Panulirus ornatus. The sequence continues at coordinate 13,381,339 of NC_092252.1, read as the reverse complement.
TAGAACACGGCGCTTTCCGCCCAACTGATCAGCATTCATGATGTCGGTCGGCTCTTGATGAAGGACGATAATTCTCTTGTGTGTGTGTGTGTGTGTGTGTGTGTGTGTGTGTGTGTGTGTGTTCTCTGATGACACTAACAAATGACTTCTCCGTCGTGAGGACGAGATCTGAAACGATATGGGAGTCGCTTGGAGCGCGTCAGTGTGGTGGGAGAGCATGTTTGCCTTCGCCGTGTTTGGACAAGAGCTCCCGCGTGTCGGCGAGTTGTTGTCGTTGATCGGTTGGCCAGGGGCTGGTGTCTGGCACGCGCGCAGCCTTGTTGTGGCAGTACCGTACGGCGGACGTAAAAACAAGAGAGCAAGGGTTAATGAGAGAGAGAGAGAGAGAGAGAGAGAGAGAGAGAGAGAGAGAGAGAGAGAGAGAGAGAGAGAGAGAGAGAGGCACGTCGCAGCATTTTCGTGACACGAGAGGGGGTGTCTGGGACCTTACCCCCCCACCTAGACCTTTCCTCAGCGCACGCCTCGGGGTGACGGGGTTCCTCGGGTGTGAGCCCGAGGTCCCGGGAGCAGCCCGTCGGCAGGTGTAATGAATCCGGTGACCTCTGGCTACCATGGGGTCGGCACCAGCTCCACTCTTTTCGAATATTTTTTTTCTTTTATAATCATTTTTGTTTGGCGGGTTTCAGGTTCTGGAGGGAACCCTTTTGGTCTTCATTATTATTGTTATTATTATTATTGTTATTATTTATTATTAGTTATTATTATAATTATTATTATTATTATTATTATTGTTAGTTATTATTATTTATTATTATTGTTGTTATTATTTATTATTATTATTATTATTATTATTATTAGATATTGTTTAACATCTCTTGAAGTGAAATATTTTGCGCCTGAAATGAAATTCATAAGAAGTTCAGCGCTTCACATCACAGACGAGACTGACAGTGCAATTTGCATTATCTCAGGAAACTGATTTTCTTTTTTGTTTTATCTTGAACACAGTATAACGACCCTTGACCTCTGTATGATGATCTGGCCTTCGACCTGACCCTTAAGAAGTTAAGCATCACCACCCAGGGGTTAGGTACCGTCGTGCTCAGTGAGTGGAACAGCCCCGACAGCCATCATGCACCCTCCCTCTCTCTCCTCCCCCGTTTTCTAATTTTTCTCCCAGAAATTACTTTCGGATCGGCGCTGCCGAAGGTGATCTGACGCTTAGTATGCATAGTCCGTGGGTGAAGGTAATTGAAGTTTACACGGTGGAAGCTCGTCCGTTCGGGTGGTGTGGCCGGGCTGGGAGGGGAGGTGTCATTCATTACCTGCCGCAGGCTGGTCCTCTCGCTTCCCCACCGCCGCCTCTCCCTCGCTGTAGCTCAGGAATCTCCCAGCTGCTCCTGTCGCCATTGTCTCTGGGAAAAACCAGCCACACGAGGATGGGTCTTTGTGATTAACCATAGCCACACACGAGGATGGGCCGTTATGATTAACCCCCTTGTCGTCTTTCCTCGTACAGCGATGTTGTGGAGCACGCGCGCGCGCGCGCACACACACACACACACACACACACACACACACACACACACACACTTCTCGTCCTTCCCTCCTCCTCAGATCTACTAACTTGTAAGTGTCGGATCTGTGAATACCCTACGGTCTTGGATTAAGCCTTTGTCCCCCAACGCCATTCCCACTGATATAAGCGATGCTTGTGTGTACACGTGTGTGTGTGTGGGTGGGTGCGCGGGCGCGCGTTAACACGCAGGACTGCTGTAAACGCTCGACTTCTTGACTTCTGTCTGCCGTGGACGCGCGGCATTCCTAGCGTAGCCTAGCGATTGGGAATGATAATAACCTAGCGTTAGCCTAGCGATTGGGAAATGATAATAACCTAGCGTAGCTAGCGATTGGGAAATGATAATAACCTAGCGTTAGCCTAGCGATTGGGAATGATAATAACCTAGCGTAGCTAGCGATTGGGAATGATAATAACCTAGCGTAGCTAGCGATTGGGAAATGATAATAACCTAGCGTAGCCTAGCGATTGGGAATGATAATAACCTAGCGTTAGCCTAGCGATTGGGAAATGATAATAACCTAGCGTAGCTAGCGATTGGGAATGATAATAACCTAGCGTTAGCCTAGCGATTGGGAATGATAATAACCTAGCGTAGCCTAGCGATTGGGAATGATAATAACCTAGCGTAGCTAGCGATTGGGAAATGATAATAACCTAGCGTAGCTAGCGATTGGGAAATGATAATAACCTAGCGTTAGCCTAGCGATTGGGAATGATAATAACCTAGCGTTAGCCTAGCGATTGGGAATGATAATAACCTAGCGTTAGCCTAGCGATTGGGAAATGATAATAACCTAGCGTTAGCCTAGCGATTGGGAATGATAATAACCTAGCGTTAGCCTAGCGATTGGGAATGATAATAACCTAGCGTTAGCCTAGCGATTGGGAAATGATAATAACCTAGCGTAGCTAGCGATTGGGAAATGATAATAACCTAGCGTAGCTAGCGATTGGGAAATGATAATAACCTAGCGTTAGCCTAGCGATTGGGAATGATAATAACCTAGCGTAGCCTAGCGATTGGGAATGATAATAACCTAGCGTTAGCCTAGCGATTGGGAATGATAATAACCTAGCGTAGCCTAGCGATTGGGAATGATAATAACCTAGCGTAGCTAGCGATTGGGAAATGATAATAACCTAGCGTAGCCTAGCGATTGGGAATGATAATAACCTAGCGTAGCTAGCGATTGGGAAATGATAATAACCTAGCGTAGCTAGCGATTGGGAAATGATAATAACCTAGCGTAGCTAGCGATTGGGAAATGATAATAACCTAGCGTAGCTAGCGATTGGGAAATGATAATAACCTAGCGTAGCCTAGCGATTGGGAATGATAATAACCTAGCGTAGCCTAGCGATTGGGAATGATAATAACCTAGCGTTAGCCTAGCGATTGGGAATGATAATAACCTAGCGTTAGCCTAGCGATTGGGAATGATAATAACCTAGCGTAGCTAGCGATTGGGAAATGATAATAACCTAGCGTTAGCCTAGCGATTGGGAATGATAATAACCTAGCGTTAGCCTAGCGATTGGGAATGATAATAACCTAGCGTTAGCCTAGCGATTGGGAAATGATAATAACCTAGCGTTAGCCTAGCGATTGGGAATGATAATAACCTAGCGTTAGCCTAGCGATTGGGAATGATAATAACCTAGCGTTAGCCTAGCGATTGGGAATGATAATAACCTAGCGTAGCTAGCGATTGGGAAATGATAATAACCTAGCGTTAGCCTAGCGATTGGGAATGATAATAACCTAGCGTTAGCCTAGCGATTGGGAATGATAATAACCTAGCGTTAGCCTAGCGATTGGGAAATGATAATAACCTAGCGTAGCCTAGCGATTGGGAATGATAATAACCTAGCGTTAGCCTAGCGATTGGGAAATGATAATAACCTAGCGTAGCTAGCGATTGGGAATGATAATAACCTAGCGTTAGCCTAGCGATTGGGAATGATAATAACCTAGCGTTAGCCTAGCGATTGGGAATGATAATAACCTAGCGTAGCCTAGCGATTGGGAATGATAATAACCTAGCGTTAGCCTAGCGATTGGGAATGATAATAACCTAGCGTAGCTAGCGATTGGGAATGATAATAACCTAGCGTTAGCCTAGCGATTGGGAATGATAATAACCTAGCGTAGCCTAGCGATTGGGAAATGATAATAACCTAGCGTAGCTAGCGATTGGGAAATGATAATAACCTAGCGTTAGCCTAGCGATTGGGAATGATAATAACCTAGCGTAGCCTAGCGATTGGGAATGATAATAACCTAGCGTTAGCCTAGCGATTGGGAATGATAATAACCTAGCGTAGCCTAGCGATTGGGAAATGATAATAACCTAGCGTAGCCTAGCGATTGGGAATGATAATAACCTAGCGTAGCCTAGCGATTGGGAATGATAATAACCTAGCGTTAGCCTAGCGATTGGGAATGATAATAACCTAGCGTAGCTAGCGATTGGGAAATGATAATAACCTAGCGTAGCCTAGCGATTGGGAAATGATAATAACCTAGCGTTAGCCTAGCGATTGGGAATGATAATAACCTAGCGTTAGCCTAGCGATTGGGAATGATAATAACCTAGCGTAGCTAGCGATTGGGAATGATAATAACCTAGCGTTAGCCTAGCGATTGGGAATGATAATAACCTAGCGTAGCTAGCGATTGGGAAATGATAACGTAGCCTAGCGATTGGGAAATGATAATAACCTAGCGTAGCCTAGCGATTGGGAAATGATAATAACCTAGCGTAGCCTAGCGATTGGGAAATGATAATAACCTAGCGTAGCCTAGCGATTGGGAAATGATAATAACCTAGCGTAGCCTAGCGATTGGGAAATGATAATAACCTAGCATTCGTTTCTCACGAGAGAACTCGCTGTTCCGTTTCTTTTAATGTTTTCATTCCTGCGTTCTTAGATCTTGGCATTGATATAATGGTTGCTCTTTTCACGATTCCTTCAAAGTCGGTTCCGATGATCATTAAAACTAGAAATGCCTTTTTTTTTTGTTGTTTTAAAGATCTTTCTTTTTCTTTTCTTTCATACTATTCGCCATTTCCCGCGTTAGTAAGGTAGCGTTAAGAACAAAGGACTGGGCCTCTGAGGGAATATCCTCACCTGGCCCCGTTCTCTGTTCCTTCTTTTGGAAAATAAAAAAAGAAAAAAAAAAAGGGAGGATTTCCAGCCCCCCGCTCCCTCCCCTTTTAGTCGCCTTCTACGACACGCAGGGAATACGTGGGAAGTATTCTTTCTCCCCTATCCCCAGGGATAAAGATAATGGGTTTAATATAAAGTTACACAGGAGCAGTATGGCAGCTGATGTTTCGTTAGGGAAAACCTATACACTCGTTATGCTTCTCACACTGCAGCTGTATTTCCTTTTTCTGCATACCAGGTAGTCACTGATGACCAGCATTCATGAACCTCGTCTTGGACCTCTGTCATCTCCTTACCCAAGTTATTGTGGTAAATTTTTTTCTCCTCAAAATCGACCTTTTTTTTTTTTTCATTTTTCATTGGTCTACGTTAGCCGCTTCCCGAAACGACTGACAGTTTATTTCGTTCTCGAATATTACATTACGTGCTGTCAGCACATATAGAGACGGATCTTGTGAGACGTAATTTTAGCTCATTTGTGTATGTTGTATAAGACATAGGAACCAGGACTCAGCCTTGTGGTACACCACAAGTTGCATTTACTATGCTTATAATTTTTTTCTATCCAAGGATTTTTTTTCCAGTACCAGCGTCCTGGAAAGCGAGCCGCTATGTCCTTCGTGTGTGTCGTTATCAGAGACCTTTCGTTTGTGCCACGGGTGAGAGCGTCTTAGTCCTCAGCCAGTATGGATGGCCTGGCAGTGCGTTGTATGGTGTACTTGACCTTCGGGATCTTGACCCTCCGATCTGACCAGACCACGCCCGATTACAGTCCTTTGTTGCCCCTCCGTGTCCCGCCATGACCCGAGTGGCTGGAGGGTGGATTATCCGCTTCGTCGTCCTCCTCCTCCTCCGTGAATTTTTACTGTGAATGTATATTGTATCTTGGGCTTATTTGCTATTTTCTAGGTCTCGGCCGAGGTGGGCTTCACCGAATTATACAGTTGAGAGTTCATTCTTGAACGACGGGTTTCTTCCCAGCGACCATAGAACTTTGTGATGTGCTCTTATTATTGAACGCCAGGATTCTGTCGGCTGCTGAACCCCCATCGTGCCGTATCTTGGAATGATCCGGGATATTGATACTGTCTTGTTCTTACTTTGGAACATTTGGGAGCTTCGTGTTATATTTGGTACATCACTTCGTCGGTATTGACCCCCCCTCCCTCCGGCAGCGTCATTTTTCCCTAGGCTACTGACGGCAGCGCATGACTTTGTGTGTGTGTGTGTGTGTGTGTGTGTGTGTGTGTGTGTGTGTGTGTGTGTGTACGTCCCTTGTGATGTAGTAACTCTGTAAGTTAGGTATTCCACTTGAGCTCTCGGGATGAGAAGTGATGATGATACTGCTTTCCCCTCTCTTGTGTTCCGTTCATTATTATATGTTGCGTTCGTGCCCTCCCTCCCTCTCCCGTACCATCTTTGAGAGCATCCTGCCACTTTATCTCCTGAATCGCAGTGTAAACAATGAAATTACCGGCCTGTAAAGATACCGAGGCCGGCCAGGCTGATAGCAGCAGCCCGGGGGAGGAAGGCGACCCCGGTGGGACAGATCTAGTGGTTCCTGTTACCGCATTCTGTTGGTCTCAGGTTTCGCTTTGATGGAACGCCAGTTAACGGCTCTCCCCCAACATCCAGACGAAACCTCTACGGGTCCTTCAACCTACAGGAACCGGTTGGCTGTCGTGTGTGTGTGTGTGTGTGTGTGTGTGTGTGTGTGTGTGTGTGTGTGTGTGTGGTGTGCGTGTGTTTGACAAAGAACTTTTAAAACGATGGAAAGAAAATTTATTGCTGACGTTTGGGAGCCATCCTGGTTTTATTTGAAGAGCCAAAAAGATATGAGAGGAGAACATACCCCATAAAAGTAACAAAGTGCCGAACGTTGAGTGTAGTAGAATTTTTTTTATTTATACTTTATGAGAATAATGAATACACAAATGACTAACTAGATGGTTGATACTTGTTTTTCTTACAAAATTCGCTTTGAAAATTGGCTGGGGATAGGGTGTAAATTGGCCTCTTATTAAGAATTTGTAGATCTCTGGTCGCCTTCACCCCATGAACTGTTGATGCATCAGATAAAGAGCTGTTGAAGTGTGGCTCCAGAAGCAGTTCGTCGGTCTGCTGCTGCCAGTAGGTAGCTGGTTAGAAAGTCAGACGCTAGGAAAATTGACTCCTGGTGTGTCTTGCTGTCAAGGGTTAGTGGTGTAGTCAGGACTTGGAGGCCTAGGAGCATCCATAGTAATTTCTCTCTCTGCTTGGCAGGTCTTTGAAGGAAAGGAGTTGATCGTGTAGTTACTACACTCGCGTATTTCTGCATAGAATGATTCCATGTCTGTACGCCGTTCCACATTTCTGGGAGTTCCATGACGAACACTGAAGCGATGGTAGAGTTAAGGGAAGCCAGGTCTCATTTTAGCACCCTCCCCCCGCCAGCCACCCGCTCTCAGACTGTCAAGTCATGGGAAAATTACGGAATATCGGATGCTCTCAGTTTTACCGCCTTTCTCCTCCGTCCCTACATGAAATCGGGTCTAGGGGCACTTCCCGCCGCCCACACCCACCCACACCCCACTTCCCACCCTCTCTCTCCCCTTGAACACGCCACTGCTAGGGAGGAGGAGGTGGTGGGAACTGCACAATGTCGGGGATTAATCTTGAGAATGTCCATAGGCTCGTTGTACACGATGTCGCTGCCTTTCTCCATGTTCTCTGTATCATATTCACAAACTCTTGGTCGTTTTCTTAATGTTTGTTGGCTTTTTGATCGTCCCAGTTGCTTCCCAACACATTTATCAGTTCAGTAATGCAGTAACCAATGTCGTTTTGTGTGTGTTTATCTGCCGTTCAGACACTAATTCGTATTGCCTTTTTAACGTGTCCCGCCTCATTGAACACTGACTTGCACTGCATGCTCGATGTTTATCACCACATGAAAACTCTTAACTAGTGTTGCTTTCTCTTGTGTTCGTCAGCTCGTTGGACGCTGGTTGATTGCACTTTTCTCTGTGTTTATCGGATGTTGAAACTGATTCGTATTGTTTCTCTATGTTTATCGGCTCTTGAAACTGATTCGTATTGTTTCTCTGTATTTATCGGCTCGTTGGACACCGATTAGCCATTGCTTGCTTGATCCTAATCGGCTCTTTAAACGCTAATTCGCATTGCTTTCCCAGTGTTTGACCGGTGTAAATTGGACTCTTAGACTCGTTTTGCTTCCTCAAAGCCTCGCCGTTTGTTTGTGCCATTCCCGCACGAGAGAGAGTAACCCAGGGATTACAGTTTTGGACCTACTCTCTCTCTCTCTCTCTCTCTCTCTCTCTCTCTCTCTCTCTCTCTCTCTCTCTCTGTTGAGGGAAAGAGGTGCGAATGGTTGATACTACAGTTCCGGCACAGCTCGCTGCTCCTCGCGCGTTTAACCCATTTGGTAATACAATTGCGCTGTAATGGTTTGAGACGGTGGCCAGTGTTTGCTATTCTCGTTCGTCTCCGCTCTGCGCGCTTCGCTCGGTGACATTTTATTAAAGTATCCTTTCCTTTATAGCAATCGTCTTATATATATATATATATATATATATATATATATATATATATATATATATATATATATATATATATATATATATATATTATCAGAGTCGCGCATTGACACAGTTCCGGCGACGAGAAGAGAGATAGAAGTCTGATGGTGGGAAAAATGAACATGGAAATGAAGATAGAATGTGACATGACTTGCTAATGGAAAGCCCCGGTTCTCTCTCTCTCTCTCTCTCTCTCTCTCTCTCCATCTGCATCTGTGGTGCTGCCACACGCTTCACACACACCCACCTTATGGCATCGTATTTTGCCTATTATTCTGATGTTCGCTGGATCATTTCGAAGTTTCGGTTGTCATGAAATGAAGCGCTGCAATGATTTTAAGACGACCGTTGCTGACGGTGGGGACGCAGAACCTTTGAGTTTGACTGGGCGAGCGCTCGCTCGCGCTCAGGCATGATAGGCTAGTTTACAAGAGGCGGTTATCAACATTTAAACCATCATATAGTTCATAGCCACCACTGCAGCAGCAGTAGTACAGCACAGCGGACGAACAGCATATTCTTAGGTGGGTGGTACCAGCTAGCCAGCCAGGCAGTACAGTAAGGTGGGAGAGCGAGCAACACGACCCTGTGAACAGCCGACATGAAATCATTCGCGAAATTACCGCTGAAAATGTTCGCCAGATTAACGGTATTCATTTGGCTGTAAATAATGGAAGGGTCTCTCGCTGGATTAGCTTTTATTGAGGGTAGCGTAAATGACTTTAAAGTGTAGTAGAGTTCCCATATATATATATATATTCAAAAGGTAAAATTGAAAAAGTATTAAAGTTTGATGTTAGGTTAGGTTGGTAGGTAGGGGAATCTTACCACAGATTGCTTTTCTCGTTCGGGAGTGCATCAACAACATATTCTTGGCCTGAGGTGGGAGGTCAGGGAACGCCAGGGAGGGAGGGAGCTGCACATGGCAGTCCTTCATTATCAACTATTCAGGCTTCATCTGCCTCTCTGGACGAGGGGTCGTGAATGTGTCTTAATGTGATTGGTGCTTCTGCACTACTTTTACGTAATTGGTGCCCGGTGATACACACACACACACACACACACACACACACACACACACACATATATATATATATATATATATATATATATATATATATATATATATATATATATATATATGTTCCTATGACTATTTGGTGCTTGGTGAGTTGTGCGATCGGTGGTCAGAAGACCTCATACTGGTGACTGATATGATTGGTGGCTGAGGACTTCAAAAGTGATTGGGCGATTGGAGCTGGGTGGCTCTTTTACGATTGGAAGTTGTTGGCCGTTGGATCTGATTGGATGTGATTGACGTCGGGTGACTTGGAGTATGATCGTTGCCTGATGATTGGTATATGACTGGTGCTTGGGCGATGGCTGGTATATGACTGGTGCTTGGGTGATGGCTGGTATATGACTGGTGCTTGGGTGATGGCTGGTATATGACTGGTGCTTGGCTGATGTCTGGTATGTGACTGGTGCTTGAGTGATTGCTGGTATATGACTGGTGCTTGGGTGATAGCTGGTATGTGACTGGTGCTTGGCTGATGGCTGGTATGTGACTGGTGCTTGAGTGATGGCTGGTATGTGACTGGTGCTTGGGTGATAGCTGGTATATGATCTAAGGGTCACATCTTTGTGATCCAAGGGTCGTACAGCCGTGATTTAAGGGTCACATCTTTTTGATCCAAGGGTCATACAACCGTGATCTAAGGGCCACATCTTTGTGATCCAAGGGTCGTACAGCCAGGATCTAAGGGCCACATCTTTGTGATCCAAGGGTCTTACAGCCGTGATCTAAGGGTCACATCTTTGTGATCCAAGGGTCGTACAGCCGTGATTTGAGGCAGGCGCCTCCGCCACCATCAGTTATTGGAGCTTGGCCTCCCTGTTCCCCATGATACAAGTCATGTACTTAGAATTAACGTTATGCTGTCGTAGATCTGTCCTCGTCTTACTCATCAGGGATACTTTGCCGGGACAGTCGCTCCTCACTGTGGCATGGATACGGTTTGTAATCGCATGTCGACGGGAACCTCTTATTGGAAAAGATGTGGTCAATGAGGTCATCCAATCAAGCCAGTGGGCGAGATATTAAGGATGACAGATGGTGTGTGTTTTGTCCATTGTTCCTCCGCCGTTCATTTCGAACCAATATGTGTTGCGCAATCCCATCCACTTCCCCTTTTTTATCTCGGTGTCGTTATTTCAGCTGCTGTTTCGTCCGAGTGTGTGTGTGTGTGTGTATGCGCGCGAGAGGACGCAAATGCTCGTGAGGTAATACGCATTTACAGCTCTATTTACATTTGCATAGGTCGTGGTGATGAGAATCGCCCTGAATGAAGCGTATTATTTTAGTGGTCGTCCTCGTCGGAGGAGGAGGACTCCTCCCAACAAATTATTTTTCCTCCTCCGCCATGAAAAAACCTTCGACATTACCTCCCCGAGACGAGCGGTTCAGGCAACGACGTGGTGTGGGTGTCAGCCGCCCAACTTTTATGGTGGCGGTGATGAGGAATCCAAGTGAATTCCTCAAATTGGTGAGATTTTGAGTGTTATTGATGCCGGGTTTGGATTCCCTCCCCCTCCCCTTCCCCACTCTCCTCCTCCTCCCCCAGCTGTAAGCTGTGTTTGTGTGGCCATCAGCTCGTAAACACACCGGGGGGCCCTCAAGTTGCTGGCTGTGAGTGGCTGATGTCGGATGTCATTTTCTGATTGGCGATGTCTCATGGCATCGAGGGGTGTTGAGGGTTCTGGATGTGTGGTGGGTTTGTAAGTCATGATGTAGTGTCTGGACGGATTTGAATATATAGAGAATTATGAAGCGGAAAAAGAATAGCCAAGGGAAAGTGTCTTCAGAAATTTTTGAGAGAGTGGAAAGACCTGAAATGTGCCAGGTCAAAGTTGTACTTCCGTCTAGACTTAAATGTTTGGAGTATAGAAACCATACTGTGGTTTCTAGGGGTCCGAAAGCTTCGTATGCACCTGTCCAGGTAGATGTCAGGTGTGAAGTAGTCATCATATGGTTTCTAGGTCTGTGTACGTCTGGTAATTAAACGTCAGGTCTTTAGAAACCATATTGGGGTATCCAGATGTGTTGGGATTTGTAGACTTAAGATGTTGGGACGGTCGAAACCATGTCATGTGGTCTCTAGAACAAGTGTCTAGCTAGACTGTCGAAACCATCATGTGTTTCCCAGACAGGTTTGTGTGTGTGTGTGTGTGTGTGTGTGTGTGTGTGTGTGTGTGTCTGGGATTTACGTGTCGAGCATGGGATGTCTGGACGGTGGAAACCATCACAAGGTCACTTAGGCGAGACGTGTATGTCTGGTATTTACCTGTCTGCACGGAGACATGTGTGTGTGTGTTTTTTTTCCCGTTGGGTTGTTTTCGCTCAGTGTTGTGGGAGTTTGGGATCAAAAATTACACTTGATGCAAACTTGTGTATCAGGGTAACTGGCGAGCGAGAGATCAAAGGCGCCTCACGCCGAGCGGGGAGTCACAGCTTAATGACTGGCAGGGTCACAGCTTAATGACTGGCAAGGTCACAACTTAATGACTGGCAGGGTCACAGCTTAATGATTGGCAAGGTCACAGCTTAATGATTGGCAAGGCCACAGCTTAATGATTGGCAAGGTTACAGCTTAATGACTGGCAGGGTCACTGCTGAATGACTGGCAGGGTCACTGCTTGATGACTGGCAGGGTCACAGCTTGATGACTGGCAGAGTCACAGCTGAATGACTGACAAGGTCACAGCCTTAATGAATGGCAGGGTCACACCTTAATGACTGGCAGGGTCACAGCTTAATGATTGGCAAGGTCACAACTTGATGATTAGCAAGGTCACACCTTAATGACTTGATGGGTCATAGCTTAATGACTGGCAGGGTTGCAGGTTAATGAGTGACAGGGTCACAGCTTAATGATTGGCAGGTTCACACCTTAATGACTTGCTGGGTCATAGCTTAATGACTGGCAGGGTTGCAGGTTAACGACTGACAAGGTCACAGCTTAATGACTGGCAGGGTCACAGCTTCATGACTGGTAGGCAGGGATGTGTTGTCAAGCGATTGACGTTATTTTCAGCTTGACTTACTGAAAGTAATTAAAGGTTGTTGTAGTCTTCGATGCGTTTTAAATGACTTCACTTCATATTGAAGAATGCAAATGAGTTCCCCAAATTAGACTAGAGTTAAGACATGTCGACGGACAGGTGCTGTACGGCTTTTTACAGATCACCTCCCTGACCGCCTATCCTCAGCGGTCACTGGCGAGCAGGACAGTGTCGAGCAGTCGTTCGAGTCTGCCGTGAGAGGAACATTACGAGAGCCACCACAGGTCGTGGGTTATTTGGACGGGACGCAGGAGATGTGATACAGTTGTGGCCCGAGGAAGTACTGGAAGAGTTCAGGTTGTGCCATGATATTCTCTCTCTCTCTCTCTCTCTCTCTCTCTCTCTCTCTCTCTCTTTTTCTCTCTCTCTCTCTCATTCACAGGCTGTCAAGCGTCACTCCTTTGGCCGCACGAGGCTGTCTTTACCTCCTTTCCTCACCCACACAATGGGCAACGATGTCTCCTTTCCGTACAAGAACGCTCGCCAACATACCTCTCGCGCCACGCGCTCTTCGTAACTCTTACATTTTCCCTGCGGTGAGCGCTACGCGCATAGCCTCACGCCTTAAGGCAAAAAATCTGGTGGTAAGATGTTCGTGAGTAACCTCTCTTGATAACCCGGGTCGGTGGCATCATCATGGCGGCCAGGACCCGCTCGCCTCAGCCACCAGTTCTCGCCGAACTCGAAGACCGTCGCTTGGTGCCCCTCGTGCAGTCAGGGACCCATCATTCCGAACCACCGGGACGAGTCAGGTGTTCGAGATCAGACTCTGAGAATATGGTGGATCAGGACGTCCACTTTGAGTACGACCAGTCGACCCATATAGGATCGGGTCGAAGGCACGAGAGGCCGGTGGTGTACACCCGAGGGTCGCACGGTCGTGGTCGAGAGCCGTAGCCGCCTTCGTGTTCCGAGGGTTAACGCCGACTCGGGTGGCGGGGCTACCTCGTGTGTAGCATTGTTTCAGTAGGAAGTGTTAGTACAGTTATGTATCCCTACAAACTTGGAGTGTGACACACGAAGACGATCTAATGACTTTCACTTTTCTAGTGGATCTATCTTAATGTTTATCTATCTATCTATCTCCCTACCTCTGCCTTGTGACAGCTGAACGCGCGTCTCTATCTGTAAGATAAGGAATTCAAGATCCTGTCGCCTTCCTCCTACATATAGCATTGTCATAGACTAAAACTCTTCTCATCCAGCCCTCCCATCCACTTCCCTTTATAGTATTGCTGTCCTGCAGCAGATGACATCGGCATAAAGCCACTCACTTCTCTCCGGCTTTCCCGTGCACTCACAATGGCGCTACCGGTCCCCAGCAGACAGCCCCGTCGTAGACCATCAGGTCTTGTGTTATCTGGCTTTCTCATGTACTGCCATGTTCCCAGAGGAGGAACCCCCAAAACACACACACACACACACACACACACACACACACACACACACACACACATACATACATACATACATACACACGCGCACATACGCGTACGTGAGCGCGGGCGCCCCTGGCGTTCCAGACCTGTTATGATGTGGGTGTGTGTGTGTTTTCTCCTGTCTCGTGCGATCCGAGGGTATACAACCTGGCTGCTTTCCTACCACAGCTGACGAAGCAATCATTCCTCGCCACACAGTTGCCACAGCTTCTGCCAGGCTCTCTATGTCCATTTATCAACGTCTTACGTGGGTTTTTGACTGTCACGTTCGTATCCCTTTAAATGAATGCGTCAGCTTACGGGGGTACATACTCACGTGCGAAAACAGAAACCCACAGTTGATTCATACATATTTCTGTAAGTGTTCACATATATGATTACCTACATCTCATCATTATATATATATATATATATATATATATATATATATATATATATATATATATATATATATGGGAGCGGGGGGGCTGGAAATCCTCCCCTCTTTTTTTTTTCAATTTTCCAAAAGAAGGAACAGTGAAGGGGGCCAGGTGAGGATATTCCCTCAGAGGCCCAGTCCTCTGTTCTTAACGCTACCTCGCTAACGCGGGAAATGGTGAATAGTATGAAATATATATATATATATATATATATATATATATATATATATATATATATATATATATATATATATATATATTGAGAGATGGGTGCCTCACGATTGTAAAAGTTCTCTACCTTCCGTAACAAACAAACAATAGCCACAAGAAATGGAGAGTGGGCGGCCTCGCGATTGTAAACATACCACCCCAGACCCCATGTTTCTAACATTAGGTGTTCCCATGCGATAACAAAAGCACGTTATCATCCTGTAGGTGTTATCTTGCCTGGTATCTCACGACACGATAACATTAGTAGTGTTCTCAACCCACTGACCCCCAGGAAACCTTCGCTTTTAATCAGATCAAGTGGGAGGAGAATGAGGCCAGTATTTCGGTGACATGGTAAACACTGTGGCGAAGGTCATCACGTTGCCCTTCGTCTCGTCTGTCTGTCTGCAGTTGGGAGTCGGATCTTAAAAACCTGCAAAACGTAACTCCTTTTGGTCGCAACTTGAAAAGTCTATATCCTACACTCGTGGGAATCTATACCATTGATTTCCCATCGTGTGAGGAATTGTTAAGCATCAGTGCCCATAACTCTGGCGTGGATTTCGCCTGACTTTATGGCCTTCATGATGAGGTTCAACCTGGAGCTTAACCCGGCTCATAACCTGAGGTCGTTCCCCAACTCTGTGCTTTTGAGACTTGTTGTAGATTTGTGTTTTTCTTCCAGACAATAATTTCCACCCATTTTGATTTCAGCTCAGGATAAGTGTATTGCGCTGCAGGTAACAGCAAGTATTCCGTGGAACACCATTTCTGGTCTCTCTCTCTCTCTCTCTCTCTCTCTCTCTCTCTCTCTCTCTCTCTCTCTCTCTCTCTCTCTCTACGTAAATGTACACCCATCTTGTATCTTTAGATAAAGGCAACTCTTTGTCTGTGGTCTGCTTTCAGAGGAACGCGTGTCTGTATGCGAGTGTGTGTAATCTGTATGTGGGTGTTTCTGGCAGCGTTATATCCCTTTGTCTTCTTGAACATTAATGCCCGATAGATATTTAGCAGATATTTAGGTGACGAATATCTATCAGAGTGACGTGGCAGAACTGACTGACTCTGTAGTCCGGCCCTTTAAAAGACTGACTGCCAAGCTTGACTGATTGTCTGCCTCAAGTCATTACCTGTCATTAACTGAGGGTCTGCCAAGATGACTATTTGTCTGTATCACTTTGTCTCTAGAGTCTTGGCCGCTGCCTGAGTCCTGTACGCGTGAGTGAAAGACTGGCCATGACTTATTTGCCATGGAAACTGTCTGCCCGATTGGTCTGGCGACTGTCAGCTCGAGTGAGGGCTTATGTGACTTTATGCTTGCGAGAATGTACGTACGTTTGGCTGCCTCTGTCACCGTAAAGCTGACCCGGTAGAGTTACCGTGAGTGATCCTGCTTCAGCTACAGTCTGTCTGAGTGACTATCTGCCTGTGATATAATTTTGACTGTGTGGCTCTGCTTGTGCATGCCTACCTGGCTAAGGCTTTTGGCCTTCCCCTTAAGCTTCAGGTCAGAGGTCACTCCTCCATACCCGAAGGGCGTCCCTCCGTGCTCTGGAGGTAAGCTCGAACATCTGTTGCCGCCGCTCGCCTGACGAAGGTCATAAAGACCCAATGTAACGTCAAGATGTTCTCATTCTCGCATATTTCTTGATGGTCGCGAAGATGGGTGGATCTTGCAGCAGTGGAATCAGGGGCTTGGTCGAGAGAAATGCCAGGGATGAATCAGTTTTCTGTAAGCATATATATCCAGCTTTATCTCAGAGTTGCTTCTCGTATTAACATTCTTAATATTGGAACACAAAAGTGTAATGCTTATGACGTTCTTTAATGACTTAATTGTCCACTGACTATGTTCGAGGTTCAGGTATACCAGTGGATTCCTCTTGCCCAGTAAAGGTATTAAGGATGTTACTCTTGGCTGTTGTCTTGCTCTCTCTCTCTCTCCCCCTCATCAAGCCCGGGCGTTAATGGGTTTCTTTAGGTTCACGTTCCTCTCTGTGTAATCGCTCCTGAGTAGTGTCGAAGTCGCCTGTTACTGCCACTACCTATAGGCGTTCAGGCGCTCGCTAACAAGGATCTCGGGGGGATTCAGCATCGTCGCCGCCATAACGCTGCGGGTGTGTGTAGAGGTAGTGGTCAGTTGCTTGAGGCTAAGTCTGATGTGGTTGTGATGGGGAGGTGCGGGAAGGAAGGCGCCAGCAACCCACCCCCGCTGTCGGCGGCCACCAGGGTCGCTGACCACACACACTCCCCTGCCACACTGTCCTGCTCGGTGGTCGCTAGCCACACACTCCCCTACCACACTGTCTTGCCCAAGAGTCGCCACATTGTCCTGGTCATTGGTCGCCGACCACACACTCCCCTACCACACTGTCTTGTTAAAGGACCGCCAGCCACACACTCCCCAACCATAGGTTCCTGTCCAGGGGTCGCTTACCGCAGACATCCCTCAGCCACCTCGTCCGTCCAGCTTATAGGTCGCCGACCACGCATCTCCCACTGTGACTACCTTACTGAGACGTAGCTTCTTAGATAGGGTTATGCAGGCCACAGTACGGTGGTGTAAAGCTGGTCTACGTTGGCACTGCACTTGGAGAGATGCACAGCGCCACGCAGGACTCACACGCGATGATTTTAGGAACATCAGATGTTGTGATTTACCCAGAAACCTTTTGGGATGGTATCCTTTCCCGACCGTGTCAATTGCTGTCACTCTTGATTTGTGCCGCCGCAATCTCTCTCTCTCTCTCTCTCTCTCTCTCTCTCTCTCTCTCTCTCTCTCTCTCTCTCTCTCTCTCTCTCTCTCTCTCTCATGCCCAATCCTGTGAGTGGTATCGAGACCGTGAACCTCCGGGAGGTGAGTGAAGATGTGTTATCCCGGGGAGACGGCAGGACTCCCATTATAATAACCTCGTGATCACGACGTCGGCGGCCGCGTGACCCCTTGACCACGACGGTGCTCCCCCTGGGGTATGATGGCCTGGCCTTTGATCTGACCTTTAAGGGGTCGTGCCCTCGTGCACAAGGGTCACAACGCCGTTCTGAAGTGCGGGAGTTGAAGCGGTGACTGCCAGCAGTTACCTACCTTCATGGCGAGTCGAGAATATCTGAGCGACTCCCCGCGACCTTCGTCAATAAAGTGTACTTCGAGGTGTCTCCCTGGGCGACTGCCTCCGTGAGTAGCCTCGTGGGTCGGGATTGTTCCTCCCACACTGCCTCAGCAGCTGTCTCTCCCCGCCTCACTGTCAAGGTGAACGTTTCTTTTACCGTCCTCCCGTGATGAACTGGCAAACGTTCCTTCCCAGTGTTTCCCTGAGGGACTGCTCTGTGTGTGTGTGTGTGTGTGTGTGTGTGTGTGTGAGTAGTTATCCTCTCAGGGGACGTAGTGACTGGAGCTGTATTAGTCTGTGTGACTGGATGTCCCTATCCCTGAAGATGGACAGTCACTCTGGGAGGGGGTGACTGGAAGACTGCTTACCCTCGATGATTGTTACCATGACGTTTTAAGTGACACAGTCGACATGTCCTTTTCTGTGACTTGCTCACTTGTCTTAAGTAGGGGTGACTGTTTTCATCATAGTCTGCTTGAGTGACTGTGGGTCGGCATTGTTATCCGTATGTGAGCGTTTGTTTGAGTGACTTGATTCTGTAAATGTATCATACTGTAGGATTGACTGTCCGGCTGGCTCTCTTTAAGACTGTGTTCGTCCAGTGACCGTCTGCGATGAGGGGTGTGTCTCTTCAAGTGTGTACCAAGGGGACCCGTTCATGACTGCCCGTCTGCCTCCAGCTGACTCGTGTGTCAGCATCGGAGTCTTGTGTGAGTGATTGTGTGTGTGTGTGTGGGTTCCCTCCCGTCTGCCCGGCGGAGCGACTGCTGGGTGGGTGGTGAGGGCGGGCGCTTCACTTCCCCGCCGTGGCCTCACATTAACGACAGTTATATAAACTTAATATAATATGAGCGTGACGTGAGCCAGCGGTCCTGACCCCAGCGTCGCGTCGCGTCGCTCCCTTCTACAGCTGTGTGACCTCGCGCCACACCAACCTCCCTTATCCCACGACATTGAATACATAGCCTGGTGTCCCTCAGATTATTATCTTGTTGCATATGGTAACTCTACGTATCTAATTGGCTCGAAGATATTATAACGAAGTGACGCATGTAACGAGTCTCTCTGTGTTGTAAGATCACATCACAGGCAGTGTCTGTCATTAGGGGAAAAAAAGTGTGAAAAAAGAAAGTAAATCTTTTTTTTTTCTTTGTTTGGCTTGGTGGAGGAGGGTGGTTTGGTAATGTACCGGAGTGAAGCTGATGTTGTCTTCAGGGCGTATTTCTC
This sequence comes from Panulirus ornatus, assembly GCF_036320965.1. NCBI lineage: Eukaryota > Metazoa > Arthropoda > Malacostraca > Decapoda > Palinuridae > Panulirus > Panulirus ornatus. The sequence goes on along the minus strand of NC_092252.1, from coordinate 13,362,481 downwards.
ACGTGAGGCTCACAGGGATGATAAATGACGCCTACTTTACAACTGTCTTACGTAATTACCAGCGCTGTCTTGTTTACTAGTCTCCACTCTCCCATGACATACATGTTCGTCTGCCTCGACGTCCACAGTATTCGTATATCTATCTTGCTACTACCTCCTTATTCTTCTCTTAGATACAACCCTCCACGATAGTCCCGAACTGTCTCCCCACAGCTGAATGCTGCTCACCTCACTGTTGCTACCTTAATGTCGCAAGATGTTCTTGGAGCTGTGGCTAGCGCTACACCATCTCCTCCACGACCAGTCTGCTTCCACTCCACTGTAGATATTGTCTGTTTCACTGGGACCTCCCGACCTTCATCATAAGTACTACCAACTTGACTACAGCTGACCTTTGTGTGATAAAACTTGTAATCATCACTTTCTCCTCTATCATGACGACAGACGTGTATCAAGACGGACCAGCGTCCTTATCACTGGCAATATCTGGCCAGGGTTGCATGACACACCTTGAAACATTCTCACCCACGCGCGCATGGTTCACACATCCGCAAAATACAGCACACACGTTTAACCGACCCTCTTACGACCGTCATACGAGTAGAAATAGTATCTACAATATCTGTACGGAACATTTTAATCCTGTGAGGTAATCGTCTCTGAAATATTGATGTACTCGGCGAACCTCCCGTTCAATGACTGTGCTTCCATTCGTAGTTCGTAGACCAGAATGGTCGAGGTTGTGGAATCGATTCTTTCGGAATACCAGGGAAGTTCTTGGGGAACACAGACGATAAGAGACGTGATGGTCCGTCGCGAGGTTCTCTGCTGGAGGACCGTAACAGCGTCTTGAATTTCTGACCTTTATAGATAGAATAGTAAGGCAGAAGATCCCTAGTGATAGATACTCACCGAGGTAGTCAGCTGAGGAGTTCCCCCCGCGTAGCGTCACGTGTCGTTCAGTACTGAAAGGAAGCTTGATTCTTGAAAGGTGGTAGGTTGTTTTGCGTCCAGCGACGTTATGACTCCCTAGAAGGGTTGTGCGCACCTCCTCACGCTTCAGGTCGGGAACGAGACGCGCCCTCGCTGACGTTGCGATAGTTCGAGACTCTTCTCGGGATTGGGATGAGTCAGGAGCTACACGAACACCGCCGCTGCCGCTGTTTGGATGGGCCTGGAGCTGAGTGACTCACTCCCCTCCGTGGCGGGTCAGAACCCCAAATGAACTGTTGCTGCTACCGGTGTCCCCCACCGTCCAGCTGGTAACATGATCACCCCCCTCAGTGATTAACTTGCTTTCCCGATGATGATGATGATGATGTTGCTCACTTGAGGCGGGACGAAGTGATTCGACGGCATGCCGGACCCTAGGACTAACCTGGGTGGGAGTGGAGGGGTGGAAAACCAGCCTTTCATTATAAGTCCAGTCATTTACGTCCATGAGCAGACGTCGGGCCTGCGCAACAGAAAGTGAGCAATTGATCCAGTTCTGCTGCTGTTGCCCGTGACATCTATTCCTCTTCCCAGAAATCCGTGAAAAGCAACGCGCACGTGTGTGTGTGTGTGTGTGTGTGTGTGTGTGTGTGTGTGTGTGTGTCAGGCTTACAGACACCAAGCTAGGGGTGGGGATCCCTTCTTGCCAAACAAGTCGAGGTGGGAGGAAAAGAATGGCAGTAGAACAAGTGGGCCACTGGAGAGTAGCGCTGCGTAGTGGAGATCACGTGGCTTTGTTTGGTCCACTGGAGTCGTTCGGGACATTGTACGCTGCGTATATTGAGTGTGGCAGACGTGCGGTTATGTGGCGCACGCATGCTGGTGCTGTGACACCTCGCTGGGACCTGCTTCAGGCTAGCTGGCTCCTCTGCTGAGCCCCCATCCGTCCAAGTTCAGAATGGGTGAAAATATATATGATATTAATGTACATTATTTAATTTTGGATGAAAATATTCATAACACTGATGTATACTATTTGCTTATGTATGTATATAGTTTATGTTGGTTCATCAGTTCTGCCATTTTCTATCACTCTCGAAGATACGAAGACCTTGTGTATAGAAAGGGTGTTCGACAGAGATGGGGCAATGATGTTTTACAATTTTATCTATGAATCTCTGGAATGAGGGGCATTATTTGAACACCCCCGCCCATAACAGGTTAACCTGTGTCGTGATAGAGTGCCATTAAGGGAGAATCTTTGCTTGTTATTGATGCCGACTTGTGCTTGCATCATACCCACACTTCGACGTTGACCCGAGACACTGGACATAATAGATACGGTTTGCATCCATTTACCTTCTTCATATTAGATAAGAATCAGATGGTTAAGTTAAATCGTGAATGATTTAATTACTCTTCTATCCAGTGATCATTCCAGACTTGTGTGGTGGGTATTCGCATATCAGTTTCGCTTCCCAGTGGAGAAAACGTCGTTCTATTTAGCTACACGATCACATTTTAGTTATAATGTTTACATAATTATTGATCGGTTATAACAATGAGAGATGAAATCTTTTCCGTGAAAGTTCACGTCACGTGTTTTGGAAGGCAGGTTTTTTTTTTTTCTTTTTATTATGGTCCTCTCGTGCCAGCTCGTCTGTTCCTCTTGCCTGTAAACGAAAACTTTTCCTTCTTCGTGGAAACCTGCGTTGGTAAGACGGCCTGTGTCGCAGGAGGAGGGACCGTCCCTCCGCCTCCAAGAATCCATCTGAAGCTTTGACTTGTGTGTGTGTGTGTGTGTGTGTGTGTGTGTGTGTGTGTGTGTGTGTGTCTTCAGTGTCTTTGGATCTCACCTCAGATCCCCATCTTGGATCTGTGTCGGCTCCTTGATCATCAGTACGGCATAGCGAAAGTTGAGGTCCACAAGAGATAGTCATATCCCGTGTCGCCAAGTCTGTGAGACTTTGAGGAATCCCGTGTACAGTTGCCCTTAATATATCTCGTGAGAGGGTGTGGGAACGGGGTCTCGTCATCATGCTCCCCGACTCGTTGGCGTTCCTCCCTCCTTCCCTCCGCTCTCTCGTATGTGGCTTCGTCTGTGGCCGGTGTGTGTGTGTCTCCGTATTTTGCTAATGAAAAAGACACACTCGCTCTTTCTTGCTCATCTCCAGTGTTCCTGTGGGTTCTTCTTCTTCTGTCTTGGATGTTAACGCTCTTCCTCAGTTTATTTTTTTAAGTATATTTTTCCCTCGATAGAGAATCTAAGATACTATTACGAAAACGGTTCAGAAGTGTATCCATCGATTTTCTTCAGGTCTGCTTAATCGTCCCCTTTGATCGATCAATGTCTCGTCACGTCACAACTTCCATAATAAACTCCGAGACTTGAGGAGACTCTCCCAGGGCGGGAGACGTCACCCGGTAGAGTTGGATGCTCTTAAGACCCATTGCCTCCCCCTTATATCTCTCTAATCAGACTCCGCATAACTTTCCTTCATCCCATTTCAAGCCTTCATAAATCCAGCACTTTACCCAGTAACTCGGCTATCAGTGCAACGCCGAACCCTCCATCGTACGAATCTGCCCCGAAAAGCTACTCAGATATCCAAGTCTGCCTCAGAGGAAGGAACTGGGGATCTGGGGGTCCGTGTTCAGATGCCACAGACTGTATATCCTACCTGATCAGTTGCTTGAGTCGTACGGTGGATTGATCCATCCTTGTGGAATGGTCTTACGAAAAGGGAGAATCTACCTCTCTCTATATATATATATACAAGTAATGGACTGAGACGAGGCTGAAGCTGTCCGACTTACCCATCCCTCTCAGTCTTACCACGAAAAACTTGATTCACGTATGAAATGCTGCGATGTGTTTGTCCTCTCTCTCTCTCTCTCTCTCTCTCTCTCTCTCTCTCTCTCTCTCTCTCTCTCTCTCTCTCTTCGTTAATAGTCACGGGTGTTAACCCCTCCCCCCGAGAGCTGGCCTCATGTGTGCCTATTTCTTTCTTTCCTTGGACTGCAGTTTTCGGCCCGGTACAACGTCACGGGTGTGTGGCCGTTAACCACGCTCGGATGGGGCGTTGTGTTGTCCACCTCTTCCGCCGCACATGAAAGCTTTGACACTTACACACACACACACACACACACACTGTATTCTCCGTTTCCCGCGTAGTGTCGCGGGCGGAAAAGAATGTCCTCGTTTGCCCACGTCCGCTGTATAGCTGGCATGTCTCATTCACCGAAACCAGTCTCTCCCATCCACAGGTGTGAGAAATGGCGGGTGGAGTTTTAAGGGTAGTGGGTGGAGCTGTGAGGGTGGTGGGTGGAGCTATGAGGAGGATGGTGTGTGGTCGGTAGGTGGAGCTATGAGGAAGATGGTGTGTGGTTGGTTGGTGGAGCTATAGGTGGTGGAGGGACAACAAGGTGGAACTGTGAGGATGGTGTGTGTGTGTGTGTGTGTGTGTGTGTATGTGTGTGGATCGGTGAGGAGGTTAGGTGGAGCTGTGAGAGTCGGGTGGAGCAGTGGAATAATGGTTAGCTGGAAAGATATTAAAAAAAAGATAAAAAGCTTTTTAAAAACATTGATACTGGCGGCTAAATATACCCGAATGAAATTTCAAAACGTCGCATGATGTAAATCGTTTGATGTAAATTTTAAGTTACCTTTGGAGCACGTTATGAACGAGTCCTAAGTTCCTCCTGGGAGTACGTTATAAACGAGTCGTAAGTTCCCCTGGGAGCATGTTATAAACGAGTCCTAAGTTCCCTTGGGAGCACGTTATAAACGAGTCGTAAGTTCCCCTGGGAGCATGTTATAAACGAGTCCTAAGTTCCCTTGGGAGCACGTTATAAACGAGTCGTAAGTTCCCCCTGGGGGCACGTTATAAACGAGTCGTAAGTTCCCCCTTAGAGCATGTTATAAACGAGTCGTAAGCTCCCCCTGGGGCGCGTTATAAATGAGTCGTAAGTTCCCCCTTAGAGCATGTTATAAACGAGTCGTAAGTTCCCCCTGGGGGCGCGTTATAAACGAGTCGTAAGTTCCCCTCTTAGATCACGTTATAAACGAGCCGTAAGTTGCCCTTTTAGATCACGTTATAAACTAGTCGTAAGTTCTCCCTGGGGACACGATATAAACGAGTAAGTTCCCACTGGGGACACGATATAAACTAGTCGTAAGTTCCCCCTGGGGGCACGTTATAAACTAGTCGCATCGGGTCGAGGGTTAAGGGTCACCGTTTGAGTTGGAGGCCTAGGGTCAGGTCCACGTGGAGAGGCGAGATTTAAATCATGCTTAGCGTGGCCGTAGAGTTATGCTGAGGTGAGGCGACCCAGCGGGAGGCGGGGGAGCGTGTCCAGCATTCACAAGCTCTCACAGTCGTTGTCAGGCCCCTCGCTGAACCTCTTCCATGTGATCGAGATGTAAGGCGTCAGCCTGGCGACCTGCTCCGTGCTAGTCCTCACACACACACCGTATGTCATCAAAGATACGCAACCCGTACACCACCCACACACTCACTATAGTAAACTGCAATTATATCTCCTCTTTCTTCTCTTTACTTTCCCTTTTTAACCTTTTTTGGCACTCGCCAAACACCACTCCTCCCCAGTACTAGAACAGCAAGCCTCCAGTACAGTACCACAGCATTTCTCTCGCGGTCATTGCTTCTTCTGCCACACTAGTTTTACGCTACCGCGAGGCGTCTGGAACGCGAGTGCTTCACCCATATATCACTTCCTCCCACCACACTACTCCAGCGGGTCTCCATCACGTTACCTCGACGTCATCCTTGAAGCGCTGCACCCACAGAACAGCAACACATGGAAACACATTTTCATTAGTCAGTCTGTACCTCCTCCACCAGTGCTGCAACACTCGCTTCTACAGCCGTGCTCTTAACTGTTAAGGCTTTTACACCAACTCGCCAAGGATTAGTTTTGGGGTATTGTATACCACAGAGCGATGCCTCGCACGCTCCCTTGCCTCCGAGTTGTTTAATGTATGAGAGAGAGAGAGAGAGAGAGAGAGAGAGAGAGAGAGAGAGAGAGAGAGAGAGAGAGAGAGAGAGAGAGAGAGAGAGAGAATTAACTATTTATAAATACCTGTTATATTGTACGGGGAGGGACTTGTACCCTAGTGGGGTTCCCATCTCTTGAACTTCCTCACTACTGCAGCGTTTTAAACTTGTGCATGCTGTCATCATTTCATCATTGTATAATTCGTCCAACACTCTTGTACTATAAAAGCAGTTCTTTACGTCTCTTTTAAGCTACTTGCTTGATTTCATGGCAGCTGGCTGTACTGTTCTTGTGTGTGTGTGTGTGTGTGTGTATTAAGCATCATTTTTTAAGGGGGGGTTGAGTTTGGGGGTGGGAGGGAGTGGCTACACGATGGTGTGATAGTAAGCGCTGCTCTGATTGGTCGTTGGAATGTTCGTTGGTATGGGTGTGCTTGCGCGGCCCAGGGTGGTTCCCTCAGCACGGAGAGAGAGAGAGAGAGCCGCCCACAACCATCCTAGCATTCGTAGGAAGGATTTGGCTTGTCTGGCAGTTGACGATGGTTTACTTTGCGTCGGTTGGAGTGTTGTTGTCTCACTGTTGACATATGATTATGATTTGACCCGAGGAAGGTTTGAGGATGATCATCATGTGTTCAAGTTGGCTGAGGCAAATTGGCATCGAAGTTAGTTCAGTACGTCTCGGAGCGGGATACATTGTTCGTCAGGTTGGTCTTCGCCATCTGTTAAGTTTCCACAGTTTCGTCCGTTATCGTGGGTACAATGTGTGAAATTGAACCTTGCCCGGTAAGGCGATGCGTTCACAACCCAACAGAAACTCTCCTCCTGGGTGCGGGATCCCTCATGACTCAGTTTAACTTTCCTCCCGAGAAACATCGAGAAATTTCACAAAAACAAGTTTGGCCTGTGTGCCGCCAACCGTTTTCGCAGGGGTGCACGTAGGGTAGACTGCTCCTGCTGCTGCTGCTACCTGGCTGCTCTTCAGCCACGGTAGCTTCGTCGTACGTCATACCTTAAGGGGTTGTATTACGTCTTAGATAAAGATGTGTGGCAGAACTTTATATGGTTTTCTTGGGAGGAAATGAATCTGTAACTAGTAAGGATATACCGTTTTTTGATGGAAGTTTTATGGCAAGTTGAGCCGGGGGATCATGAAGACGTTGGCCTGGCCTGGCCTGTCCCGGGCGGGGGTGTAGTTGGGTGTGGAGCGTGGGTGGAGGCGCACATGTGAGCGGTATGTTGGAAGACTCTGGGTGTGGGTTCTGGCCAGAAGGGTCAGCTGTAGGGTGGAGTGGAGGTGTTGTAGGGATGAATTTCGGATGTGTGACCGGTTGTGGGTGTAGGCGAGGGTTGCGAGTGTGAGGTGTAGATGGATGGACTGGTTGTAAATGTAGGCGAGGGTTGTGAGTGTGAGGTGTAGATGGAGGGAGGGAGTGAGAGGCGTGGGACATGTTGTAAGGCAGGTGTTAGGGAGGGAGCGTAGTCGCTTAAGGGAATATGAGGCACGCTGTGTGGGAGGATGTAGCGCCACGTACCGAGACTGGTTTGTCAGTGTCTTGAAGTTTAACCTCTGCCGCAGCGGGACGACGCTACGACCCGAGGGTAAGATTGGTCCGGCCACCATACCCAAGGGTCGTACCCTCGTCCCATGGGTCGTCTCTCACGGGTTTTATTCCCGGTGATGCGCCTCCTGATGACCACCGTATCTAATGCAACGTGTATTGCAGGCTTTGTGATCCTTATCTGCCGTCACGAGAAATAGGCTACTACCATAAGTAGCCTCATTACCTCAGCCACCACAACCACAGTAGCCATCAACGGTAACCACCACAATAGTGGTATTACGTTACCTTTTTTTTTTCTACGCTGGAGGTTGCAGTCAGGAACCGAAGTCGACATCAAGGCCGAGCCTTGATTGGAATATAGAGAGGTTAATGAAATAGGAAGAGACAAGTGGAAGTACTTACGTATTTTGGAGAAAGTAGAAAAAAAATAGAATTTCTTTAAAATGTGTCAGGTCATAGTTATTGGGAAGGACATGAGAGGGGGTAGAGGGTTCCAAAGCTTCGAGGTGTAGGGGAAGAAAGAGGTATCAAAACGATCTCGCAGACAGGATATGGCAAGAGGACGTATGTATAGAAAATGGGTTTGAGTAGGTGTTGGTGCTTGTCAGGAGAAGATGAAAGGACTGACCCTGTAATCCTGTTAGCACTTCTAACGGCCATGGAATGTGGAAGGTGGTTTCCGGGCTGCTGTCAACAGCCCGCTACCTAATCTCAGTGGATGACCTCATAATTTCCCCCCCGAACTCCATCACAGTTACCCTGATTACCCCCACTGTGATTATCCCACTGTCACCAGCACCAGTCTGACATCCTACGCCAAGTTCCATCACCATCACCACTCGTACTACCCCTACTGTCACCATCACCACCATCACCACTCGTACTACCCCTACTGTCACCATCACCACCATCACCACTCGTACTACCCCTACTGTCACCACCATCACCTCCAGCACTCGTACTACCCCGACTGTCACCACCATCACCATCACCACCACCACCACTCGTACTACTCCTACTGTCACCACCATCACCTCCACCACTCGTACTACCCCGACTGTCACCACCATCACCTCCACCACTCGTACTACCCCGACTGTCACCACCATCACCATCACCACTCGTAATACTCCTACTGTCACCACCATCACCTCCACCACTCGTACTACCCCGACTGTCACCACCATTACCACCATTCCTCGTGCTGTCATCACCATCACCACACGCACCCCCGTGTCATCACGAACACCATCCACGCTGAAGGAGCCTCATGTCGCCACCCTTCTCCTCAGGAGCCACCCTCCACAAGGCAGACTTTGTGACCGTTCCCTCTCGCCCACAGGTGGTGTAGCTGTGTCACGACCACTCCCGCCCGTCCTGCCCTCCACACATCCGTGAGTACCAGTCTCTCTCTCTCTCTCTCTCTCTCTCTCTCTCATCTTACAGAACCAGATTTCAACCTACCTCTGCTCTCCCGCGAGTAGTTTAGTTCGCTTACCTAGCGACACACATGGTGACTCTGTTGTTGTTCTCCATGTCTGACACCAACCAGAATTCGAACGCTCTCGCACACACCGTTGAGTGTATGTTAACAGCCCCAACTTCGTATTTGGAGAAACACCGTTTAACACTCCCTGTCATAACCCCGTGTTATTGTTTGATGTTTTTATTGTCTTTTTTCATCTCTTTGTTTGCTGGAAAGTCAATACACTATTTATTATTGTTAATTGATATTATCCGCCTTACTAGTCCCAACCCTTCCTGTTGCTCACCAGTCACTCTTCCCTGGACCCCCAGTCGCCCCCTTCCGACTCCCCCACCACCCCACCCCAACCCCTACACCTTTTAGCCTCCCGTATACACACCCCTCAGGGTACTCCCATCTGGTCACATGTATACATACATGTATCCTGACATACATACATGCTAGCGCCATTATGGTTTTTGTTATTATTTATTATTATTATTATTATTATTATTATTATTATTATTGTTATTGTTATAATATAATTCAGATTTAGATACTTTTATCTTTGAATCAGTTTGCCTCATAAACAGTACCGTTAGGTGTTACTCATGATTTTTTTTTTTTTTTGAGACTGTGTCGGGTACAAACAGCATCGCTTTCAATAGAGACCAACGTATTGTCTAGCGGTGAAAGCTATGTATTCGTATATCTGTCCGGGTTCATGTTGAGAGGAATATGAATGGCGAAAACTTATATTTGTGGACTGAAGGGCATGGGTGGACTCGTAGAGATGATGGTGGTGTAGAGGCTTTGGGAGGAGAGAGAGAGAGAGAGAGAGAGAGAGAGAGAGAGAGAGAGAGAGAGAGAGAGAGAGAGAGAGAGAGAATGTCCAGTTGTGGCGTCCAGCCTTTGATAACAGGCCGGCCTGCCTGGCTCGCTTGAAGGCGACCAGACTCTCCAACGTCTTCAGCCTGGTAGGTTTGTGTGGGCGGGCAACGCGTGGCGGCGCCACCAGTGTGGCTCCCGGGTATATATATTGACATGTTGACGTTGTCCTCACGACCGCCGCCCCCGACACCTACCATTATCACGGCTTTGGCGTCGGCTGACCAGTGACCCGGCGTGGAGGAGGTCAAGGCTGAGGCCGCCGCTGGCCTGTGTTTTTTTTTTTTTTGATGCCGTCACGAGACAATTGGCGGGTAACGGATTTTAACGAACTCGAACGTCCTCTACGCTGCTAAAAAGAAAGAGAAAAAGAAAGAAGTAGTTGATGATGATGATGCAGTTAGACTGTATGATTCATGGGGATGCGATCCCTGACCTCAACGGTTCGACCCCTTGGGCATGAAGGCGTTGTCCTTTTCTTACTATAGCCCCTTAAGGGCCTGGTTTAAAGGCTAAGCCAGCCTCGCATCACAAGGGGGGTCTTCGTATCGTCATGTTCAGGAGGTTAATTGAGTGAGGGTGCCTGGGGGCGTCGCAGGCGCTGTAGTACTGTCGTAGAGGGAGTGTTGTAGGTGTGCGTCACACTCTGCGCTCCGCTGCTCACCTGAAGCTGAAATATGATGAATGTGTCATCGTAAGTGACGGATTGATTGGCCTGTTATTAGCCTATTTGCCCGGGTGACAGAGCCCTCTCATGTAGGTGATATATGGCTCTCGTGTGTGTGTGTGTGTGTGTGTAGTCTCTGTGAATAATGTGCATTGTTAACGTTTGCCCGTGGGGGATATATATGTCTATCATGGCGGTGGCTTTTTCTGTAGTCCGGTATGTGGATCTGGAGAGACTGATTTTTATTTCTGTAGGATGTACAGCGTCGGGGGCAGATGGGTTGCAAGGTGTCGGGCTGGGGCTCTGTAGGTGGGATGGGGTGGAGTGTGGGGAGACCCTGGTATACTCTTAATGGACGCTTCTGGCAGTTAAAGAGTTAGTGGAGGTTACCGTAAAGGCTTTGAAGGACGAAGAGGATGTAGAGCGACGGTTGTGCGAGACGCGGAACCCCATGGTTGCCGTGAGGTTTTATACGACCCGTAAATAACCCAAGGGCAACACGCTAACAAAGCAGACACGGAAATATAAAAGTCAATGTAGGCCTAACGCCCTCCCTTAGTGCCGTCCCAGGGTCACCCTCCCACATCCTTTCCCATGACATTCTTCCGCGTAGTCAGGCGGAAGAACTGTAGGGGAGACCTTCAAGTATGATGGACTGCTGTTACTACCCCGAACTGAGGCGGAGATAAATGGTGGTGGAAATGAGGGGTCAAAAGGGCCACTTTTGTGTCCATGTTATCCGCTGAACGTTGTCGTAAAATGACGGCGTTTTTCTTTGGTTTGACCTGTTAAGCTAATGTAACCAGGTTGATGAATTGTTGTTAGATGAGGAACTTCTCCTTGCCTACCTTGCATGTCCCTGCTCCCAAGGGAAGGTTGCCCCATCGCTCACTAGTTGATCAAAAGGCACCAGGATGTACTTAATGAATCTTGATAACTTATTGTGCCATCACTCAGCGCACCCACGCACACACACACACACACACACACACACACACACGCACACATGGGGCCCCACGAGTGTAAAACTCCTTCCCCATGTAGTGCAGATAGGTAACTACACAGTAGGGGCTAAGTTGTTCCTGGGCAGCGCTTACAAGCTGGCTGAGCAGAGCGGGACGTTACTAGTTGGCGATTCTGGAGTGACTGAGGACCTATACCTGTCAACACAGGCTTCAGTATTGTTAGCAAGCCATTGCCTTCGGGGGAGACGGAGGATCGAGATTTGCGCGCACGAAGCCTGCAGATAACCAGGGCGTGAAGCGCGGTGGTCCATGTTGTGTTTATGGTGTCGTGGGAACCACTTTTGTTTTACGTGTCGAGGGCCGCTGAAACTCGCCGGCTGATTGGGATGTTGTTGATGAGTCCTGACGCTGGTGAGGCTAGCTGACCTGAGGCTGATGTACAGATTTCTCTCCTGCTGACGTGAGGCTGATACACAGACCTCTCCATTGTTGCCGTATCCCGCATGTCAGCATCTGTAACGTTTTGCCATCCAAGTCCCTTCGGACTCTGTCCAGCTTGCCAGCAGCTGTATCATGTCATTACGTGTAAATGTGGCAGATTTTTGCCCAGCGTGAGACACTGTGACACCTCACGAATACCTTTTGCGGAGGAGAGTTGCCCTCGTGCATCATCAGCCCTACTGTTGGAAGATAAACATGAGGACGAGACCATGTGGGCCATTATAAGCTGTACACTCTAATCTCTCTTCTCTTAATATTTGGTGTCATCCTTTGTCTAACCTTTAACGCCCGTCAGTCTGTTCCCCCTCCCACCATCGTGTTAGAAATAAGTCTACATTAGATCCCTGTTGTCCAGTCGCAAAGCAATATAGGGTTTGGATCTAATCCACCTGGAAAGCGAGGGAGACTCAAGACAGTGTCGAAAAGTGTCTGCACAAGAGAAAAGGGACCCCGTCCACTCCACGATGAGGTGCAGGCATTTCATTGTAACAAGTTTGAGCCGGCCGTTGCTCACGGAGGCGTCACGTAACTGTGTGTGACAACGTCTTTAAGCAGCTCTGTTGGTAAGAGTGATCAAGTGTCTCCACAACCCGAAGGGTTCTGGACGAGCTCATTATAAGGGAAGGTTTGCCCCTCGAGACTAATGAACTGGTGCCGGTCATAGGGTAGCCATGCGCTACCCTTGATCTGTCCTCCACTGAATCTACCGATTGGTTAGCATTTGCTGCTAGGTTTCAGGCGTGCTGTACATGAGACCGATGTCTGAGGATGCCAATCAGCGGCTATATATACACCTCAGTCATATTGGTTCTTGAAGTGATTGCCTGCACTCATGACGAGGGTGATGGCTCAGCCGCTGAATGCTTGGCTGCCAAACGGTTCCTCGGGACCTCAACAAGAAGAGCTTGAGGTCTTACTGACGAGGGTGGAGGTTGGTCGGTGACGTGTCTTGAGTTCGTTCTTCTCTACACATAGAGCAGCTTCTGCTGGATATGCTCTTTCAACGTTATTTTGCCAGCCGTAGTTTCCTGTGATGTCGTCACTGGAGATAGCTCCTGTTCCAGAAAAGAATGCAGGACAAAGACCTCCCCAGCTGCCTGTACAGTAAGACCATTTACTTGATAAGTCTAGGGTCGACCACTGTGAGACCGGGGCGTTCCATCAGCTGCAGGGTGACATTATGTTAAACTCTGTTTTCATTGTTCGTACGTAATTACGGGTAATTGGGCTGCAGTTGTTGTTCAGGTGTCTCCGTTGGACTAGATATATGTGTTGTAATTGTTCTCTGATTTCCATTTGGACGATATAATGTACTTCATTGTATTTCTTTTTTTTCACTAACTTCATCAGCCATACCTGGCCTTGGTGTTAGCCACCCATACCTTCGTCAGTATGCGTCTCGTCCACCCACACCTTCGTCAGTATGCATCTCGTCCACCCATACCTTCGTCAGTATGCATCTCGTCCACCCATACCTTCGTCAGTATGCATCTCGTCCACCCATACATTCGTCAGTATGCATCTCGTCCACCCATACCTTCGTCAGTATGCATCTCGTCTAGACTGAACTATTTCCAATTTGCTGTGTCTTCATTCTCATTCCTTATCTTTTGTTTTCCTCCAAGCCTCTGGCGTTATATTGGGTGTCATCGCGTTTTCCCTCGTACATCTAAACTTGTTCCGAAGCGGAGGCTCTGCGATTGATGGCGTTAGACATCATCCACACACTCATCAACAGGACAGACTCGGCGGTGGAAACCTTGTGGCCGGGACTCGTGCACGTGCGTGGCTGATGACGACAAAGGAGTGGGTGATCACACCCCCGACCGTAAACCTTGGATTAATCCGGGGGCCACCTTTCCCAGAAGTGGCCTGGGACGGCTTCCCTCGGGCCACACTGCTCTCCTACCATAACGGAGCGAGTGCATGGCTGCCCCAGGTTATAAGGAACCTCCAATATTGATTTTTATCTTGGCGGACCGCGTGTGTGTGTGTGTGTGTGTGGGTGGGTGGGAGCCGAAGGTGGCGCCCTTGGGACTGGGGAACGGTCACTCCGTCCGGGAGTCTGACGCCAAGAGGGCCCCCCCTCCCGAGCTCCACCACGTGGAGACCCCCCAGACTCCACCACGTGAATTCCAGTCACCAGCATTTCCAGCACCGAAGCGGTCTTGAGAGTACGAGGATCCAGTACCATGGGACCGTCGCCCCTGTGGATCGGAACGCTTCGGGAAGTGCCTTTCACCACGCGGCGTGGCCGTGTAAGACTTGGGTGAATCCGCTTCAACACGTGGGCTCCGAAACCACGTGGATGAACACATACACACACACATCACCTGGGTCTTCAGATCCTATAAACAGACTAGAGATATATATATATCCATATTCGGACCTACAGCCTTATCCTCAGTCCACCCCAGTAATAGCCAGGAAACACCGGTGGACGTCAGTCGTTGCCTAGTTGAAGCACCAGGCTAATTTATGGCAGGAAGAGATGGTGAGCGGACAAGTGGCTGTTGAAGTGCAAATTGGTTCACACTGGACATGTGTTTCTGGTGGTGCTTCATATTAGAGGTATCTCGTTCATAGTGATTCGTTCTCGCTTTTCTCTCGCTCATAGTGGTCCGTTCTCACTTGTGTCTCGCTCATAGTGGTTCGTTCCCCGTTGTGTTTCGTTCATAGTAGTTCGTTCCCACTTGTGTCTCGTTCATAGTGGTGCGATCCCACTTTTGTCTCGTTCATAGTGGTTCGTTCTCACTTGTATCTCGTTCATAGTGGTTCGTTCTCACTTGTTGCTGTTGGGATCACGCTGGATATGTTTCGATTTGATTTTTACATTGATTTTGTCTCAGGTTGATTCAAACTAATGTTCATAAGGTCTTGGCACTTACAGTTACTTCTTACCTGATTGTGTATGATGGAGTTGCTCATTCGTTATGTATGGTTGATACTGGTTTACCATGTTTATGGGTTCAGGTGGATCATTGTGTGAATGTGTGTGTGTGTGTGTGTGTGTGTGTGTGTGTGTGTGGTGTGTATTCACACTGGTTGTGTATTATGATAGATACTCAACATGAGTTGGTTCATACCAGTTCACATTGGGTGCGGTCTGTTTACCCCGATTCGTAATGTAAACGTGTTGTGTGCACTTGTTCTTCATGTGTTTCTACAATACTGACTCTTATTTCTAAGTTTATGTTGAAGTTTTGGGTTTAGACTGCATTTCTTTTATGTCGGTGTGATTATTTTTTTGTTTTTTTTTTTTAGATAATCTTACTTTCAAGAGAGAGGGAGAGGAGGAGACAGATCACGTTTGAGTCGTATTGAAGAGAAATATATCGTGGTTCATATGTTTGTTGATACTTTATTTTGTTTTTTTTTTCTTTTTTGGTTTTCCACGTGTCTCACTCATGCTGGCTCATGGTCGGTGTATGAATTCGTACTGGCTCCTTGTGAGATGTGTTTGGTTCATATGGTTTCCAGCATGAAACGTGTGTTTCATACTGGTCCCTTCTAGATATGCGTGTGTGATTCATACTGATCCCTTCTAGATGTGTGTGGGATTCATACTGGGCCCTTCTAGATGTGTGTATGATTCATACTGGTCCCTTCTAGATGTGTGTGTGTGTGTGTGTGATTCAGACTGATCCCTTCTAGATGTGTGTGTGATTCATACTGGGCCCTTCTAGATGTGTGTATGATTCATACTGGTCCCTTCTAGATGTGTGTGTATGATTCATACTGGCCCCTGTTAGGTGTGTGTGTGATTCATACTGGTCCCTTCTAGATTTGTGTGTGTGTGTGTGTGTGTGTGTGTGTGTGTGTGTGTGTGTGTGTGTGATTCATACTGGCCCCTGCTAGATGCGTGATTCATACTATTTCCTGCTGTATGCATGTGATTCATACTGGTTCTTGGTAGATGTTTGATTCAGACTGGTTCTTGGTAGATGTTTGATTCATACTGGTTTTATTCATTTTGTTTCATAGGTTATTTTTTTTTCTGATGTCTTTTTCATTATAGAATTCTTTTATGCTAGTTTAGACTAGATATGTATTATATATTTGAATCATTTTAGTTCATGATGGATATATTTTTTAACATTCGGGTCCTAGTTAGCTGTGTATTTGAATCACGTTGGTTCCAGCTAGATATGTTCGAATCATAACGGGTTATGCTGGATGTGAAGTTTTTCATTCTGATTCTTGCTATATTTGTGTAATTTTGCTGGGTGACATTGGATGTATTGGATATATGTTCCGCCCTTTTTTTTTTTTTTTGATAGTATTTATATATTTTTTTATGAGTCCAAGTCGGGAAATGAAACACGGTAGGTCCCCAAGTGCACTTTCGTGTAATAATCACATCATCAGGGGCGACACAAGAAAGAAATACAACGAAGTGACATTTCCATGAAGGGTATATATGTTTTTGATGTACAATTTACCATTTACAGTTGTAGTTCTGTATTCTTAGCCTGAAAATTTATTTCGGAGAGAGAGATTCATTGTCTGTGAAGGCTACAGCTTACGACCAGTTACTGCCGAATTTGTTTTACGGCCGCTGCTTCAGTGTTTACGTGTTGAATGTTACTGTTGTAACGCTAGCATGTTGACTGTTACTGTTGTAACGCTTGCCTGTTGTATGTCAGTGCAGTTCGAGAAAGTTCATTTCCCAGAACATAACCATGAAATTGGTGGAAAAGAAAAAAAAAAACACGAGTGTTTCCAGAAATTGAAGTCGTCAAGGCCTTATTAGTAGATCCCTCGGTTCATTTAGTGTTTCCGAGATGTGATTATTTCATATAGAGGGCACCACATAGACGCCTACCACTGCAGAACCCTTCACAGCGCCCGTTCTTGGCTGGAAAATGTACCCCACCGAATCATCGAGTATTTCATCCACTCCACTGCGCCTCACCAGCCTGGCCGTCTCCCTTGTCAAGAGCAAAGGTAACAGAGCTTCAAGCTGAACAAAACAGAGCACTCAAAGCTGCTACCAGCTGCTTAACAACAACCACAAGCATTCAACGCTAGCACACTGAAACGAGCATATTCCCAATACAGTCATACCTTAATATGCTCAGCACTGGGTTATTCACGTCAATCACTAGACCCTTCCCGACGCAAACCACTCTTAAACCAACCGGCAATTCCCTGGTAGAAATTGATAGCTTACCATCACTAATCTAGTTCAGCATCCTAACAGATCCCCTCCCACCCTCCTTCCGCTAACAAACACGACCGGGATAACATAGGAACACCGTGATGGTCCGACAGACACTAAACACCCGCTCTCCCAACCCAGTCTTAAACGCCACTCCTCCACCAGCGGTGCACCAGACGGAAACTTCACTCCCCAAGCAAGTACGATCTACCCTTTCTCGCCTTCGTTTTGGACGCCTTCCATTCTTCCAACGTTACAGAACACAGATTCAGCATGTAAGAAGATCCGTCTTGCCCAGGATGCAACTTCCACACAGAAGATAAAACTTCAATCTCATTTCTCATTCACTCGCACACACACACACACACACACACACACACACACACACACACACACACAACATGGTCGTTGGACTTTCTTAGCTGTCTGATCTCTGTGGGTCATAAATATGGCGCCCCAGTTAGCGAAATGTCTATTATCACAGCCAGTTAATGCTGCAATTTCAATGTCCTTAGTGACCAGGTAGCAAGCCTCTGTGTTTGAGTGTGTGTGTGTGTGTGTGTGTGTGTGTGTGTGTGTGTGTCGAAGGCTTTGGTCACAGGCAACGGATCCCATCGAGACCAGGCCCTAGGTATGATATATAAACGAGAATCAACCATAAAAGAAGCAAAGAGGAAAAGATAAAGCAGGAAATTTGTAAGAGAAAACATGGAAAACCTGCCTGTCAGGTTTTGTGTATGACACCTCTCAAGATTCATTAATATTCCTGCCAAATGTCATTCCAAAATGTGTGAGGAAAAAAACTGTGTGTATTTTGTGGACTCTATATTAACAAGTCATGGTTGGTTGGGTAGTGTTATCTCCTACGGTAGATATCCGCCATCCAATGTTATCACCAAATGCATCAGTCTTCCATTGTCTCGTCTGAAATTAGTTTCAGGAACTGTGCATCACACAGACCGTTCTTGGATATCTTGAATCTAGATCTCCTGTATTATTGTTATTATTGTTATCATATTTCTGTGCCGGTATAAATTGCAATACAGTAGTACCCGTGTACGAATATTATACATCACTAGTATCACCCAGGTCGTATACATCAATAGTGTTATACAGTATGACCCAGGTTCGTATACATGTGCACCATTATACAGTAACAACCAAATCTCATACATCAAACATCAACCTTGTTATACAGTATCATCTAAGCCTTATACACATCCACAGTGCTGTACAGTATGACCCATGTTGCCTACATTAGTGACGTGCAGTCGTGTACATCAGTGTTGCTTGAACCTGTCGACGGTTTAACGGAATGGCGCCTCAGTGTCATGAACAGAACGCCATTGTGTAGGAATTATGTGGTGTTATAGTCTCGTCACCGTGTTGTGTAGTGAATGTGTGTGTGTGCGCGCGCTCTTCCAAATTTCTTGAAAAGTCGGCACCACACTTGACAATGAGACACAAGGGCGGCCGATGGAGTAGTGGGGGGTGAACCCTGTCCTTCTGTATATCCGTTCATCATACGTTCCCCAAGTGTCTCGATCAGTCGAAATATGTAATGTTTCCGTACATTGTAATATATATGTATCTATGTTTCAGAGAAATATGTATGTTTCAGTTCCTGGTACTTGTGATTAGTCTGTCTCTCTCTCTCATAGTGTGAAGCCGTGGCTGCCGGTCCCACCTGTTCTAGAGTCTAGTTTATGAGGTACAAGGGTGTATAATATTGTCGCCGGGATGAAGCAGCAACCACTTATCTGTGGACCATAAATCCAACGTTACCCTTAAGTAAAAATTTCGACAGGAGGTAATCAATATGTGTGTGTGTGTGTGTGTGTGTGTGTGTGTGTGTGTGTGGGGAGGAGTGGGTGGACACTGGGATGGGAGTGGTGACATACTCCAGTCACCAGGCGTGATGGTGTGCTCCCTTTGTGAACCCGAGGACACGGTGATAAGATCTTAACCAAAAACCCACACACACACACACCCACCTTGCCCCAGGCGCCTGCTGACCCGAAAGGATATATCCATCACTTGTAAGTTGGCTCCATAATTAGGCCATTTTTACAGACAGTGTTGTTAACAACGATCCTGCCTCCAGGTGGCGTTCCGAATTATAAATTTCTTACAAAACGTATTGCCTTGATAGGATACGACATTTTGTATGACGTAATATGTTCTTTTCGTCTCTGTATTGATTAATCCAGTTTATAATTTTGGATATTTTTTTTCCCCCCTTTTCGTCTGTGTTCTTCATTCTGGCCAACGCTTGCGATTGCACATGTCTTGAACCTTGTGAACAATCGTTGTTCTTGGGTGGGACAATACCGTAACATTCGATTTAAGGCTTCGCGTGAATTTTACGAGATCAAAGGTCACTGTTGAAGTGTTCCTCTGTCAGCTGCGCGGGAGACGTCGCTGATGAGGAATTCTTCTCTCAGCTGCGCGGGAGACGTCGCTGATGAGGAATTATTCTTCTGTCAGCTGCGCGGGAGACGTCGCTGATGAGGAATTCTTCTGTCAGCTGTGCGGGAGACGTGGCGCTTACCGTGCCATCTGTCGAATGCGAGATGTTCGATTCTGGTGGTTCAGGTGGACGTGTCTGGTGTCAGGAGCCTCGTTAGTGTCCACCTGCCGCACGTCAGGATCTGAGTGGCCCTTGAGATGTGAGGTTTACGTTGCAGTGGTCCTCTTGTCTCGTTGTATCGGCTGGACCAGCGGTTCTCAGCCGGACTTTACCCCCCACGACCCCTCGCGTCCGGGGCTTTGTTCACCGCCTCCCCCTGTTAACAGTCCCTGCAGGTGTGAACAAGAGGCGAGGGGGGAGGGAGACTCATTTTTGCCCACAGATTACTGCGACACGGGTGATGGAGGAGGAGGAGGAGGAGTTGAAAGAAAAGGTAGGAGTCTCCGCCATTCTTAGTTCCTCCCGACGAACATTTCTGATTGTGGTCTTAGTTCGGTGCGTCGCTGGGAGAGTTCGCGACTCCTGAAGACCCATCTCGCAGCCCGCCTGAAGGATCGCGACCCACCTCTAGAGAAAGACCGAGCTACACTGTGTGTGTGTGTGTGTGTGTGTGTGTGGGTATGGTATGTCACTGAGGGAGGGGAGCATCACAGTGCTACTATATGTTCATTAGGTCGCCCTTGCTTCCGTCCCCAGGCTGAATTTCGCTCGACTGACAATATTGAAGGTCGGAATCCAGGAAATTTTTCTTCATCCGGAAGCACAGAATTAACCATTTATGACGTGGTTCGAACCTTCACACGACAGCTGGTCATGGGAACATGGTATCAGGACATGCGTTGAGGTGGGTTCATGATTGCAACATTGCTGACGGCGTGAGTGAACCTCTCCTCGGCTACACCGGGTTTATCTTCGTTATATCCGTCTGTGTTTTATACTAGTGTTTGGTGCAGGTCAGGGTTCCGTGCAGGCTCATCTGAGGTGCACTGGACAGCTTGTTGACCGGCATACAGTACACTGGTCTTGCTGGTGTGGTTCACTGGTAGACAACATACTGGTGTTGCTGGTGTGGGTCACTGGTAGACAGTACACAGGTGTTGCTGGTGTGGTTCACTGGTAGACAACATACTGGTGTTGCTGGTGTGGTTCACTGGTAAACAATACACCTTGTGTTGCTGGTGTGGGTCACTGGTAGACTATACACTGGTGTTGCTGGTGTGGTTCACTGGTAGACATCACACTGGTGTTGCTGGTGTGGATTACTGGTAGACATCACACTGATGTTGCTGGTGTGGTTCATTGGTAGACATCACACTGGTGTTGCTGGTGTGGGTTAATGGTAGACATCACACTGATGTTGCTGGTGTGGTTCACTGGTAGACAACACACTGGCGTTGCTGGTGTGGGTTACTGGTAGACATCACACTGGTGTTGCTGGTGTGGTTCACTAGTAGACATCACACTGATGTTGCTGGTGTGGTTCACTGGTAGACAACACACTGGCGTTGCTGGTGTGGGTTACTGGTAGACATCACACTGGTGTTGCTGGTGTGGTTCACTAGTAGACATCACACTGATGTTGCTGGTGTGGTTCACTGGTAGACAACACACTGGTCTGACGTTTATGGTTATGGTTGATAAGTAGACCACAGACATCTGGTGTTGGGTGATCGTGAATCGTACAATTTCCTTGTTTGTCACCCGCGCAGGACGCGCAACACTGGCTTGTTGAAAGTAGTGTTACCTCCTCCCGTCTAGGAATGCGCACCAGTACGTAGGCCGCGGGGGGGAACTGGTGGTGATCGTGTACTGGCTTGGCGACCCGCTGATCTTAGGGCTGCAGCAGGGGGGGGGGGGGGGTTCGAACCCCGTCCCTGGTGGACCCATGGCACTAGTCCGGGGTTAGGATCATGGGGCCCTCCTCAGACACGAAATCTCAGTGCTGGGGTCGTGGTGAGAGGAGCTTATCCCGGGAGTGGAGCAGGTGAATTGAATTTCAGTCTTCTGCAGTTGGACCTGAGGAGGTGTTGAGCCAAAGAACTAGTCTGAGAAGCCCGTGCTGTGTGGGACGTTACCTGAGGGGAGTGGACGAGGAGGATTATCTGGCCTCGTGTCTTGTGGCACAGACGGTTAATATCAGCGGTGGTGGCGCCTGGTGGTTCGTGTGGCACAGACGGTTAATATCAGCGGTGGTGGTGGCGCCTGGTGGTTCTTGTGGCACAGACGGCTAATAACAGCGGTGGTGGCACCTCTTCTGCAGAAGGTGGTGTTGGAGAACGTGTGGCGGCGGGGGTTCAGGAGACGGACGTAGCTGGGAGAGTGGATGTTCCGGGCCACACACACACACACCGGTGTCGCCGGGGTGTCCAGAGCCCCGCGTACTTGCATAACACAGCCGTTGGCAGATCCTGCCACTTAACCTCATCATGTAGGACGCACCTTCCTGTGTTGTGTATTTACTCTCTCTCTCTCTCTCTCTCTCTCTCTCTCTCTCTCTCTCTCTCTCTCTCTCTCTCTCTCATACATGCTCATTTCTCGCGGTAGCGAGGTAGCGTTAAGAACGGAGGACTGAGCCTTAGAGGGAATATATCGATAGGCAGACAGATGTGTGTATATATATATATATATATATATATATATATATATATATATATATATATATATATATATTTATATACACACACACACACACACGCCATGGGTTAGACAGGAACCCTGGGTAGGGCGTCCCCCAACCTCGGCCACACTGAACTTAAAAGACATACTGTCTATGCCTTTTAACCTCCATGTGGCCGAGGTGGCCGGTCAGGGTTCGAATCTGACCCATGGTGTCTATATTTTGTTTAGGACGTGTGTGTGTGTGTGTGTGTGTGTGTGTGTGTGTGTGTGTCTAATTACCTATTTGTAGTGTAAGAGGAGGGGGGAGTTTTACTCTCGTGGGGTCCTATCTCATAAACACTCCACTGTCATAAAACGTAAATTTATATATGTTGACATTACTCATTTGTGTGTGTGCGCGCGATTACTGGTTGTTTGTTACTGGAAGTTGAGTTTTACGCTCGTTTTGCCCTGTCACTGTGTGTGTGTGTGTGTGTGTGTTCAAGCACTCGTGAGACAAGGGAAGGATGCAATTGAAGAGTTGATATTCATTGCAGTTTTCACACTCCATAATGAATCCATCCGCACATGAATTGGTCCTTGCTCTTCTTGCCGACGTATGAACCACACTCGCTTATGCAACAGTGTTATCCTTTGTTTGCTAATTGCAGGAGGCGAAACTTGAACAGTCTTCCTCCTCATCTGATAACTCTCGTGTACCGTGTTATTTTCCTCATCGATAAAGTAACTTGTTTGTCGATTCATGTGAGACATATTAGCCTCACCCTCTAAGATGGCCATAGTTTCCAGATCTTGCGTCTTATTGCTGGAAGTTCTCCTTAGAGGATGTCGAGTGAACCATCTTCGTGTGTTTCATGGGTGAGGTGCTTCTTGACTGATTCCACACGTAGGAACTTAAAAAAAGTA
Organism: Panulirus ornatus; assembly: GCF_036320965.1. Taxonomy (NCBI): domain Eukaryota; kingdom Metazoa; phylum Arthropoda; class Malacostraca; order Decapoda; family Palinuridae; genus Panulirus; species Panulirus ornatus. The sequence goes on along the minus strand of NC_092252.1, from coordinate 13,339,323 downwards.
AACATTGGACGGTGTCAAGCCTGGACGGTAGAGTTTAGCCTGAACGTTTGGTGCCCGTTGTCCTGGCTCGACCAGTCGTGTCTTCTATCTCATACACTGTCAGAATGATTCCATTACGGTGTCCCTGTGTGTTTCCCAGTCAGTATATATGGGATAAAGTGACTGGGAAAGATTTCGTACCGGGACACTCTCGCCTGATGCATCGAGAGCCACCGGTACTTTAGGCGTGTCTCTCCCAGGAACGAAGAACTTGGCCCTTCCCCTGCCCTTGTGTTCCTCGGGGCGTTACGTGTGTGTGTGTGTGTCGTCGGCACTATCGTGGTGCCCCCGCGCCCAAACCCTCTTGCTGATGCCTGTCGTGGCCGGCGTGACGGTGTTCACTTCGTCCTCAACCTGGTGTGGGCGGGTCACATTCTCCGGTGATGACAGGGCAGATTCTATTGTAATTAATGGGAAAAAACAAAGTCGTGCAGGGTGAAGGTGAGCCATTCTTACTCGTGGACAGCTTTTTGTCATACTGTACACACTGCGGGAAAAATTTCCCTCAATGGTTTAGTCATGAAGGCGGGAAGGAGGGAGTGAGGGAGGGGTCGGTCGCTACGGCGTCGCCCGCCTTGTCCGCAACGCGCTGGAGCCTCGCCCTACTGACGCTCTCCTTCGTTAGCTCCTTTCTCAACACGTCTTGCGGCCAGCTCGTGACTTTGACGTATGTATATTGGAACCTTCACCTTTTTGTGCTTTTTCTGAGGTTACGTACCTCTGACTTGCGTTTGTGATACAGACGGCGACAGGCGTTTGTGATACAGACGGTGACAGGATCTTTGTAATATACCATGACAGGTTGTCTGTTATTGAAGCCTGTGGACAGAGACCCGTCCACAGGGGTTCCCGAGGGATCGGTAGCCGATCCTCCTCTCTCTCTCTCTCTCTCTCTCTCCAAACTGCAATCTTGGTCTGCGAGGAGCACCTTGCTTCGAGAGTGCCACAGTCATTATGAGTGATCATAGACCCCTCGCCGCCAGGCCACGGAGAGTAGTGTGTCTGACGGCAACTCAGCGGACGTGTACGTATTTCGTTCCCCGACTGTTTGCTGGACGCCCAGTGTACCTCAGCGTATGTAGCCGATATGTTGACCGTTGTTAGCGGGTCAGGCAGGAGCAGCGTGCCTGAGAAACCGGTCCATTTAGCGGGTCACCTGGTGACGGCGAGTCCCTCTTCCCTGCCAGATGTGTTGACAGCGATTAATGTTACCCGTTGAGTCAAACTGCGCTCCTCTTTCTCTCCGAACTTGAACATGTCCGTGGCTAATTAGATGTATTAACGTGTGGCAGAGGAGGTGGACGTGAGGCGGGCTGCCACCGCCTCCTGCCACTTTTCCCTGACTCATGGTGCTTATGATATCACAATGTATTTTTTTCTTTTTTACCTTAACACGAGATTTTCGTCTCCATATATCTGATCAGTGAAAAGTCTTATTCCCAGAGAGCTCTCGCATAGCTCGAGGAGTGTTTTTGAAGTGGATCCATTGGCTGTTTCCTGACCTTGAAGTTGTTTGACTATCATCAGCAGGAGGTACGCATCCGTGACGCTTACAAAGTACGCTTATAAAACCTCATCCATGCCTGGTTTAGTCTGGCTTCTGTGCTACAGTGTTTCTTGCCTTGCTGGTGGTGCTCCTGTCCGGAGAGTGTCTCGCCAGGCCAGCACTTCCAGAGTTATTACTGTAATAACTGGATGAGATTCCCTGGCGCGTCCACTTACCACAGGGTTGCTGTGGGCGATGCCAGGAGGGCAGACCTTGGCTGTCCCGCCTTCAGTCACTCCAAAAAAAAAAAAGTCTTAAAGACGTTGTCTTTGTCTGACGACTGTACTGATGGCCCCAGTGAAGCGTAGGGTTTAATTCTTTAGTCGTGGCGTGTACTTCCCGGACGGATCAAGTATTTGACCAAGACGTGAAGTGTCGGGAGGATGGACCACGCGATGGACGGGTTGCCTGATCCAGCTTGTTACGTAATTCGAGTACCCTTGTTGCTGGTGGTGAGTGAGTATCGGTACGATGACGCGGACAGCCCTCCCCCCGCGTGAAGTGCTAGCAGCTCTTATTCCACATCATCGTGAGGAGGAGAGTCATTGGTAAACACCGTCTCTCATGTAAAGAACCTTCATAACCTTCACTGATTACGTGATGGAAATCATGTGGTGTCTTAAGTGACCTGTAGTCCATGTGCATTACGAGGTTTCAGGTCGCCTTATGCTGACCGTCGTGTGTCAGAAATCCCAGGCAGACCAAACGGCTAAGTCTGATGCCACAGGTGTTTGGGGAAAGAGTGAGTTGTATCGCCATCCTACAGCACTTCCTGAAAGTCCTCCCATGGCAAAACTTTGAGTTGATGTCGTCAACCGTGTGTGTAGACCCTTACATCAACGATACCCAAGTCATCATTTTGGTAGTAACAGCAGAATCCAGGGCTTGGTCTCTTTACCATGGCATTAGCGAATGTAGCAGATCACTACAGTTTTCCTGGTGTGGGATGGACAGTAAAGACAATACCGATGGAAACCACATTAACTACAGAGATACATTCTTCTAGAACTCGTCAAAGTCACTCAGGTAGGGGACTTCCCAGCAGTACCCAAGACAGTTTCTTTGGAGCCCCTGAGAGCGAGACCTGTCATCTTTGTTCTCGAGTGACGCTAAACGTCTGTCAGTATTCGGGTATTAGTGTGGGTCGCCGCGCACGCCGTGGCGGTATAGCGGAGGGTTGGTGTTGGGGTAGGTTTCAAGAGCTGGTCCTCCTCCACCTACGTGCATCTGTCATCAATATATCATCTGGCGTTGCTCCCCGCATGAGTAGGGCGGTCGTCTTTGCTAAAGGCTTTTCAAAACCGGCTTCTGCCGAGTGAGTTGTCCTCTGGGCCTCGGGAACATATGTGTGCGAGTTGCACAACACAACCAGCTGCAGGTGACCGATGGCACGCCTCTCGGTGAGATATGAGGTTTGTGAAAACCTAGTGTGATGCTGCCGTCTCTGTCGGACTTGGCTCAGGTTTACAGAACCTCTTGATATATATATATATATATATATATATATATATATATATATATATATATATATATATATATATATATATATCTTGCCTACAGCTGAACCTTTCAAGCATGTGCTCATCATCTTTCTAAAAAATTACGGTTAATGATTCGGATGTTGTATGTATGTGTGTGTGTGTGTGTGTGTGTGTGTCTGTGTGTGTGTGTAATTATTGCCGAGGCATCAGGTGTTGCTCGTAGTGAGTGGTGGTCACTCGAGTACTACTATGTGTAATGGATGAAGTCGGGTGTTGATACTTTCATGGGCGTCCATCACCCGGGCGTTGCCAGCGGCGTGGGTTGATGAGGTAGACGTGGGTAGTGTTTAACGGCTCGGTGAACTGGTGGCCATCACGTTATCCACCGGGGTATCAGCTGGACATTAATGGTTGGTAATCCCGACCGTGTATTTAAATAATGATGAGTCAAGTGTGCGCGTCATTATATATATATATATATATATATATATATATATATATATATATATATATATATATATATATATATATATATTATCCCTGGGGATAGGGGAGAAAGAATACTTCCCACGTATTCCCTGCGTGTCGTAGAAGGCGACTAAAAGGGAAGGGAGCGGGAGGCTGGATATCCTCCCCTCATTTTTTTTTTTTTTCCAAAAGAAGAAACAGAGAAAGGGGCCAGGTGAGGATATTCCCTCAAAGGCCCAGTCCTCATCCTCTGTTCTTAACGCTACCTCGCTAATGCGGGAAATGGCGATTAGTATAAAAAATATATATATATATATATATATATATATATATATATATATATATATATATATATATATATACTTACGTAAATAGTGCATATGCACGCGCACTACCATATTACATACTAACCTCCAACAGCCAGGATTGAACCCGGGTCCCCTGCGTAGGAAGCTGGGGAGCACTACGGTTAGGCTATGATCACCCTAATCTGTGGTGAGATTCATTTACGAGTTAGCTAACGTGTGGACAAGAAGGTCCCCGTTCTTGATGTAGACATCCTGGCTCGTACTGGGGAATACTAGGCCGGTGGTCACCGTGACTTCAGTGATTTGGTCAGGTGTAGTGAACGCTAGGAGCGAGCGAGCGCCCCCCTAGAGGCGCAAATTAAGCGTTGTTACAGCCTGCCTCAGTCGTGTTTACATGCACTGTTCATCACGGGGCTCCTCTCTCTCCCACCAAGAAACCACGGGTCGAAACCAATTCTCGTTAACAATGGTTGATTCTCGTAAATTCATGGATAAAGTGACACTCTGTGTAGCCGCCAGACTCGGGTAATCGCGCCCAAGAACAGCATGCCACTCTTTTATCGAGTTCACAACCACCAGCAGATGTGTCCTGCCCATCAGACTTGACGAGGCGCACCCTGAAGGAGGTGAGAGATGCTGATGTCTCCTGCCACTCCCGTGAAGATGGTGTCATTATCTTTTGCCGCCAGACCAGGAAAACCTGTCACTACGTTTGGAATAACAGCCTCGCACAGAGCAGTGACCTGTTTCACAGAGAGCGTTGTTGACCCGCTGGAGCCTACCAGTGTGTGAGTCTTGACAACGTCCTCCCGCCCAGTTGAGGGTTGCAGGCTTCGGATGGACGTGAAACACATCGTATATGTCATCTCTGAGCCCCTGGGGTGAGGGAGATGTCGTGCATACAGTGTAGAGAGCAGGCCGGGCACTCAGCCTCCTTCCGGGTCATGGAGATTGTTGGGGGTAGAAATTCACGTAAGATGAGGAAGCTTATACTTCGACTTGAAGAAAGATTATGGGAATATCGCACGACTCTCCTCGACGGATATTCCCCAGGGACAGATATTCCCCAGGGACAGATATTCTCCAGGGACAGATATTTTACCTTACTGTTGGTATTACTTCAGCTATGGAGGGCTGGGAAATGTTGGAAAATATTGTAGTGCACAAATTGGTGATGGCAGTGAACGTGTTAGCTCTGTGAAGCGAGGATGCCGTGTTAAAAAAATGTATTGGGTTGTCAGTAACTGATAACATCTGGTCTGTAGTTGACCGAGTATTATTACGTTAGTCGTTCATCATTGGAGTTGTGTCTGTCTGTGTGGCCTTGAAATGTAGTGCAGACTAGTTTGGAAAACGGATTATATGCGTGTTACAACATGGTGGTAATGATTGCAGTAACCACGGGCAGATTTACTTACCGTGTTTCATTTTCCCCGTGGACTCAATAGGAATATACTTGATCACGCGCAAAATTGTAATTCTTTCCTATATATACATATATATATATATATATATATATATGAAAGCAATAGGATGGATGTGAGCGGATGTGGCCTTTCTGCCTCTTGTTCTCGGCCGGATTCAGTTAACGCGGAAAGCGGTGATCAACTATATATATATATATATATATATATATATATATATATATATATATATATATATATATATGCATACATATAAAAGTATTATTATCATACTTAATCGCTGTTTCCCGCGTCATCGAGGTAGAGCCAGGAAACAGACGAAGAATGGCCCATTTACTCCACACACACACACACACACACACACACACACACAAGCATATATATATATATATATATATATACATATATATATATATATATATATATATATATATATATATATATATATATATATATATATAGACTCCCATACACGCACATATACATAATAGACATACATACACATGTACATATTCATACTTGCCTACATCCATTCCTGGCGCAACCCCGCCCCACAGGAAACAGCATCGCTACCCCCTGCTTCAGCGAGGTAACGCCATGAAAACATACAAAAAAAAAAAAAAAAAAGGCAACATTCGTTCACACACTCATTTGATTTCCAACACTTCCACCCTCCTCCGTATAACCCTACCTATCTGTAGCCCACGCCTCACAACCATATAACATTGTTGGAACAACTGTTCCTTCAAACATACCCATTTTTGCTCTCCGAGATGACGTTCTCTCCTTCCACACATTCTTCACCGCTCCCAGAACTTTCGCCCCCTCCCCCACCCTGTGACACTCTTCCGCTTCCATGGTTCCCTTCGCTGCTAAGTCCACTCCCAGTTATCTAAAACACTAAACTTCCTCATCTTTTTCTCCATTCAAACGTACATTCCAGTTAACTTGTCCCTCAACCCTACTGAACCTAATAACCTTGCTCTTATTGGCATTTACTCTCAATTTTCGCTTTTCATACGCTTTTCTACCAGCGTGCACAGCTTGTCGCTGTCGGCAAACGCGTTCGCAGGTCAGTATAGACAGCGAGACCTTTTTAAAGATTAAAAACCCAGCTCTGAAATCCCACTTTTAAAGACTAACTTTGACCCTTGAGGAACGAGTCCACAATCCACAAAGGTATGTGATGGGAAGCGTATCAGAACTCTTTTTTAGAGGATTAAGAAAAAGAGATTCCTTATTTTTAAGCGTTGGCTTGTTTCATTTTATTGCATAAACGCTTAGCTCGTGTTTGTAAGGATAAATGTTTTTATCCCGGTTCATATTCATTTGAAAATGTATTTGTTGTTTCAGGCTTATATTAATCTTTTAACATAACATTTCCTGTTCATTCGTGGATGTTATTTCTACTTCATATGTATATGCATATACTTGTGTGTATTAACTGAGACGGCACGGGCAGCTGAATTCAAGGTCATCCCATTAATGTTATATATATATATATATATATATATATATATATATATATATATATATATATATATATATATATATATATATATATATTATGTATACACGAGCAAGCGAGGGTTCTGTTACAGCAATACAAGCCTTCAAAACACGAGGAGGCCTGACGTTTGGCCCATCCGCTTTGTTTGTATGGTAAGAGGAGTGCTTTTTAAACCAGTGTAAAAGAGATTTTAATGTGAGATGTAGCATTAGTAAGCTGTGGTGTCGCCTAAGTGAGAGAATGTTACAAGGTCATGGGAGAGGTTATACAGTATTGGGAAAGCGAAGGCGCGGGTAGAATGAGAGTTACCAGAAATGCTCCTTGGCCAAAGATCAAGGAGGAGTAGGGGGAACTCGTCATCTGCTAAGGAGCTCTTCGCCTTAAGGGTAACATGAGCAGTGATTCCGTGCTGAAGTGAAAGCTGAATGAAACTTGGGGTTAATTGAATTTTTCCATGTCCTGTGTGCCAGATCCCTTACGTGAACGGTGTCTGAAGATACGTGGTTGAATTATGGACTGGAAGAAGTAGTAGTGTTGCAGGGAAAGAAGGATATTTGATTCCATTCTTGTCACATTCTCCTCTTATACGCTCAGCAGACAGAAGCAACGGCTGAGCGGAAGCAGCAATTTTCCTAAGGAAAACTCGATGGAGAATTTTTGGAGGGTTATCCCAGTCAGCCCTAGTGAAGTGCCAATATTGGCGTAAAGAGAGAGTTAGTTGGAGGAGGTGATGCTGCAGTTGGCGAAGAAACGTTTACAAAGTTGTGGTCACGCGAACCTATTGGGAGGCGGTATTGTGTGTATAAGTACCGTGTGAGGATTAGAGTTGTTAACAGATCGAGAATACTGGGAAGAAGTTCGTTGTTACGTTCTGGAATACGAGTAGCATCATGGTATTTATTTTGCCTCGGGTTGATGAGAATGGAAAACGTGATAGCTTCGACCCCTGCCCTGTCCTGTCATCATGTGTGGGAGCATTTCTACCATTGCCAGGGATGAGGGGAGGCTGAAGTTCCTTGAGTAAGTGGCGTCAGCTTGAGGACGAGAGAGTCACCGCCTCGTTGTAGAAGTTTAGACAATTAAGATCGTCACGAAGTCTGTAGGGGTAGAACAGAGGGAACCAGTGGTAGTAAGGAGACGTATCTTAGGCCCAATGATCGTCATAGTTTAGAGGAACAGTGGGTGTGGTGGGTGATGACGTGTGTCAAGCACGGTGTAGGCAGAGGGTGTGTGTGAGGAACCTCCTCCTCTCCTGGCTCCTTTTGCAGCTTCCTCCAACATGCAGAGTCCTTTGTGCTGATCGCATCATCGGTGCTGTGTAGGTGAGGAGCGGCTGGAGACGGTGAGAAGAGATGCCCTCTGCTCTCTGTGGCTGCAGACACTCGATATCACCGCCGTGCCACACTGGCTCGCGTGGTGAGCAAGGAATGCAGTACTGTAGCTGCCAGTTTCTGAGAAGAAATTTAGATATCAAGAATTTGATGATAAATGCTACACGCTCAAAAGGGATGACATGGTAGAGAATGTATTTTACGTGCGATGTTATGAAACATGAATAGAGATAAGGGAATTGTTGCTGTAGATTTGAAATGTATCTCACTTTGTATCTGAATTTACTTAGACTTATCTGTGGATGGTAGGCGTTGGTTTCACTATATTACATATGACAGCTGGTGTGTGGATGTGGGCAGGTAAGACCATAGTTCATTTGTTTCTGACGTTACCTCGCTAAAGTTATATATATATATATATATATATATATATATATATATATATATATATATATATGTTTACCAAATGGCGTCCTAGCTTCGTCTCTTCGATGTATATCAACTGATTTACATTTCTCTCTTGTTCTCCCCTGATGATGTGATTATTACACGAAAGTGCACATGGGAACTTAGCGTTTCATTTTCCCCATGGACTCGTAGGAATATATATATATATATATATATATATATATATATATATATATATATATATATATATATATATATATATATATATATATATAATGTTTAAGAAGTATGATATATTGAGTGCAGTACAAAATATCGTCTTGAATTCTGTACATGTTACATCTTCAGCTCGTGCCGTTGGCCTCTGTCTGTCTGTCTGTTACATTTCTTGAGTTCGTTTATATTTTCTTTGTGTCGGATTCCCCTCCTGATTCTCTGCTTACCTGTCTCCTCCTCCTCCTCCTCTGGCCTCGTATCTTTCTCCTTTTCTCCCGGTGCTCATACCGCTAGGGATGTCTGACATTCGACGAGCGACTGTTTTCCCCCTCCCTCTCTCCTCTTGCCACATATCCTGGCTGCAGGTTGTGATGTTTTCCCCGCACGGGAGATGTTTCTTGACGCGTCGGAGAAGAAAACCTTTTGTGGCGTCGTTTACAAAAGCGGGTGAAGTAACGAATCATGAAAAGTCGACTCGCACAACCCCTCGCGTATTGTCATCAGCATCTCTGATTAACCTCCGGGGTATCTCAAGGTTTATGAAAAACCTACTAAAATTTCGACTTGGGTTGCGACACTCCATCACGGTTTTGAAATTGGCGCGGGGGCTGCAGGTTGCCGGAGTCGCTGGGGATGCATGATATGCGAGGCGTTTAGTCTCGCATCAAAAGTATATTGTGGTCGTCCGCCTGACTGCGGGATAGTTTTGCTGCTGGAGACCTGGGGAAGATCTGTGAGATAGAGAGCTTAGGAGGCGAGGTCTTACAAGATTTCTGGGATGGAAGGACTAGAAATTTGGCGATATTCGGCGGCTTACGGGTTTTATTGGTCGAGGAAGATATGTATTATTTTTTGAGAGGAGGGAGGATTGCTTCAAGTTGTTCGTCGTGTGGAGGCTTTGTAGTCCAGCGGGACTTTTGGAGTGGGCGGAAGGAAAGGGGCATCAGGCTTTATAACATGCTGGTCTGAGAGTCTTCATAACTCTGGGGCTGGAGTTGCTGCTGGGCTAACAGGAAAGGGGTGGACAGAACGGTTTGATATTGCAGTGTGTGTGGAACCTTGCAGGATTATTTAGGGATGACGAGTGGCAGGCAGTCATGCTAGGTTCTGTGTGGGAGGGAACCGAATCCATCTCCTCCTCATGTATGCTACAGGAGGATGGGTTTGTATGTATGGGCTATCGGCAACGCAAGGCCATCAACGAGAACGTCATACGTCATACGTACAAACTGCAAGAAATGATTGTGGTTAGGGCGGCCTGGAGTTACCTGACCTGTGTGGCTTCCTTCCACGCACTCCCACCTACACCTGCCTCTGTACGTCCGCACTTCACCCAGAGCCTTACCCCAGACGTGCACACCCGGCCGGACCCCGTATCGTTCTGATCGTCCACTCCTCGTTGTGTAGTCCTACTCTCTCAACCCTGGAGACCCACGTCTTCCTCTCGATGCCGTTGTATTGGTTATTTTTTGACGCCCTCGCTTCGCTCTCCACGCCCGCACCTCACTCCGAACGCCCACGTTAGGAGTCTAGGTTTCACCATCCATGCCTGCTCTAGGACACCCCTCCCCCCCCAACTTCCTGCTCTAGATGGTCCAGCCTAACTAGAGAGACTAGACAGCGCGGCATAAACGCCCAAACGCCGTTCTGGATTCAGCCCCCTCTTTTTTTTTTTTTTTTTTGGTCACCTGGCCTCGGGCATCCACACCGTGTGCTAAACGACCACGCCTTTGATGTAGACACAACCCGGCTTAGTGCCTGCTGTTGGCTGCAGCAGACGCCTACAAGTCGCTCGAGTCACACGCTGTCTTCTGTACGCCCTCGACGTGCTCAGGGGGGGGAGAGTCACACTTGCATACTGATGCTGACCGGACCCCGGCACCCAACGCTGTGTGCTCTGGACGACGCTGCTGATACATCACTCGAGATACCTCTATCTGTGGTCGCACACACACACACACACACACACACACACACACACACACACACACATAACCTGAGCTACCTGCTGTGGTTGGTCTCCGGTCGCGCGACCAAGGCTTCCTCACTCTGTCCACGCTCACCATTGCTCTTGGATTGTTTACACAGTCACCCTCATTCCATACGGTCCTTCTCATTCTACACGGTCCTCCTCCCCTCATTCTTCACGCTCCAGCTCACTCTGTCCGGTACTTCTCATTCTACACGGTCCTCCTGATTCTACACGGCTACCATCATTATACACGGTCACCCCCACATTATACACGGTCACCCCCACATTATACACGGTCACCCCCACATTATACACGAGTCACCCTCACTGCACGTGTTCACCCTCACAGCACGTGGTCACCCTCACAGCACATGGTCACCCTCACAGCACATGCCATCAGCTTGCAATAGACACCAGCACGTCTCTCTCTAAAACACTACCCGTCCCTCTAGACGTGTACTTCTGTGCGGGAGGCCGCGCCTCGCACCGAGTTCCCAGATTCCGTTCTGGTCGGTCCTGACTAATTCAGCAATTCGTTGGTCACTCTGTGTGTAATTGGCGCTCGACGCTGCAGTACGACTGAGGAACAAGTGTACTCCCAAAGGACGAGGTGTTGAGCGCCTTGAATACAACAGTACCGAGAAGCAAGCGTAGCCATAACGCATACAGAAACAGTCGTGTTGTTGTGGTGTGGCGGCGATAAACTCGCTCCGGCGTGTGGCGTCGACTGTGCGCTCCCCGTTTTGAATCTCCCGCATTGGACGTCCGGCGGCGGGGCGATGATAATTAGTAGCGGATACTCCGCCAGTTAGTGGTGGGTGCGCATGGTAAGCTTCATGTTGCCGCTCTTAAAGCCGAGTTGAGATTAGTAGAGATTTTTTGGGTTACCGAGTGTATAAAAGTTTCATTTTTGTTGAGTCCGCTCTAATAACGCCGGCCTAATGAATCAACAACGTTTTGAACGTAGGTTTACGGATGTAAGCTTGTATTCGCCCCGTGGCAAACACTGCCACTGCCACACGGCTCGTCAGGCTCGGTGTTGGTTACGCCTGTGTTCACTGGTCACGCTGTGGTTTAGCGGACTACGCTAACCTAATTTATGGGGCGAGAAAACCTGTTGAATAATGTATTTCGTTCTCGAAGAAGCTATGGATTCGGCTGGCTGGTACGAGACTCGCTCTGTCTCATGTCCAAAGTCACCGTGTAGGAAAAATTGAATTAGCTCCTCCTAGCAACCGCAATGTGGGAGCCACCGAAAGCGTTCTAAGGCCGCTTGATGAATCGCTATTCATGTTTTGGGACCACCGAACCGCTTGGACTTTACCTACTAACACAGAAACTGAAACCACGTTTAGGTTATGTATATTTAGGCATGTACATGTATGTATATATTTTAAGAGAAAATGACTTTCAGAAGCAAAATATTTAAGTTGGAATCCTTACCTCATTTCAAACGTAAAGTGCTAAGAAAAAGTCGCTCGCGAGCATAAATTTATGTGTCGTCTGCTGACGCTGTGCACACTGGAATTTTGCCTGGTTAACGCTATCGCCCTCATAGAAAACGGGCGCTAATCTTTATGGCTTGTAAATTGCCATGTTCGTAGTACTGCGAGTGATCTGTACATGATCTTTATACATTGTTGGGTCTTGTGATGCACACGATTGTAGCAGCAGGGTGAAAAGCGTAATGTATCGTTAACAACCGTTTGGATTATAATTATTTCCAGTACATAATCGGCCTTGGAATGATTTCACCAACTGTACGATTCACTGACGTAACATTTGTGTTTCTCCTTTTCCACTGTAGCGCAATAGCAGGGCACAACAGCAAAGCAGAGGGTGGTGGTCGTGCACACTCGTAGTAACGTTTGCCATCTGATGGTATCTGTGTGAGTTATGTCCCGGCTTGATGCTAGAGGTTTTTCGCTGCACGAGTGAGTTGGAAATTAGGAAATAAGAAAGAAAAAAAGAGGAAGATAATTGTAATGGAAAGTTTTCTGTGTCAGTTCGTCGCGTTCGCAAAGACTGCCTTGTTATTAAGCGCGCCGTGAGGGTATGCTTAAACCCGCTCGTTATCAGCACGTCATCGGGCTTTCTGGAACTGCCCCATTTTATAGCAGGTGGTGGTGGTGAGGGGAGAGTAAGAGCCTTCACGGGAGTGGCTTGTGATACCCAGCCAGCAGTGTTTGCATCAGTGGTGGCATGCATGAACGTGGGATATAAATTTACATGAAATAACCGGATGATTTTTACGTAAAAGGAGAGAGAATTTTCTTTTATCATCATCATCAGTCCTGTTTGAGTAAGTCATCAAATGTAGAAAGAAAATTTTTTTTTTAAAAAGATTTTTTTCTTTTTTTACCATGAATGAATTGTAGATGAACAAGGTAAATGATAGCGAAATTATGAATGTAGATTTTACCCCGGAAAACACTCAGAACTTGACACACAATTAGTAAATGCCGAAGAGAAATGATCTCAATTAAAACATCCTGAATTTCTAAAGTTTTTGATTGTGTGATAATGCTGTTAAGAGACTGTATAAATACGTAAGGGTGATGTACGTATACGAAGTGGTAATGAGCCTTGTCTTCACAGGTACTGCTGCTCGGGTCATCACAGAGCTGAACTTGAGGTAAGACGGCATTTTGTTGTACCAAAAATTTTCCCAGTGATGTGAGCTGAAGGTATAAAACTTTTTATGACCGGCGAGAACAGACCAAACAATCTTGTACAGTTACTTGAACTTTTAACCCTTGACCATGACGGTGCGACCCCTTGGGCATGCTAGACTTGGCCTTTAACCAGGTTAGGTCAAAGGTCAAGCCATCGTAGCCTCGTTGTAGTTGTAAAGGGTCCAGTCCGGGTTAGGTTAAACACTGAGACTCTAATTGTGTAACATGACATGCTGAAAAATGTGTTGTTGAGGTGGACGGTTCGAATCAAGCCGTCTTTAGTTAAGGCTTTTACCCGTGTACTTATGAATTATTAAACCGGTGAGAATCACGAGAGGGAGGCATTAGACAGAGTAACAACCACCCTGACGTTTATCTCTGAAATAATTGATGTTTACGTCAGCCCTCGTTAGTGCACCGAATGATTCCGGTAAGGATAGAGAGACCGTCGTAAGGGACGGGCGCTGTCTCGTCCTCAGGTTGGAGAGTGTGGCTCCACCAGGTGTTGTCTCCTCCTCCTCTGGTTGGTCAGTCTCGTGGCACCAGGTACTCTGCCTCACCCACCCACAGGTTGGTCAGTCTCGTGGCACCAGGTGCTCTGCCTCACCCACCCACAGGTTGGTCAGTCTCGTGGCACCAGGTGCTCTGCCTCACCCACCCACAGGTTGGTCAGTCTCGTGGCACCAGGTGCTCTGCCTCACCCACCCACAGGTTGGTCAGTCTCGTGGCACCAGGTGCTCTGCCTCACCCACCCACAGGTTGGTCAGTCTCGTGGCGCCAGTCAAGACTGTCTCCGTCTTAAGGTTGGACTGTCTTGTCTCTCGTAGGGCCAAGCGCCCCTTCTCGCCGTCATGTTGTGGAGTCTCGTAGCTCCGGGTGTTTTGCCTCACCGTCAAGTCGCTCACCATCTTAGTAGTCGCGCTCTGTGTGTTCCTCCTAAGTTTACACAGCCTGGCGACTGTGTTTGTGAAGTGCTGTGGCGAGGTAAAGAGCATGCTCACCTGTCGAGGATACGGAGGCTTAAAGTGAGAGTAGGAAGAGTCTGGGTGCGAGAGGTGAGAGAGACGGTGTGTGACACAAGAGGGGAGAGGAAAAGAGAAAGAGAGTGGGAAGGGTTATAAAGGAAAAGAATGAGCAAGGGAGCCAGGTAGATCAAACGAAAAGTTGGTGTAAGTCAGAGGAAGAGAGATAACGAGGATGGAAGGGAGAGGTTGAAGAAGAAGAGACCAGAAGAAGGGAGAAAGGGAAAGAGGAAGTGGAGAGAAAGGGAGTGAGAGCAACAAAGGAATCACGCCCTCGGCCCCTCACTGTGTGCCGTTGTCGACCAGTTCTAACCAGTTTCCTCGGCCTGTACCCAACACCCCCGTCACGTGTGGCACAGGGGCCTATGCCACTTAGCGAGAGAACGTTATTTCTGGTGACGTTTCTCTCTCGACGTGTGTGAACCACAGTGCTGAGAGTGCTTGCTTCTCAAGTCTGGTCTGTAAAGTTCTGGAGATGGTGATTCGAAAGCAAATAAATGGCTTTCAGCAGAGGAGAAATGATCTGAGTTTTTTTTTTTCTTTTTGAAAGGTCATTTGTGACAAATTTCTTGAATATCTAGTAGAGAGTGAGCCCTTGTCATGGGCTGGGTGGATTGTTGGATCTGGACTACGAGAAAGCTTTTGACACTACCGCAAGGGAAGCTGTGTAAGAAGCTGGATTACCAGGCAGGGATAAGGGGGGAAAACTCCATCAGGGGATTGAAGATTACCTCGGTGGAAGGGAACGAAGGACGCACATCAGAGGAGCCTTCTCAGACTGAGTCGAGGTGACCATTGGAGTGCCACAGGGTCGTGTTCTGGCACCACTGTTCTTTTTAGTCCGTATAGAATACTTGGACATGTTTGCTGATGATGCAGAGCTCACGAGGGAAATGGACAATACTTGAACATGTTTGCTGATGATGCAGAGCTCACGAGGGAAGTGGACAATACTTGAACATGTTTGCTGATGATGCATAGCTCACGAGGGAAGTGGACAATACTTGAACATGTTTGCTGATTATGCAAAGCTCACGAAGGAAGTGGACAATACTTGAACATGTTTGCTGATGATGCAGAGCTCACAAGGGAAGTGGACAATACTTGAACATGTTTGCTGATGATGCAGAGCTCACGAGGGAAGTGGACAATACTTGAACATGTTTGCTGATGATGCAAAGCTCACAAGGGAAGTGGACAGAGAGGAGAATTGCATCAACTTGAAAAAAAAAAATACCTAACAGACTCCAAAAGTTGGTCTGATCGTAACTGGTTGAGCTCATCCCGAGCTAATGTCATGAGGATGTGACAGTGAGAGAAGGCCTCAGGATGATTATTATCAAGCAGGAAATAAGCTTTAAGAATTTTTTTGGTGTGTGCAGAGAACTTGGGAGCTGACATCATGGCTCACCTGTGGCCAGTGTCCTACCTCAAGAGCACAGGGAAAGGAGACTGATTGTCTTCCCACAAATGTAAGAATATCGGTAAATATCTGGATCAGAAAATATTTAGCAACCGTTCATATCGTACATTAAGGCCAAAGATTCTCAGGTTTACTCTCTCCATCTATAGAAGCACAAAGAGCTGATAGAGAAGGTCCAGAGGAGGGTAAGAAAGATGGTACCAGACTTAAGAGAGCTGGGTTACAGGGAGACAATATTGGCTTTAAATTTGCTAACCCGTGAAGAGAGTAGAGTAAGGAGTGACGTGTTAGATCTTTCAATTTCTTTTTTTATTTTTTCTTTGAGCGGGTCGATGTCAGAGAGACACAGAAACCGGAGGACGCAACATGAAATTAAGCAAGAAACTTAATAAAAAAAGATATAAAGAAATACTTTTATACATTGTCAGATCGGCGGGGGAGTGGATTAAAATGATTGAGGATATAGTTAATACAGACAGCGTCCGTAAATTAAAGAAATTGTGGGACAGTAGAGAAAGGGCAGGCTGCACGAGTGTGAAACTCTCTCCTCTTACAATGCAAATTGATGATTTTACACACACACACACACACACACACACACACACACACACACACACACACACTTGGGAGTCGATGTCGTCCCAAACCTGTCGCCAGAGTCCCACACTGGGAGACCCGAGTGTTTGCTCGCCAATACTTGCATTGCATTGCATCCTTAAGAGAATATTTAGCAAGCCGTTCACGTCCTTCTTAAGGCCAAAACTGGAATGCGCTTCTCAAGTTTGGTCACCGTAGCTAAAGGAGAGAGAGAGAGAGAGAGAGAGAGAGAGAGAGAGAGAGAGAGAGAGAGAGAGAGAGAGAGAGAGAGAGAGATTTAAAAAGGATTTGCGCTTAAGTTCAGTGAAGAACCGGAGCTGTTTCATAAGTTCAAGAGAAACATGGCCGGTTCAGGAAGGGTAGATCAAGTTCAAGAACCCGGAAGGGTTATGGGTGGCAGCCGAGGATCCTCGTACATATAGGTGAGGAACTGAAGAATGAATTTCCAATTTTATATACTGATAAACCGGTACAACCACCACGGGAGGGAATCATTGTTATCATAAGGCAGGAGTTAATATGAAGGGTGACTGGACTAGACATGCTGTGAGGGCATGGCCTCCAGGGCTCCGACAGTAACTTGCCTTGTACGTGTGCTGAAACTCTTGATTGACCCTTGCTCTGACACAGAACTGAAGGACTCCGTTGGATTGAACATTCCCAGATCGAGAGGACTCGTCAGTGGCGCTTGTTGAAGCTGAGCAGCAGCAGCCAGTGTTTTCCTGCAGGGTCTCCGGTCTTGAGCCTTTCTTATTTTCTTCCTACGTAGATGTCGTATCGGAGGTTGCTAGGGTTATCTTTCAGTAGGTATGGTCTTGGTTCTCTTATCTTTTGGGAAAGACAAGGTGTGGTTGCGCGTGCGACATCTTACGGGCAGGGGCGAAACTTGACTTTTCATTAGGGGGGGTATGTGTTATCAACGTCCAACAGATGGGGGACGTAGTCTCGTCACAGCCCGATGATTACAAGATCCAGTCGTGACCAACATCACCTCGGAGGAGGCGAAGATAGCGATGCTGGGAATTGTTTCGCTTTGTGGATTACTCGAGTTTAATGTTAGGAAAACCTGCCTGATCAACTGTGTATGCAAGAAACTAGTTTGTAAAGAAGAGAATTCAGAGAAGAAGTCACGGAGGAGTGGACGTCAAGCGTGAGTGAGCCATGTCAAGCAGACATGGAGTGTCAAATAACAGCAGAAGCGATGCTCGTAAGTAGAGGCCGTTGGTAGACAAGCATGGGAATGCCACGGCAGAACGGAGCAGAGACCCGGAGGAGGGCAAGCGTTGTAGCAGCAGCCCCTCCCCCTCGCTGAAGACGGAGTTGAAGCGCTGGGTATTTCATGAAATGGACTTGCAGAAACTGGAGCGGGAGCAGCGGAGGCTGAAGAGCGTGTGCCTCAACTGAAGGTGGAGGAGGCTGTGGATGAACGAGGGTCGAGGTGATGATGATTACCTCGACGAGCGCACTTGTCAACGAAACTAGGTAGTTGACGATCGTGGCTGAGGGAGAGATTGGACGACCGTAAGACACCGAGACTGGGGAACCCTGAAAGCTGTCCCACGCGGATGCAGGCAGACGCGGGAGAAATAACGGTTGGGGAAGGCTGAGGGAGAAAGTGGATGATGATAACGAACTCCCGAAGCAGATAATTTTGGACGGTGAAAGATGAAGTAGCGATCGTCTTAATAATTCAAGATGAAAATCATAATAAGACAAAGGTAAAGTCAAGAAAGAAAGTATAAATCTGAGCTCCCAGAAGCAGGTGATAGAGGAACACGAATTTATATTATTTTCAGGAAGGTTTGGTGTGTTGCTAGACATATAATGAACTGTCCAGTAAATCCTGGATTTAAAGGAAAATATCTTTAGATTGTTTTTCATGCTTCTCACTACCTTGCTCTCTCACATATAGTAGTTACAAGTATCGTAACTCATTTTTCTGTTCATTATGTAATGAAACCGATTTCCTAAAACTGAGACTCGACATAGTATTGTAATGTTGACCGCACTGTAAATAAATCCTGCAGAAAGTACCTCCTCCCTTTACAGAAAAAAAAGGAAAGCAAAGAAAGTTGTGATGCACTCTGGAGGGAGTGGCACGTAGAGTAAATTCATTGCCCAGGTTATGTTTATAGTTTTAGACGATTTAGTAGGCAGAGAGGTAGAAATGTGCGACAGTAAGACCCAGTATACCAGACAATATTACACACATTGTACACACACACACGCTTTGCTGAAACGGAACGGCGCATATTTTTGTGAATAATTTGCAGCAAGGGAAGCGTTTACAATGGAGGCGGTGGACCAACTCCATCTATAAAAGTAAACTTAGATTCTAGTAGGTATTTGCGAGTAAGATTACTTTTCAGCTGTATTTGATGAGAGCGATCAGTGTAGATCACATTAGCCAGGTCGTAATGATGGTGTCCATTGCACCGTAGGGTTTATAGACAAGCCAGACGATGTTTACATTGACCGTAAGGATGGGAGGATCACAGGCAGCATGAAGGATAATACCTTGACCCACTGAGCATGATGCTACGATCCTCGAGTCTGACGGTACGACGTCCAGAGCACTACGGTACGATCCCTGCTGCACGACGGTACGATCCCTGAAGCATGACGGTACTGCAATAGAGCACTACGGTACGATCCCTACAGCACGACGGTACGGTCCCTGCAGCATGACGGTACGACACCCTGAGCACTACGGTTCGATCCCTGCAGCACGACGGTACGGTCCCTGCAGCATGACGGCACTGCACCCAGAGCACTACGGGACGGTCCCTGCAGCACGACGGCACGACCCATAGCGATGATGGCCTGGCCTTTCGACCTGAGCCTTTTGGGTCAGGTCGTATCCATGGCCGTCACACACTCCCCTCCCCGTCGTGCTCCAGGGTAAACCTTTAGTTTTCCTCTTGAGGGCGTTAAGAGAGAGGTAATCCCGAGGTCCACTCGGGGTCCCTGTTGAGATGAAAGCCTCAAGACACTTATATTTAACGTGTGTGGTGCCTGGTCAAGGCTCCCGGAGAACAGCCTCTCCAGACAGGTGGAGCCTGGCTTCCTCTGGCGTCAGGAGTGTCGTATATACGATCCCCTCAGCACCACCCGACGACACCCACCCTCCCCTGGAAACATAACTGCTGACCGTGGCTGAGGATAGTCCTACCACGGATACCAGGGTGTGGTTGTGGTGGTTTGGTTGATGATGGCAGGGTGTGGATGGTGGCCTGGGTGAAGGTGATGGGTTGCGGGCCAGGTTGGTGTTGGTCAGCTGGACCATATCTATACGGTGCCCTGTGGCTATATAGTCATTTTGTGTGGCACCAGAGGTAGTAGGTGTCGCTCGCCGCGCTTGTGTGGTATTTATAGCCGCCCCTACGACTGCTGACGTCTCTCTCTCTCTCTCTCTCTCTCTCTCTCTCTCTCTCTCTCTCTCTCTCTCGCCAGTCGATTACACACACACACACACACACACACACACACACACAAAAGTAATAAAGCCCTTGAATGAGTGGTGACGAGATATGATGAAAACGCCTGATATGTGTGTCATCGAAGACCAGCCTGACATATGGAATTATAGCTTCAAGGAATGAAGGTGAGTGGTGGGTCGAAGTCGCCACATAACGTGAACTGCCGCATTTTTTTTTGTTGTTGTTGTGTGAAGCAGCGAGGCAAGTCGTGAAGGGTGAAGTAGATGAATGAATTCAGGATTCTCGATAGAAGAGAAGATTAAGACTTGCGTCCGACGGAAGTGTGGTGTTGCGTCAGACGGAGATGTGGTGAAGATGTTGTATCAGGTTTACGACAAGGAACGGTAATTAGCTTCAATGCTGTTTATGCCATTGACATCAGGCGAACAGAAAGAGATAGATGGTTAAGACGATGTGATGTCCAGCAGATGACATCAAGATAATACTGTAAGATGTCCAGCAGATGTCACCAAGATGATATAGTAAGATGCTCAGCAGATGACACCAAGATGATACAGTAAGATGTCCAGCAGATGTCACCAAGATAATACAGTAAGATGTCCAGCAGATGTCACCAAGATGATACAGTAAGATGTCCAGCAGATGTCACCAAGATAATACAGTAAGATGTCCAGTAGATGACACCAAAATAATACAGTAAGATGTCCAGCAGATGTCACCAAGATGATACAGTAAGATGTCCAGCAGATGTCACCAAGATGACACAGTAAGATGTCCAGCAGATGTCACCAAGATGATACAGTAAGATGTCCAGCAGATGTCACCAAGATGATACAGTAAGATGTCCAGCAGATGACATCAAGATAATACTGTAAGATGTCCAGTAGATGACACCAAGATGATACAGTAAGATGTCCAGTAGATGACACTAAGATAATACAGTAAGATGTCCAGCAGATGACACCAAGATAATACAATAAGATGTCCGGCAGATGACACAGTACAATAAGATGTCCAGCAGATGACACCCGCGTCATTAAAGTGATAACATCACAAGAAGACGAAGAAAGGCAAAAAGCTTTTGATATATAAATGGGCAGAAGAGAACCTGATGGAATGCAGGGACGAAAAACTTGGAGTAATAGGTCATGTAAGGACGAGCGGTGTGAGGGTGACACTTCGCTCAGGGCCCAGCTGGAAGACGTTGGGAGAAGAAAGTGTTAGACCAAAGAGCTATCATTAATGTTTTAGATCAGAGAGGTATCATACGTTATAAACCAAATATATGTATATATATATATATATATATATATATATATATATATATATATATATATTGGAAAGGATCACAATTTTGCGCGTGATCAAGGTATTCCTGAGTCCACGGGGAAAATGAAATACGTTAAGTTCCCAAGTGCACTTTTATGTAATAATCACATCATCAGGGGAAGCAGGAGAGAAATATAACAGTCAGTTGAAACACATCGAAGAGATGTGACGCCATTTGGTAAACATGTGACAATCACATGTTTACCAAATGGCGTCCTAGCATCGTCTCTTCGATGTATATCAATTGATTGTTATATTTCTCTTGTCTCCCCTGATGATGTGATTATTACACGAAAGTGCACTTGGGAACTTATCGTGTTTCATTTTCCCCGTGGACTCATATATATATATATATATATATATATATATATATATATATATATATATATATATATATATATTGCCCAGAGAATGGTCATTAGGTTTTAGACCGGAATTCGTCAGCCATGACTGCTGTAGACCAAGGAACTGTCATGAGCATTATAGACAGAACACCTGTCATAAGTGTTTCAGCTCGGACACCTGTCTTAGATGTTAGAGATGGGACAGCTGTCTTATTTGTTGTGGCTCAAACAGGTATTATGAATATATATAGCTGAGACGACTATGGCAAATGTTATAGCTCATGAATGTTTATAGCTCATGAAGGCTATCATGAATGTTATAGTTCAAACCGCTATCACCAGTGTTATAGCTCAAACAAATGTTCGTGAGTGTTTTTAAAGAGATTAGACAGCTGCCGTGCATGAAAAAGTTGAAGTTTTGAATTAAGGTTTGAAAAAGCTCGTATCATCGAGTTAAGTAATGAGCTGTGTGATAATGTGAACTTTTACAAGTGATGAAACGCTGATGACAAGAATGTTCTTTGTATATATACAGAGAGAGATGTATAAAAGTGATTGTTGCAGTGTTGTGTGGTCGTAAAAAGAAAAAAAAATATGCTGAAAATGAATTTAAGAGAATTCAGAAAGTCTTTAATGGTGATTAGGAACACCGTGGACTAACTTGAATATCAAGATGAACAAACTCGGCTGAACTCGTCACTGTTAGAGAGAAGGGAAAAATGTATATTGACGAATGAGAACGTATGGCTTATGATTTAAGTTTTTCACATGGATGGAAGAGACACAGGGTCAGTCAAGCTATAAGAATTTCCTGGAATGAATCAAAAGAGGAACCAGACGAGGTTAGTCGTGAGCCCAGCAAGGGCGATGGATAGACTCGTATTTTGTCCTACCGGAATGAAAACCCATCCTGGGACGAGGACACTCAACAGAAGACTGGACAAATGGCCGAAAACAGTTCCGGAGGGACCCGGGGTAGGTAGACGAGTGTGCGGTGCGCGTGTCGGCGCATGGAACAACAGCTTTGTGGAATATGCGGCGCATGCAGGGGAGCACCAATGCTCTGGCCTAACCTCGTCTACGAAATGCCCAGCCTTTAAGTGGATGCTCTCTCTCTCTCTCTCTCTCTCTCTCTCTCTCTCTCTCTCTCTCTCTCTCTCTCTCTCTCTCTCTCTCTCTTTGTGAACGCTACGTGCAAGACCCGTGTCTTCCTTGTTACTCCCCCCCTGTTCTCTCTCTCTCTCTCCAGATTGAGGAAGAAAAGCACGGGTTTCCGCATATGTATGAGGTGCTACTGTACTCCGCTCTGGTGTCACTGACAGCGCCTGAGTCATGGCTGTGTTGCACGACCAGACTACTGGAGGATGGCTGTGTGGCACGACCAAACAAACCACAGGTGGATTTACCGTGTCGTACGACCGAGCCACAGGAGGATTTGCCCTGCCGTACGACCAAAACACGGGAGGATTTGCTCTGCCGTACGACCAAACCACAGGAGGATTTGCCCTGCCGTACGACCAAAACACGGGAGGATTTGTTCTGCCGTACGACCAAACCACAGGAGGATTTGCCCTGCCGTACGACCAAAACACGGGAGGATTTGCTCTGCCGTACGACCAAGCCACAGGATGATTTACCGTGTCATACGACCAAACCACAGGAGGATTTGCTCTACCGTACGACCAAGCCACAGGTGGGCTTACACTGTCGTACGACCAAACCGCAGGAGGAGTTGCAGCCACACCGTTGGTGTGTCAGGGAAGGCAGCAGCGAAAATGACCAGGTCGTAAACAAAGAGGAGCATTAAACATGGACGCCCTGCATTATGGGGAAGTTAAGCTGATATAAACAGAGTTGAGCAGTGTGAACGACTTACACCTGTGTTGATGCCCAACACTTGCACTTGTGTGTGTGTGTGTGTGTGTTTGTTTCACTGTGGCGCGACGTTTGCTAATTATGCTAAGCTTATTATCACGTCGGGGAAGTTCGAGGTATCATCGTCATAGACCAAGTTTATGCATGACTAGTGCGCGTGTCATTACCGTGCGTGGGGAACGCCGCGCTCTGAGGCAGCTGTCCGCGGCTGTTGGATTATCCTGCGCGAGTCGGGTGTTCGTTCATAACTCGCACAGGGGACATGTTTATGTCTCGACGGCTATGGTGGGCAGGACCAGTTCACGACCACAGGACTGGTTGTACCTAGGCAAACACCGAACAGAAATTCAGGTTCTTGGTTACAAGAAGCGGTGGTGATGGTCGCACTCGACACACGTTGGAGAATGACTCGGGTCTCAAGATTGACAAAGACGTTTTCAATAGACGTCGGTCATAAATCAAGTGCACATGACTTGCCAGTGACTTTCCTCATAGCGGATTGGAACTGAAGTGCTCATGACTTGCGAGGAAGTATTTATTGGTCGACAGATACAGGGGACAGAAACCAAGTGCTGGCGCCAGACGGGAGACGGGTTTCTGAGAACCCTGTATCAGTAAAGAGGGACCGACCACCTCGGCGTAGGATGTGTCTGTCTGGGCCACCAGGCTGGGCTGGGCTGGGCACCGTTGTACCCCAGGTCTTGGTGCGATCCACCAACATGACCCGCTTGATGCAACCACTTCCGACCCGCCGTGTCTCTGACCTTAACCTCCCTCTCTACACCCCCCTGGCGCTAGACCCTTGTTCATTATCTATTCTGACCGCCACCTACCGCAGCCTTGCTGTTTAGCTGACCTACTGACCTCCAGCTGCGGCAGTCTTGTCGTCCTACTGACCTCTAGCTGCGGCAGTCTTGTCGTCCTACTGACCTCCAGCTGCGGAACTCTTTGTCTTCTGCCCTACTGACCTCAGGCTGTGGCAGTCTTACCGTCCTGCTGACCTGTTGACTCCAGGTACGGCAGTCTTGATGTATTGACCTCCAGTTGCGACAGTCTTGTTGTCCTGTTGATGTCCAGTTGCGACAGTCTTGTTGTCCTATTGACCTCCAGGCGTGGCACTCTTGTTGTCCTGTTGACCTATTGATCTCCAGGCGTGGCACTCGTCCTGTTGACCTATTGACCTTCAGGCGTGGCACTCTTGTTGTCCTGTTGACCTATTGATCTCCAGGCGTGGCACTCGTTGTCCTGTTGACCTATTGACCTTCAGGCGTGGCACTCGTTGTCCTGTTGACCTATTGACCTCCAAGCATGGCCGTCTTGTCGTCCCGCTGACCTGTTAACCTCCAGGCGTGGCAGTCTTGTCGTCCTGCTGACCTCTTGACCTCCAGGCGTGGCAGTCTTGTCGTCCTGCTGACCTGTTGACCTCCAGGCGTGGCAGTCTTGTCGTTTTGTTGACCTGTTGACCTCCAGCCGCAGCAGTCTCTTCGTCCCCGTTGGCCTCTAGCTGCGACAGACTCGTCCTGCTGACCCACTGACCTTCAGCTGCGACAGACTTGGCTTCTCCTTGTGTTGGGGAGGTGCAGCTGTCCTGCAAGCGGTGGCATCGGGCACCCACAGTGCCCGCATCGCCCTCCTCACTCCTCGAGGACTTCTGGGAAGACGCCCGTCCGTGTCCTGCCCCTGTTGTCTGCTGACCTCATTGTCAAGGGTCTCCTGGCGAGGGGCTGGGACACGTCAAGAGCGTCCCTCCCTCCCTCCCCCCGCCAGTTAACCTCGAGGTATCCTTTGCGTCGTTGTGACGTCGGGTGGCCCCCTGGGCATTCCTGAGCTGGCCATTTGATGATGGACTCGTTGTGGCTAAGGGGAAGGAAGGGTCGGGGGTCGGGTCGGGGGCTGGCTTGTTGTGCAGGCACTGGGCAGAGTTTGGTGAATGCTGGCGGTAGGTGTTGTCTCTTGTCGGGTTGATGGTAGCGTTTGGGTGTTGCTTGCAGATGCGTCTCTCTCTCTCTCTCTCTCTCTCTCTCTCTCTCTCTCTCTCTCTCTCTCTCTCTCTCTCTCTCTCCTCTCTTTCCTTATCCCATTCTTTTATCGCAAGTTATTCGTGCTCCTGTCAATCTCATGGAAGAAACAGCTTCTGTCTTTACAACCCATTTTTTTTTTCACCCCAAATCCCACGTCTTAAATCCTCGCTCCCATGTACATACATCCTTGCAGTGTGCTGTCTTTTTTCTCCCTCTCACTCGCTCTCTTTCTCCCATTGTCTACATAAACCCTATTGTTTTTGTTTTTCTTCCTATTTTTCCTTAAGCCCTATTGTGTAGGAGGTATTGTTCACGTGGACACCTTAAGCCCTATTGTGTAGGTGGTATTGTTCACGTGGACAAGTGCTGTTGATGTCTCTTATTTAGAGAGCTATTGTTCTGGTCGCTGCTGGGGTTTGGATGGCTATCGTTCAGAGCCGCCTGTTCCGTGGCTGGCTATTGTTTTGACGGACTGTTGTGGTCTGTGTATGGCTCCCTCCCGCGTCACACGTCTTCTTCTTGTAACTAGTGCTGGATAGAGGGATATTCTAGGTAGGGGTCATTCCTTCGTTTATATCAACTGTGTGTTGATGATGGATAATTATTACGTGTTAGGTGGGCTGTTGTTTTAGTAACTTTTTTTTCCCCCCACCACCCACTTTTAGTGTCGTTGCGACAGTTGTTTGTATTCATTTTTGATTTGTTTTTGTTCCTGCAGTATATAGCCTGTGTGTTTGTTTGGTCTCTCTGTCCTGTTTGTCGTTGGTTTGTTCAATCCTCTGTCCAGTGAGTTTTTTTTTTATGTTGGCATAGTTTTCAGCTTAGGCATAGTGCAGATTGCTGCAGCCACGAGTCTATGTATGATTCGACCTTTGGTTCCTTGAGCGCGAGGATTCGACCCTTGCGCGTGCGGCCTTACGACGGCATGATGGCCTTAAGCCTTTCGACCCTGACCTTGACGATTTAGGTCCGAAGAGGCAGAGACCATCATGGGTCGTCCCGTCGTACTCCAGGATCGTGGTGTTGTGTTCCAAGGGTCGTGCCGGTGTGGTTAGGGGGTGGGTGTCGTCGTACCACCGTCGTGGTGCTCCTCCTCCTCATGTGGTTGATCTGATGGGCAAAAGTACTGAGGCATACGCCTGGGGCATCGTGTTCTATGCGTGCGACGGAGATGCTTAAAGAAGAAGAAGAGAAAAGAAAAAGAAGCACCATTTTATGGTCACTGTGTCTGTGGCTGTCCTCCATCAAGGACAACGGTGAGTAGCACCACAGCCTTTTGAGATGCAGGGGACGTGACCACGGGAGCTGCAAGTCGGCCTCCAGCACACCAGGGCAAGCCACGGTGAGTCTGCCCGAGTAAATGTTTGTCCAGCGCATCCTCCTCCTGTTGGACCCATCGTCCTCTGGGTGCTCTCTCTCTCTCTCTCTCTCTCTCTCTCTCTCTCTCTCTCTCTCTCTCTCTCTCTCTCTCTCATAACGTAGGAGCCTCTTAACAGAGTCGAGAGGAAGGGCTCTGGGGGAGGGGGTTATCTCGGACGTCAGTAACAACCTGGGAACGCCATGCGACTCCAACTTGTGTTGACAAGACGTCCTGGTGAGTATTTGTCAGAGGGGGAGAGAGGCGTGTGTTCAGCGGCGTCACCCCGGCCCCCGGGAGGTGTTGCTGGTGTGGTGTGGCGCCCCGGCCCCCGGGGGTGCTGGTGTGGTGTGGCGCCCCGGCCCCCGGGGGTGCTGGTGTGGTGTGGCGCCCCGGCCCCCGGAGGGTGCTGGTGTGGTGTGGCGCCTCGGCCCCCGGGGGTGCTCGTGTGGTGTGGCGCCCCGGCCCCCGGGGGTGCTGGTGTGGCGTGGCGCCCCGGCCCCTGGGGGTGTTGGTGTAGTGTGGCGCCCCGGCCCCTGGGAGGTGCTCGTGTGGTGTGGCGCCCCGGCCCCTGGGGGTGTTGGTGTGGCGTGGCGCCCCGGCCCCCTGGGGGTGTTGGTGTGGTGTGGCGCCCCGGCCCCCGGGGGGTGCTGGTGTAGTGTGGCGCCCCGGCTCCCGGAGGGTGCTCGTGTGGTGTGGCGCCCCGGCCCCTGGGGGTGTTGGTGTGGCGTGGCGCCCCGGCCCCTGGGGGTGTTGGTGTGGCGTGGCGCCCCGGCCCCCGGGGGTGCTGGTGTGATGTGACCTTTTATACACCAGGCTTGTGTTATAAGGAAATCCACGAGACTAGTTTTGGCTCTCGATCTGTTTCATACTGTGCGACACACAGCGCTGGGGATGGACGGTGCGTTGGTACAGTTTGCAATGATGTCTTTGATGTTTGTCTTTGATGTTATAATTACCCTGAAATTATAATTGGAATACTATTCTTCATATATATATATATATATATATATATATATATATATATATATATATATATATATATATATATATATATATTTAATGTCTGTCTCGTTCCTGTCCCAGTGACCTTGTACGTATTTATGCTATCACAATAACTCTGACGCCCGAGAGATGCATCATCATGGTTGGTGTGTCTACGCTCATTCATGTTAAATAACGGTGTGTTGAATTTAGGAGCCGCCGTTCGGCTGAAGAGAGAAGAAAAAAGAAATAATGCACTATTGAGGTAATACAGATGTTAAAGCAACGGGAGGTCATGATAGTAACTAGTTAACTAATCATTAAAGAGCTTTAAGATGGAAGTGGGCTGGTTTAGGATAAGCACGCGAGTGAGGTGCATTTAAGCCAGTGTGTGTGTGTGTGTGTGTGTGTGTGTGTGTGTGTGAGTTTGTGTCTGTGTGTGTCTGTGTGTGGGTGCACGTGCCTGATGAGGGATATGCAGATAGCGGGAACGGAGGGATGGCAAGTGAGTTAGCCCGTGTGTGGATTGTGTTTTCTTTCTGCTGGGATGCAGTGGTGTGCGTATGAATGTAGCTTGGGCCAGTGAGGCGCTTTTGCGAGCCGTGTCTCGGTGTAAGTGATCTTGGTGTGGTTAGTCTTGCATTGTGTGTTGCTTGGTCCGGGGCAGGAGTTGGCAAGAGGCGTTTCCTAAGAATCTCAGTAAGCGCCTGGAACATAAACGTTGTCTGGTATGTGGTAGTTATTTTTCTTTAAAGACTTTGCGAGTGTGTAGCTCTGCTGGTAATGAACCAGCGTTCTTAAATGCTTTTAGAGATCTCTCGGTGGTCGTTGCTCGCGAAGGTTTGGATTGTGTTGTGATCCCTTGAGGAAGACGGTAGGACCCTTGTGTAGGATGTTCAAGTGGTTGCCAAGGAATTAAACGTATAAATTACTGCACGGAGACTTGTGGTTTTGAAGTTGATGATTACGCTATGTAATGATTGTTTTTAATTGCGGCTTTGATCGTACAACATTTGCTTCGGAGGATTCTGTTCAAAATATCATCCTACTGGTATGGCAGGTTTGTGAACGATCTGTGCTAAGCAAAAAAAAAAAAAAAAAAAAAAGAAAGAATTGCTTCATGCCACACTTCAGGCGACGCTGTCATCATAGCTCTCACGCTCTTGTAGAGACACCATGTTCCTTGTCAAGGATGCCTGGGAGGCTGTGCCGCCACTTCTCCTGCTTAATCACAGATATGTGAGGCCGTGAGAAGGAAGTTGTGTGGGTCGGTTTTTTTTTTTTTTTTTTGGGGGGGGGGTATATTCTGTGTCTTTGTGTTGTCGCAGAAGGAGGGACTGGTCTAGAAGAAAGGGTGTGTTAAAGGAGAGGCCAGAGCGTTACAGATATAGGATGGCTTTGTACGGAAGGAAGCAATGATCCGTTTGGTTAAAGAGACACTCTTTCTCACCTTGACGAACATCCTTTGACTCCTGGACGGAGGCCACAGTAAGTCGATTGAACCTCCTGAGCATTACGGTGCGACCTCTGGGTAAGGTGGTCTTCCTCTTTGACTTCAGAAGCCGCACCGTCGTGCCCAGGGATCATGCCGTCATGTTCCATTGGTGACGTGAAGTGTTCAGGCCAGCACGTCTCAAGGCCCGAGTGCTAGCGCGCCAGAAATCTCTCCTGTGAGGTGAGAAGTGCCACATTTAGCCTAGATGTCCTGTAAGGATGACATGAACTACAGCTAACACCAGGGTATGTCTGCAGGAACTTGTTTACATTGTCAGTAATCTTAGCATCGTCTTTTGAATCGCTCGGAGGAACAGTTTCACCAGAAAAGAAGCACATCCCCGTCTGCCCACTCACTGGTGGATGGCATTGGGTTGGGACAGTTGCTTGCGGAGGATTGCTATGTGGGTCAACTTCTTACACAACTCGCAGGAGCAAGTCACTGGGTTCCTCCTTCCCTGGCCAGCTCTCAGATTCTCCGAGGTCGTGAGGTGGAGTGCTGCGGTGGCGCTGGGAGGCTCATTATCTCCCACGCTGTTTTGGGGTGGGTGGGGGATGCGGTCCTTTGCCCAGCAGTGGCTGGTTCTCACCCCGTTGCCGATGCAGGAGATTCCTGAGGGTGCGAGATGTGTGTACGTTTGCCACTTAATAAGCCACGCCTTGGCGGTCCACTAGGGACATGAGTATGTACGTACGTCTTCGTCAAGGACAGGTGGAGTGGGCGGAGACCATATACAGGGCCGACCCGCCGTCCGAAGCCTAACAATCCCCACTGTCACAAGCCCAGAGCTGCTGAAAAATAGGAAGCCTTGATAAACCATTCACCTTCAATTCAGTTTTCAGTTTCATCACTTTGTTCCTTGATAGAGGTACGGGATCTCAGTGCTGTCACTAGGTACCCTTGTCATTCACCTTCTTTGACACGGATTCCTATACTCTATAATAAGGCATCTTGTGCACTTCTACTACTACTGTCAGAAATAAATCATTCCTTCACTTCTGTGTATCAGCGTGAAGACCTTCACATACTGTATGTTGTTTAGCCATCATGGACGAGGTGGTGTCACTGACTGTTCTAATGTTTCCACCAAACCATCGTTCTTTGGCGTTCTTTGAAGTGTGGGTGAAATATAGGCCAGACCCTCCCCAGGCGATGAGATGAAGCCAAGATCGATTCCTTTGGCTCTCAATTTTAGGCGCAAGTCGTGAAGGTGAGAAGCACAACCTGTATGGATGGTGTGGTATCGCGCAGGAGGTGGGAGCTCCAGGAATGATGCGACATGACCCCGGGGGACCATGGACACTGTCCGTGTGAGTGAGGAGGTCGCCTTCATGGCCCAGATCCTGGACCTTCTGTGCGCCACTGCCCACCAGGACGGGTAAAGAGTGCTCGACGAACTCTCCGCATTTTGTGGCCCAAGTTAAAGAATGATGCGTCTCGCGTCCAGCTTGAGATGTAGTGCCGCCATGCCTCACGCCCGGCGAGCAGCCGGACACTCCCACTTGGTGAGGTAAGTGGCAACCGGACCCTCCCACCAGTTAGGTAACTGGCAGCCGACCCTTCCCACTGTTGAGATAAGTGGCAGCAGACCCTTCCCACTGTTGAGATAAGTGGCAACCGACCCTTTCCACTCGTGAGGTATGTGGCAGCCGACCCTTCCCACCGGTGAGGCAAGTGGCAGCCAATCCCTCCCACTAGTGAGGTAAGTAGCAGCTCCTTCCCACTGGTGAAGTAAGTGGCAGCCAACCCTTCCCCACTGGTGAGGTAAGTAGTAGCCGACCCTTCTAAGTGGCGATGCGGGTGGCAGTCAGCCCTCCTAGTCTGCCCATCAGTAGAGGATCCTGACAGCTTCATAACCCGTTGTTAAAGTGTCGTTCAGCGCAGGCCCAGCAGGTGGTCTGCGGCGGGGCAGGTGCCGTGGCCTGTCAATGCGCCACGAGGAAGGTGGTTTCTAGGTACCAGGTCACCCAGCAGCTTGGGTTCCCTCACCGTTGTCTGCCGCTTCTACCCAGTGGCTAGTGTTGACCCGCACACCATTAGTGTTGACCTTGTTCCAACACCCGCACACCATTAGTGTTGACCTTGTCGCATCCCTCAAGCAATAGTTGTGTTGACCTTGTTCGCATCGTTAGCGAAAAACCTTTTTTTTCTTCGCTCCGCGCATCATTAATGTTGACCTTGTTACGCCGGTCACCCCCATTCGCCATGATCTCGTTACCGTCAGATATAACCGTCAGACGCAAACTATCGTGTCCGTGTGGGCAGTAATCCCAGGCGTATCAGGATTTATCAGGTGCGGCACAGCCAGACACCTAGGATTTATTGCCTTCGCCTGGATAACGTAAAAGGATTTTATTGGGAGTTCGTCAGGGCCGATGATCGCCAGCATGTTCCGGGTTAATTATAAACTGTTGCCATACTGATAGTTGGTGTGACGTTGAGGCGAGGCTTCGGCAGCTGCCCTCACGAGGCTTCAATAGTTACCCCCTCACGAGGCTTCAGCAGCTGCCCTGACGAGGCTTCAGCAGTTGCTCTGACGAGGCTTCAACAGCTGCACTCACGAGGCTTCAATAGTTACTCCCTCACGAGGCTTCGGCAGCTGCCCTCACGAGGCTTCAGCAGCTGCTCTGACGAGGCTTCAACAGCTGCACTCACGAGGCTTCAGCAGCTGCCGTGACGAGGCTTCAGCAGCTGCTCTCACGAGGCTTCAGCAGCCCTGACGAGGCTTCAGCAGCTGCCCACTCGAGGCTTCAATTGTGACTTTGGCACTGAATTCTTAAAACATAATAACATGAGACGGGAAGTTTGTGATGTGGGGATAAGTTGGTTGTAGGGAAGTGCATATATCTGCGTGTGTATCCTTTTAATTTTCTACTCGTATAAAGCACCATTGCCCGTAATCTGTACATTGCTTTTGATATATATATATATATATATATATATATATATATATATATATATATATATATATATATATATATATATATATATACGAAATATAAGGATGTTGAGGTATAGGTTAATGCAAGCTATCAAGCAGGCTGCACGTGTCAGCAATTCTTGCCATGATCTGCTAAGCCGAGCACCGTCGGAAGCCTTTGACGCATCGGGAAAGCATCGATAGGTGAGAATCGGTCGTCCTCTAGTTCAGTCGCTGGAGAATCGCTGTTGCCGGGCGCCTGCATACACACACGTGGAATCTGATCCCTGTATGCGAGCTGAACTGATCGCGACGATACGATTCCGTAGGTAGAGTATAGGATGGGGGGGCATGGGCTTTGATCTGACCCTTTGGAAAGGGGTCGTGTTCAACACCACTCGGGTGAAGTTCATGCTCAAAGTTTATATCGTCGTGCCCAAGAGTCGGACCACCTCCTTAAAGACGATAGCAGTGTCTATCGTCACGTGTGTGTAGGTCTAAACGTGTAGTCGACATGGTTATCGCGACACTGTGTCAGGGTGTGAGAAGGGAGTGTCGTGGTTCTTGGTGCTAGTGTGCGGCACAGTTCTAGATGCCAGCAAGTGGTACAGTTCTAAAGGCTAGCAAGTGATACTGTACAGCTCTTAGTCCTAGCATGTGGTACAGTTTAATGGTACAGTTCTTGGGGCTGTCAGTAGGTGCAGTTCGAAAGGATAGAAACTAGCACAGTGACATGGGGGCGCCAGTAGTTTTTGAGAATCACAGCTGCTACAGACGTTACTTGGACAACTTGTACAGCTGTTACTGAGGCAGTTCTTACAGCTGTTACCGAGGCAGTTCTTACAGCTGTTAATGAGGCAGTTCTTACAGCTGTTACTGAGGCAGTTCTTGCAGCTGTTTCTGAGGCAGTTCGTACTGATGTTACTGAGGCAATTCTTGCTTCTGTTACTGAGGCAGTTCTTGCAGCTGTTTCTGAGGCAGTTCGTACTGATGTTACTGAGGCAATTCTTGCTTCTGTTACTGAGGCAGTTCTTACAGCTGTTACTGAGGCAGTTCTTGCTGCTGTTACGGAGGCAGTTCTTACAGCTGATACTGAGGCAGTTCTTACTTCTGTTACTGAGGCAGTTCTTACAGCTGTTATTTGGCAATCTCGTTTTGATTTTACCTGGGCAACTAGCACAGTCCTACCTCTGGCAGCTGCTACAGGTATTAGCTGTAGCTTTTGGTAAACCTTGGAATGACAGCTGTATTATCAACACAGACCACATGCAGCAAGTGTAGGTTAGGCATCAGCCCCGTACGTATCGCCTGTTGTAATGGCTCATAAAGGCCAGTATTCCTCCTCAGAGACATGGCATCCAGTGTTATTCCTTCACACGTTCTCCATTGAACTTATTTTTTGTTGTATCACAAAAGAGAGAACGAGGAGAATGTCTTTTTAAAGGTAGATATCTTTCCTCTGAGAGCTCAGAATTTATATTATTTATCTTTATAGCTCCTCATGGTGTGTTCTTTTCCTGTCTCATTAATACTAACGTCGATTGGTCAACCAGCCGGCCTTCGGGAAAGTCTTCCGAAAGACACGTTTGTGTGTCAACTGTTTCGCGCGTGGCAACGTATCCATCTTGATAGTTGCTTGGTGGATTGTTATGATGTTTTGGTAGTAAGTGATGGTAGTAAGATATGAAGGTATGTCATACGTCGTGTAGGTGGCGGCGGCGCTGATTGGGATCCAAATCAAGTGTAGCCTCGCAAACGAGTCCATCCTTTCCCTGCTACTGAAAGTAGCGCAGCCTAAGAAGCTTGCAGGAGCACCAGGGAAATATGTCGTGCACGACTTTTCAGTTCTTCGAGTTAGCGGTCTCGTGATGTGTCTTGGGCACAGCGCTGCGACTTTTGACTACGACGGTATGACCCATGATCGCGACGCTACGGCCCGTAGCGCGATGGCCTGGCCTTTGACCTGACCACCCGTGGGTCTCTTGTATCTAACTGTCTTCACCTAGCATCCCTGGGTGCAGCAGAGTACGGCGGCTGAGACAATAGACACATTGTTGGTTTGTCTGGGACAAGATTGTTGACAAGATAGTACCGTTGTCCCCCGCTTGGTGGCGGGCATGTCGCAATCCTTCCCAGGGGCTTTGGCAGCCGTGTTCCCACACTGTCCACGGTCCTCGGCAGCCGTGTTCCTACGCTGACATAAATTTTTTTTTTCAACTGAGACGCCACGGGCAAATGAGCGCCCTAATCGAGAACCGTTTTATCTATGGTATATATATATATATATATATATATATATATATATATATATATATATATATATATATAAGCCAGGTGCTTGATTTATCAGCCTGCTCGTAGGTGAGATGGAACAGCTGGGGCTGACTTGGGCGACGACCAGTAATGTGGGTAGTGTGTCCTTGTTGCCTGCTGCAGTCGTCTGGTGCTGGGGACCTTGGTGACCATGTTGCTAGCCTGCCCCACAGCCAAACATAGCCTCCGTCATCCAATGATGGCTCCTGGCTACTCTCTGTGTGATAGGTTGTGGTCGGACGGCTTCTGGTGGTTGTAGTGAGCGACTGACTTGACTTGTGGTTATGACTGGTTGGGGTGGTTGTGATGACTGGTGGTTGTGGTTATCGACTGTAGTTACTGTTGTGATGTTGAGTGGTTGTTGACGGTCTGGGCGTTGTAATAGTGATTTGTTTATGGTTGTGTTGGTAGTTGCTGTGGTGGGAGAAGGTAGTATGAGCTGGGTGTTTAGTGGTTTAATTCATTGGTGGTAATGGTAGGTGGGTACATGGTCGTGGCTGGTGATTGGGGTGGATGTTGTAGGTAATGGTTGGAAGAAGGTAGTGAGGGTGGTGACGGGTGGTAGGTTGTGGTGTGTGTGTGGTTGATGATAGTGGCATTAGTGATACCACTTGTCTCTGGTAGGGTGTGGTAGGTACCAGTAGTTGCTGTTGTAGGGTTGGCTGTTGGTGGAGGGAATGTCAGGTGTTTGTGGTAGCGGTGGCCACAGGTGGTGGTTGTGGTAGCGATGGGATCTGATAACTGGTAATGGTATTTGGTGGTGGTGTTGGTGATGACATGTGATGGAGGAGGAGGTGGTGTTGATGACATGTGATGGAGGAGGAGGTGGTGTTGGTGATGACATGTGACGGAGGAGGAGGTGGTGTTGGTGATGACATGTGACGGAGGAGGAGGTGGTGTTGGTGGTGTTGGTGATGACATGTGACGGAGGAGGAGGTGGTGTTGGTGATGACATGTGACGGAGGAGGAGGTGGTGTTGGTGATGACATGTGACGGAGGTGGTGGTGGTGGTGTTGGTGATGACATGTGACGGAGGAGGAGGTGGTGGTGGTGGTGGTGGGGTGGTAAAGTGAGGCGTGTCAACAGGACCCCACAAGGCCACAGACGGGGCAGACGACACCACCAGGGTCACTCTGCCGCAACACGCTATACCACACTAGCCAGGGCTTCTTACTCACCCACCCAACCACTCACCCCCGGGAGTGGCTCTCCTCCCTCCTCCTCCTCTTCCCTCCCATGGCCTTTCAGAATATAAGCTTCTAAGTCCAGGAATGTGGTACAGTACTGTTGGCATCGAGGAGTTAAGCTCTCTTTGTTCGCGGGAACGACGCGTTAGGCATTCCGGGCTGGTGGTATTGAGGAGTTAGGCTTCCCGGGCGGGCTGGTGGCCTCGATGAGGTAGGCCCGTCAGGCTGGTGGCCATCAACTAACGATGATAACATTAGATCAGACAACATCCGTAACTCATGACTCTATAGCATCATCCGCAAACACTTCCAGCCGTGGGTGAAGTCCTGGTTGATTATTTAGGATGAACAACAGCTAACCTCCCCTCTCTCTCTCTCAAAAAAAATCATGATCCATCCTCGAGTGGTCATGAGGGAATGTGAGGCGAGTCCAGCAACAGTGCACCGCAGGCAGTGTCATGAGGATGAGGCATCATCATCGGCAGTGCCTCCCAGGCAGTGCCACGCTGGAGTGCAAGGTAGGGGGTCAGCGGCAGTACTGTGAGGAAGCGAGACTGGAGCAGCAGCAGTGCTATGAGTTACTGAGGCAGAAGCAGCAGCAGTGCCATGAGTTCGTGAGTCAGGAGGAGCAGCAGTGCCATGAGTTAGTGAGGTAGGAGCATCAGCAGCAGCAGTACCAGTGAGGCAGTGCCTGCCCGGGCAGTGCTTGCGACGTGATCTAGCGAGTGATAACGTGGTTGGCGCCACATCCCTGGCTGGCCCAGCCTGGTGCTGCCACACTTTTATCTGGCCATCCTCTCGCGCTCCCAGGACTCTACGACCCCTTGCCTGTGATGACCTGTGACGAGACCCGTAAAGTTAAAGACCAGGTCATCATGCCCAAGGGCCGCGCCCACGCGCCCCAGTGTCGTGCCCGAGTGTTGCAGGGTCGCACCGTCGTGCCCTGGTCCGCTGTGTTTGGTGTTTATCTGGGAATCTTTTCTTCCAGCACTGACCCAAGGATGAGGACTCTGTCTCTCTCTCTCTCTCTCTCTCTCTCTCTCTCTCTCTCTCTCTCTCTCTCTCTCTCTCTCTCTCTCTCTCTCTCTCTCTCTAACTAGATGGCCTCGACGTCTTCGCCATGGGCGCTTCAGATCTCTGGGGTGTGGAGACACACACACACACACACACACACACACACACACACACACACACACACACACACTGAATATCCTGGTGATAAAACTTTTATGCGTTGTTAATTATAGTGGGTGGGGGATACCGTAGGAGTCGCACACAGTTCACGTTGCCCAGTCACGTCATTTACCCCTGTTGTCCACCTACGTACGTCTGTGTACCCATTTCATTCTCGAATTCCAACCAATTATATATATATATGTCTTGGACCAGTTTGACACAGGTAGAATGCTGTAGCTGCGTAGCCGTGTTGTGTGTTTCGACGATGTATACAGCGCATGCAAATGCCGGAGGGAGTGTGTTGTCTCCGGGTGACACGGTGTTGGTAGATGTGTTGGCGTCGGGTGCGTGGCATCTACCGCACACAAAACCGCCAGGCTGGGGGTATGATGAAGACGTTCACTCCAGTGTTTAGTTGTCGTAAAGCCACAGCGAATTATATATATATATATATATATATATATATATATATATATATATCAGACTTTGTTGTTGTTGAGTGAGGCGAGACTCTCTCTTGTGTTCCTTTATAATTTCAAATGGCTTCACTGTCCGGGTCTTTGTATTATTGAAAAGAAGTCTATTAAGGGGAGGGAGAGAGAGAGAGAGAGAGAGAGAGAGAGAGAGAGAGAGAGAGAGAGAGAGAGAGAGAGAGAGCGACATTGGGATGGCCTTGGTCAGGGCTTTACCTGTCCGTTTTGTCTGTTAACATAAAAAAAAAAGAAACTTAAGACCACAGGGTCTACAATAGGTTAAGACAAGAATAATACTTTAAGGGAAAGCTGAGTGAAATCCCTTCCTAAGGCAAAAGAAGTATCAGGTCTTGAATGTGTCGCGTGAAGTAGCGACCTACACGGCACGTGCTGCGTGGTGTCGTATCGTAACATAATGAAGCAACGGTATGCCATTCTCATGGGTTTACCCCCTCACACCTCTTCCCAGTTTCCTGCCTGAGATGTTAACCTGCCGGGACCTCCGCCGTGATGTGGCTCTGGGATCGTGTGGTCGTGAGGACCGGCTATGGGCAGCCACTCCAAGGCAACAACAACGGTAGGGTTGCCGCCTCCAAAGCGGCTGAGCTCGACGTACGGTTCGCCATCCTTGTGTCTGGTGTAGACCTGGAAAGTGGGCCGGGATTCCCCGTTCTTCCTTTTCCTTGTCTTCAAGATGGCCGGGACGTGGGTATGTGGTCATTAATTGCAAGGCAAAGGGTTGTCCTCAGGCGCCTTCCGCCTGTTGTGAGATGTCTGCATTTGGTCCTTGTTACTCATGACATGCGGCCTTCCTGCGGCTGCTGCTGTTGCTGCTTGACTTGGTTTGTGTGTGGAGAGCAGCCACACGGGGATTGGTCGTTATGTTAACCTTCTTCCCTTGCAGAACGGAGCTTTGGAACTCGCTTGCGATTTTCATCTTCTCGTCTTCCTCTTAACCTTTCGAGAAGCATTTAACACTGTTGTACACACACACACACACACACACACACACACACACACAGGAGGAGCCCTAAGTAATTTCCAAAGTTGGTCTGGTAATGGTTAAATTCGCGGCGAAGAAAGGTAACTACTGAGATTGGACTCTTGTGAAGGAAGGTCTCGATGCGAACATTCTTATCTAGCAGAAGATAAGCTACAGGAAAGTGTGTTGTGCACGAGAGAGGAGGGACTTGCAAGACTACCCAGTACCTAACTAGCTGCAAGAATTCCTCATCAGGGGAAGAAAACATAGGGAAGGCTGTCTTCTGGCGGTTATTAAAACTGCTTTGCAGTTAAGGAAGCTGTTCACACCCTGTATTGGGCCACAACTACATTATTCTTCTCACGTTTGGTTGCCGCACTGCAAGAAGCACGAAGAACTGAGGGAATGTATAGATTGAGGCAACAGAGATGGGACCCGAATTACTGAGTTATACAGTAATTCCACCATGGAAGAGAGAGAGAGAGAGAGAGAGAGAGAGAGAGAGAGAGAGAGAGAGAGAGAGAGAGAGGAGTGACTTAGATTGCAGCCTTTGTTTCTAAACCAGTTTGATGGCGTCATCAGTGAGCTGTTCAATCGGGAGACTCGTAGATAGAGCAAACAGAGGCCACTGGGTGTAATAAGAAACATGTTAAGAGAAGACGCAAAGAAGTGCTCGTATAGCACAAGCGTAGTGGAAGACTGATGGAGAGTAATCGGAGTGTCGTCTTTGTGAACGTGGACGACAACACGGAAAAATGCAAGAAGATACAGCGTGTGGAGGTGGGACACCGCAAGTGCAGGTCCCCCTTCCCCC
Organism: Panulirus ornatus; assembly: GCF_036320965.1. Classification (NCBI taxonomy): domain Eukaryota; kingdom Metazoa; phylum Arthropoda; class Malacostraca; order Decapoda; family Palinuridae; genus Panulirus; species Panulirus ornatus. The sequence goes on along the minus strand of NC_092252.1, from coordinate 13,300,193 downwards.
GTGCAACACAAACAGGTAATTACACGCATTGTCTCCCTCATCGTACAGCACGTCAGGATGGGAAAATGTATCGAGATGCCCTCCGGCCTGAGCGACAAGTCTAGCAATAAAAAAAACCCACCCACCTCCCCTCCCTCCATATTAGTCATCTGATGAGATCTGGAACAGTTGGCTTCGAGGAAGTGATGCATCATCTGGACTTATGACTACGGACTTGCATTCAAATGTAGGGAGGAATAGACAACCTGGGTACCGGGAGTATATAAGCCTTCAAGTTAAAATGGTTACCAGTGATTTGCCTCGGGTGATGGGAGATGCGGGTCGAGACAACCAAAGTAAACAGACTCCATCAGAGGCCAGTTCCAGCGAGTCATGCTGGAAGAAAAAGAAATAACCCTTTAATCACGACGGAGCGACCCTGGGTATAATGGTCCTGGCCTTTGACGTGACCCTCAAGGGTTAGATCGAAGGCTTGTCCATCTGGACGTAAATCACGACTGTTACGACCCTTTGGGTACCATGGCTTGGCCTTTGACCTGACCCTCCTGGGCCAGATTCAGCGCCGGGCCATGGAGGGTGGTACAGTCGTGGTGATGGGGTTAAACTGCACTACAGTGAAGCTTGTGATGGACTGCCGCTAATATAGAATACCCCGGTCATTTTCCCGGCGATATCGGTGATTTACAGCCGCTTGGGGTGGCTCTTGCAACCGCATATTGCAGAGCTTCGTGTATTTATGTATGACGGTCAGTTTCCTTCTCACGGCTGGAAGTTTCATCTGGTGGTGCAACCTGCTGCTGGTGAACCAGAGTGAAGGGAGTACAGAGGCTTGAGGTGGTACGTGCCTCCTCCTGTCTGGCTCAAGGCCAGTCAACCATTACTTCCTCACGCGCTCGTTATCTTCGCCACAAAATTTCTTTCGACGAGATAGATTTGTTTCAGGTGATATAATGGAACCCTTACACGAGGTCTGGAAGTAGAGTCAAGAGCTGGACGGTGGTTCCAGCTGGCCACAGGTCTTTTGGTTTGTTTTTTTCTGAAGTGTATTCCAATGTCTTTGTTGTGGTTGTGCGTGATCAGTCGTTCCCATTTACTGAAAGATTTGTCTCAAATGATTCCGGCTCACTGTCGATGCCTAGTGTTTTAACTCAAAATATTGAGCAGTATTATAAAAGACGTCAACGGTACCGTAACACCATTTAGCCTGGCTCTCGTTTCATTTAATTAGCACCAAATTACATAATCACTTCCGTCCACTAGCGGTAATGATGCATGTGTTGGGCCATCACCTTTCCAGAGGTGGCGCCACCACCTGCAGGACCCCGTCTGTGGTCATGTACACCTGCCACTCCTGCCACTAAATGACTTGTTGTGCCATGTAGCCCCAGTCGGCCCATGGCATCTGATGACACCTTGTGCCACGTAGCCCAGCAAGCGAGTGTGTGAGGTAGGTATCCGGTGAAGTGGAGTGTTGCGACTGACGACACCATAATCTCTTCTTGTGAGGTTGGGGGGACCCAGGCATGAGCTGAGGCGAACGCTGAACATCCGCCGCCCATAAGTTGATCAGAGGGAGGGTTACTCGTCAGGTGTGGCGAGTCGCTCTCATGGTAAGTGTGTATGATGCTTGCCATCAGCCCTCATAACCCAAGGGTTATACACCCTCGCTAGTACCGAGGTGTGGTAAAGGAGTTAAGGATCCGTGATCAGACGTGGTGTCGTTGCTGCCCTTCCCCCCCTATTTTTTTTTTTTCATTTCTTTCCAATTGTTCTTATACTTTCACTTTTGCTTTGCTATATCTTCATGCACAGATCTACGTTCATGTCCTTCCCCAATCTCTCCCCCTACGTGTACTTGTAACGTCGCCTGTATCTCCCATAGACAATGGAAGATGAGGAAGTGTACATATTAGTGGAATTCAGGTTGGCCATTGACCGAGGAGCCACACCCTCGTCTCTGGCGGGTGTGAGGGGACATACACCCCGGCCACACCCATCACCTTCACTTTGTGTACTTCGGCGCCTCCTGCAGCATACTGTCCGTGAGGACGTGGAGTCTCGTGATGTACAGAGGACGTAGAGTTGTGTAAAATGCGATCTTTTGTCTCTCTTTCTGTAGGGGAATTAATCGTTGGGTATTAGATTAAAGGAAATTTTCCGTGGAATACGTCAGTGTGTCGAGTGGAAAAACTTGCTCAGGTGAGTTGGGTAACTTGCCGCCAGCACCAGCAAGTGTATCAGCCGGGGAACAGCGGGGCTGTCGTGCTGACGACGGTGGCTGACGCTGACCCGACCTACTGCTTCGCCTGTTGCGTCCTCCTGCTCCTGCTGCTGACGACGTTGGCTGATGCTGACCCCAACCTACTGCTTCGTCTGTTGCGTCCTCCTGCTGCTGACGACGGTGGCTGACGCTAACCCAACCTACTGCTTCGTCTGTTGCATCCTCCCGCTGCTGCTGACGCTGACCTGACTATGAGACTGAGCCCGGCCTGCTATAACTGCTGCTGACGCAGAACTAGCTTACTGTGAAGGCTGCTGACCATAGCCCAACCTGCTTTCACTGCTGCTGACGCTAAGCCAGTTTATTGTGAGTACTGCTGACACTGAGCCATCCGTTTGTGGCTTGCTGACCCGGTCTAATGCTGTTGTTGGCACTGATCGACCTGGCCAGATGGTAATCCTTCAGGTCAATCATGATTTTGATTATTTTGCTTTTTTGAACGCTGTATGAAGATCATGTTCGCCGTTTCCCGCGTTAGCGAGGTGGCGCTAGGAACAATGAGGAAATAGCTTCATTCTCTCACTCCTCTTCTCTAGCTGGCATGTGTATAATGCACCGAGACCAGTACCCACCCTGTCCACAAACAGGCTGCTTTTTTACGTGGCTACCCCCTGACCGCCTCATATACCCTGGTTCAGCCCATTGACAGCACGACGTCCCCTGTATACCACATCGCTCCATTTGGTCTATCCCTTGCACTCCTCACGCCATCAAACATCTCGCTCCATCCTTCCACTGTCTCCGTGGTTTTCCCTAATTTTCTTATTCCTTCCATTTCTGATATGTGTGACGTATTGGTCATCCTTTCCTCACTCATTCTCCGTATATGTATGTGTATATTTGTTTTTTTATATTTATTATACTTAATCGCCGTCTACCGCGTCAGCGAGGTAGCGCAAGGAAACGACGAAAGAATGGCCCAACCCACCTACATACACATGTATATACATAAACGCCCACACACGCATATATACATATCTACTCATTTCAACGTATACATACATAGACATATACATACATACTCGTGTACATATTCATACTTGCTGCCTTCATCTCATCCATTCTCGTCGCTACCCCGCCCCCCCCCCCACATATATATATATATATATATATATATATATAATTTCATACAGCGAGATGTAATTATCTGTCAGGTTGTATATATTATTTCACGTAGCGGATTATATTGTAATTTTCTGTCAAGTTTCCACTCTGGTGTTTCTCTCTCTCTTGTTTTGTCTTAATCAGAATGAAATATTCCACTTGACGTCTCTTGATTAATGTTGCCAGAATATGGCGCCCAAAATAATGGTGGTTTCAGAACCGAGATGAAAAATGTAATTACGAATGCAAGAGATTTTTTTTTCTTCTTTCTTTTAGAAGTGTCCTGACATTATTTTTTTTCCCCCTCCTTTGTATATTGAGAACCTTAAGAGAATGAAAAAATATTAACGTACTGTCGGAGGAAATTTTTATTAGATTCCTTTGAATATCACTGACTGATGATGCCTTGTTTATGATTTTTGAGTGCACTGATGTAGTACTGTTTATTGAAGACCAGGTTTGAATTGTGTGTGTGTGTGTGTGTGTGTGTGTGTGTGTGTGTGTGTCTTCAGCTTGTGTTAGGTGTTGGTCCACACCGACCCCTGGTGTGTGTGTGTGTGTGCGAGCGCCTCCTCCTTGCTACACTACACCTGCTGATACACGGTATCTATTGATGTAGCTACAGTGTGTCCGCCGACGTAGATGCCTGGAACCTGGTCTCAAGAATAGGAGACACTCACCCACAGTCTTCAGCAAGCTGTATAACTCCTCACTGCGTTAAGAAGGCGCAAACATCGCTCCCAGAGGCTGTGGCGGTGAACCTCTGGTGTGTAAAAGGAGTCGAACGTAGCGATGTTGGAGGGAACGTCCCTAGACACCAGATTCAGGTGGCAATGTTGGAGAGAGCGTCCCGAGACAGCACAGTCAGATGGCAGTGTTGAAGGGAACGTTCCGAGACAGCAGATTGAGATGGCAGTGTTGGAGGGAACGTCCCGAGACAGCAGATTCAGGTGGCAATGTTGGAGAGAACGTTCCGAGACAGCAGATTCAGGTGGCAATGTTGGAGGGAACGTTCCGAGACAGCAGATTCAGGTGGCAATGTTGGAGGGAGCGTCCCGAGACAGCAGATTCAAATGGCAATGTTGGAGGAAACGTCCCGAGACAAGACATTCAGATGGCAATTTTGGAGAGAACGTTCCGAGACAGCACATTCAGATGGCAATGTTGGAGGGGACGTCCCGAGACAGCAGATTCAGGTGGCTCGACACTCTCTGTATGTCGCACATGAAATTCCAGGAATCCATGCCATTTGAGTCAAAGGTGCAACCCTGGTCTTCCACACCTTGTGTCAAAGGGAGACACATCCCTCTCCCCGTTTCTGTGAAAGCCCGTCCCCTCCGCCTTTTTATTTTTGTTTGTTTGTTCCTTTGTTTTGTGCCAGCGCCCGACACTGGCATATGCTCTACGTTTATCAGATTAATGGTGATGGATGTGAGGAGACGAGGTTGCTTACGCCTCCACCTGCCTCCACGGGCGTCGATGTCTCCTCGAGTGGGTGTCGTGACTTCAACCGCGTATAGCAAGGCTGCTGCTCTTGTGAGGCCAGCGGGTCGTTCTCGGGAGTTCGAGTGGCGTGTGCTGGCCTCTTGGAGAGAGAGAGAGAGAGAGAGAGAGAGAGAGAGAGAGAGAGAGAGAGAGAGAGAGAGAGAGAGAGGGCGAAAAAGACCATGGAAGACGTGTGTGTGTGCTCAATGGCGCCCGTGTACGTTTAGTGTACATTGTGTGTTATTACCTGTTTTGTACAGTACAGGAAGAGACTTCAGCGCTCTTGGTGCCCTATCACTTGGAACTTTTCCTGATGTTGTAAATCACTTTTAAGATTTCTCCACTCCCCACACTGACACGTTCACAGTTTCCTCATTTATCCGTCCACTGATCTGTGCTACCTACGAGTATTTCTGAACATCTTGTCTAACAAGTTACTTGTTATGTTCCCCCTGGTCGCTCCGTGTTTGCTTCTCTTGAAGAAATGTTCACTCTCGACATCAGCGAACTCGGAAGGTTGTGATCAAATCACACATTAGTCTTTTCTCTGCCATAGTGTGTGTCTTGATTGGCAGCCGAGGCAAGATAACTCGTCATGCGTCAGCCATAGGATGAACAGTCAGGCCAGGACACAGTCAGGCCAGGACACTTATAGTACATTGAGTTGCTTCCCCTGGCCCTATTGGCCTTCCCTACCTTAGACCTTCTGTGCAACCAATCATTGTGGCCAATTTCGAAGCACAGCGCTCCAGTCGACCGTACAACGTAGCTTTCCAGTCGACCTTATTGCATGACCTCCCAGTTGCCCATAGAGAATGACCCGTCTGATCGACCTTGCAATATGACCGTCCAGTCGACCTTGCAGTATGACCGTCCAGTCGACCTTGCAGTATGACCGTCCAGTCGACCTTGCAGTATGACCGTCCAGTCGACCTTCCAAGATGACCGTCCAGTCGACCTTGTAGTATGACCGTCCAGTCGACCTTCCAGTATGACCGTCCAGTCGACCTTGCAGTATGACCGTCCAGTCGACCTTGCAGTATGACCGTCCAGTCGACCTTCCAGTATGACCGTCCAGTCGACCTTACAGTATGACCGTCCAGTTGATCTTGCAGTATGACCGTCCAGTCGACCTTGCAGTATGACCATCCAGTCGACCTTGCAGTATGACCATCCAGTCGACCTTGCAGTATGACCCTCCAGTCGACCTTGCAGTATGACCGTCCACTCGACCTTGCAGTATGACCATCCAGTCGACCTTGCAGTATGACCGTCCACTCGACCTTGCAGTATGACCCTCCAGTCGACCTTGCAGTATGACCGTCCACTCGACCTTGCAGTATGACCCTCCAGTCGACCTTGCAGTATGACCCTCCACTCGACCTTGCAGTATGACCCTCCAGTCGACCTTACCTTAACCTTGTTGATGGCCGTAAACAGGAGATAGCAGACGAAGGTATTACCCAGTGTGGACAGAACAAGGGCTGCTGTTCGACAAGCCTCGACCCATGGGAGGGGCCCTTGCGTCCACACCCCTGCCAGGGGAATTGCCCTCGACTCCTTCAGCACAACGACCACTGAACACGACGACGGTACGACCCTTGAGCACGACGGGTGTGACCATTGAGCACGACGGTACGACCCTTGAGCACGACGGGTGTGACCGTTGAACACGACGGTACGACCCTTGAGCATGCCGGGTGTGACCGTTGAACACGACGGTACGACCCTTGAGCACGCCGGTTGAACACGACGGTACGACCCTTAAGCACGCCGGTTGAACACGACGGTACGACCCTTAAGCACGCCGGTTGAACACGACGGTACGACCCTTGAGTACGACGGTTGAACACGACGACGGTACGACCCTTGGAAGACGCTGACATGACCTAGTAGATGCGTGGGTGTGTATTTTGACCTGACCCTTTCTGTGGCACAGGTCTTTTGCTTTGGCGTAGTGTCCAGCTGTGGCGTAAGTGTTAGTATGGCGTAGGTCTGACTGTAGTGTAGGCCTTACTGTGGCGGAGACCTAGTGTGACGTAGGCCTTCATGTGGCGTAGGACTTATTGTGGCGTACGTGCGTACTGTGGCGTAGGCCTTACCGTGGCGTAGGCCTTACTGTACAGGAGAACATGCTATAATACCAGCCCTTCTGGAATGTTGTCTTGAGTACTGTATTATCATGCTGTAGCTTTACTTATTTATATCATATTAGACCCATGTTATTGACCTTACTGTTGTATTGACCTCGATGTATTTCCCACCATTGTTGAATTGACCTTTCTGTTGTATTTTTCGTCGTGGCTCATTTTGCTGTGCCAGTTATCTTACTGTATTAACGATCCTGTAATTCTCACCATCGTATAATACAGACTCTACTGCAGTTATAATCTTGATGTAACGCTGACTCATCCCTCGGAGGTCAGGTCAGAGGTCGGGCCATCGTACTGAAGGGGACGTACAGTCGTGCTCAAGGGTCATAGCGTCGTGATGAGGGGTTTAAGAATCGGGTCTTGCTGTACTGCTCACTTTGCTTGTGATGATGCGAGTACAGCGAGAAGAGGATCACGTGTGGGTCACTTTCACACACACACACACACACACACACACACACACACACACACACTAATTGAGAAGGTCCAGAGGAGCAGGCATCGAAGATGGCATCACAATTAAGAGCGGATGAGTGACTGTGTGAGGCTGGACTCCCTTTTGACGCTACAGATATCCCCCGGCGATGGATAGGAATGAGGCGGGTGATGTCGACAGCGAACGCCTCTTCGAACCGAGCAAAGACAGGGGACAAGCACAGACCGTAGCGTGAAATGAAGCAAGAAACTTGTACGTAAAGAAATACGTTTGTTATAATGGTTGTGGATGGGTGGAGTGGGATGCGCGATTACAATGTGAACGCTGAGAGGAAACAAAAGTTTTAAAAGGTTGTGGAGGGAGTGTGGGACTCCGGAGCCTCACGAGTGTAGAACTGACTCCTCGTCCAGTACAAGGAGGTAACTCCTCCTTCCAGTACAAGGAGGTAACTCCATCTTTCAGTACAAGGAGGTAACTCCTCGTCCAGTACAAGGAGGTAACTCCATCTTTTAGTACAAGGAGGTAACTCCTCGTCCAGTACAAATAGGTAACTCCATCTTTCAGTACAAGGAGGTAACTCCTCGTCCAGTACAAGGAGTAACTCCTCGTCCAGTACAAGTAGGTAACTCCATCTTTCAGTACAAGGAGGTAACTCCTCGTCCAGTACAAGGAGGTGGTGATGACGTGTATCCGTCGTGTGATGGGGCCACCTACAGTAGTGTCTTGCCTCACACCGACCGACTGCCTCCCTCACCAGCCCATATGATCCCCGGTCACCTGACTCGCCTGCAGAAGTCTACCCAACCCACCTTTAACTTAACTGTACAAAGACATCTCTCACTCGGCTACAATTATTCTCGCGACTCTTGGATGTGGCTCTCCCAGTAATCATTTCGGATAACTATCTCTCTGACAAAAGATTTTTCCACCCGCCTCCCACGTTTTTTCACCCGCCTCCCACGTTTTTCCACCCGCCTCCCACGTTTTTTCACCCGCCTCCCACGTTTTTCCACCCGCCTCCCACGTTTTTCCACCCGCCTCCCACGTAACTTAACGTGCGTTCACGTGACTCCCTCACCCACACTCTCATCACGGCTCTGCCACCCTCCCTCCCACTGATGAGCACCTCTCACCTTTTAGATTGAACCTGTTGAGGAGGTGAATAATTAACCGCTTGTTAATTTACCGTGGCCCGGGGAAGCCCGCTGTGGCTGATTAGCTGCGCCTGATGCATGCCCGCCCCTCCCTCCCACACACCTGCCTCACCATGATACATGCAGGTCTCCGAGATGGCAGTTGGTTGCAGACCCAGTAGGCTAGTGTTCTGTAGTGTTTTGAAGGTGATATCTATATTGGTAGTGAGTATTTAGGTATGATTTACGTCGTGTGTGTGTGTGTGTGGTACGGTGGGAGCGTCTCGAATGCGAGCAGTCATCTCCATACGTCTGTCATGGTATAAATATGCACTTGTGTAAGACTCCCCGGCCTCAGCGTCTGGTGCCATGCTACTCGCCCCTCGCTCATCCCCTTAACGGTGCCGTGCCTCCCTCGCATCCCATCACCATCTGCTCTCAGTTCTTCACGTCGTCACCTTTGGTCAGCCTGTTCTTGCTCTTCCCATCATCTCACAGTTAACAGTCCTCAGCCTGTCACCACTGCGATACCAGCCATTTACATCTTCCCTACCCTGGCCACTGCGTTATAGCTGCATCCATTCCATCTTCCCTACCCTAGACCACTGCGATATATATCTGCATCCTTTACAACTTCAAGGAAAATACCTCATGTATTTTTCAAACCTCTTATCACTGAGCCTCAGCCATATCTCACTCTCCGACATTCCTCTCGTAAACACAACCGGTTTCCAGTACATATCACTCACCCCTAAGCCTCCTTCATCTCTGTTCCCTCTATGGCTTTCCTGTACATGTTTTCCCCCCGGGCCCGTCGCTCTAACGAGGGATTATAGTGATATACAGATTAGGCACCTGGCCCGTCAGTACTTTGTAGTGTTTTTGGTATGGAATACCTCCTGTCCGCGTGGTTATGACCACAGTTTTATTAGAGTCCTTAGCGCGTCCTAATGATTCAGACATTTTGCTGAATTCTTGTGGGCCTTGAGGAACCTGTAGATGCTTTTATGGCTCAGCGGCTCCCGCAGCCTTACATGGCGAGGCGAGCACACACCAGCAGTGTAATCGAGAGAGATTAAGTGCTTTGAATGGTGTCATCCCCTGGTATTGCCTCTCTCGTTTTGCAGGTTCTCAGCACCCAGGATAACACCACCTCCGCCGACTTTCCCAGTTTCTTTTGTTGTGGTTTCCATCGGCAAGACCATCATTCTTCGTCGTCGTCACCTGCAGGTCCTCGACCCATGTTGTCATTAGTCCTCGTTCCTTCGTGCACTCTGTCTGTATCCAACCTTTTATCTTTATGATGCTGGTACTGTGCAGTAGCCTACTGCTTCTTAGGCATTTATGTGCAGACGATATGCTTATGTCACCCTGATGGTGAATACGTAGGCTTGTATCTTGGTGGAGAATGTGTACGAGATTTTGTATATGTGTATAGTAGCTGTGTTTTGGGCGTGTGATGCATGAGTGGAGTGCGGATGAGAAGCATGCTTGCTGTAGGCAATACCCAGCATCTGATTTTCGTTGTGTGTGTGTGTGTGTGTGTGTGTGGGGGGGGGGGGGGGTGAAGTGTTAGGTTTCGTCCTCCCGAAGTCGATGCAGTGTTGTGCCCTGTGTTGTTCTCTCGTACCCCCGAAGCTTCGAAGACCCTGGAACCAGCAGCCTGGGTGATGCTCTGTCTGTATCTGCACCAATCGCCTCGTAAACGAAATTGATCAACGGATTCGCAAATTTTGCTTTCATACATGTCCGGCGCGAACAGTGAGCAGAGGGAAGAGTTTGGATCACCTCAGTGATAACAGACACAGTTCTTTCGCAAGTCTTCAAGGGATGGCGCTCAAGAACGTATGTCTTGTGGGGTTGTTGACACCGCGTGTCCTCTGTGAGTTATCGAAGTGGACCGTGTAGAGCGCAGTGGTACAAGCCTCAAATATAGTGGTGTGGACTTTAACCTGACACCCCTTTTAAGGAGAGGCCATAGTACCCAGAGCTGGTGCTGACGTACTCCAGGGGTCGAGGGCCAACAGCACCTGCGGTGACCACTGCTGAAGGCCTGGCCTGACGCCAGTGGGAGGTGGTGAGGCCGGTGCGTTGAGCATAGGCCAGGAACCCATCCGACGCCACATTTAACTCGTAACAGATATATATATATATATATATATATATATATATATATATATATATATATATATATATATATATATAGACACACACACACATACTAACCCAAAAGCTACCGAAGTAAATTGCGTCCAGCAAAGCACCACTGCGATGAAAGTTGGGAACAACCAAAAGCAGATTAAAAAAGTCGTCCCTGGTTCTTGTTTGTCGTGAATGCTCTCGTGTGCTGGGAGGAGCTGGCCAGGTTGATGTATGTTCCTGGTCGACTTGCTAGATGAGATAGTGACGTCAGTAAGCCACGCACAAGGTGTGATGGGTCTTGTTGATGGCTTCCATCCTGAGGCCACTTGGCCACCTCAACGTAGAGTTCTTGATGACGGCGGCTCCCGTTGTGGCTACCTCGAGAGTCTTGTGTCATTTCTTCCCTTTGTCACAGATCTGGAGAATCGTGATAGTTTTTTTCTTTTATTTTCAAATGGGTGCAACGGTGCAGTCTCGTTGGGGACCTTCTCGCTACAAAGGAGTCTGTCATTTCGCTGCTCCTGAGTTGCATCGTAGAAAGTGCTGGAGCCCCATAAAAGAGGTCCATATATATATATATATATATATATATATATATATATATATATATATATATATATATATATATATATATATATTGTGTGTGTGTGTAGTCAGAGGACAGATCTTGTTCATGGCACCGTCCTTTGGTCGAGAGAGGACGCATGATAGATTGAATTGGGCAGGGCATTGGGCGGTGTCAGGAATGTGTGGTATGCGAGGAGCAAGTGCGCCAGTACCACCGGTCAACCCCCGGTGTACGTAGCTGATTACACACAGACATATGCAAGCAGCATCAACGGAGAACTTGCAGAAGCGGGTAAAGAGGAAGATGGGGAGTGCAGAGGAAAAGACAACCGAACGGGAGTGTTGGGTGGTCGGGGTGTGGGAATCTGAGGCATCGCGGGACGAACACGAGACTGGCAGCTCACACTCTGCACAAGATGAACAGTACTTCAGCAGTACCTTAAGGAAGGTTAGTTAAGTGTAAGATGATATGTCAGTGACAGACGGTGGAGGGACGGGTGTGGTAGTGTGATGGTCCAAGAAGGAAAGGAAGGAGAGATTGAGGGACGCTTGTATATGAGACGGATGTGTGATGATGGAGGGATCTGAAGGAGGCCGAGGACATTTGTGGAGGAGATTCTGTCACACCCGCCAGCCTACATGCGTTCTTGGAGGGGGGCGTCTCAGGTGAACACCCGTGTACATTGAGGAATGTTATGAGTGATGTTTAGTATGAATTCTTGGTTATGACGCGAGGTACTTGTTGTTTGTCCGCGATGGCATTCAAGACACTTGAGAATCCATAAGGCTATTGCTGACCAACCTCTCCCCATCTTGAAACCGTCTTGGGATGGGGATGAAGGCTCTGTCTCCCCATACACCCCATCCTCTGGCTGTCTAGGGTGTTGGGGAGGAAGACTTTCTCCCCATACACCCCACGAAGCTGGCTAGCGATGGGGATTGAGGCTCTCACACACCCCCTCCCCACCTCATACTTCTCATTCTCAAGCTGTTTTGGAAGGGGGAGAGAGAGAGAGGGAGGAGGCGCTCTGTCACTCACGGGCTCTGAAGCATTGGTCTGGGAAATTCAAGAACCTCGTGTTTTCCTCAAGAGAATTAAAGATTCATCTGATGGCAAGTCTTGCCAACGGTTGTAACGATGTGAGGAGCGCGGTTATTACCCTGCTCTGTCCCGGACCCCGGGCGCTCGCTTCTGCGAGGATCTATAAATCAAAGCCCTTGAATTTGCGCGTCTTGTTACGAAGGCTTTAACGTGTAAGTTAGTGTTTGGTGTTAGAGGCTGCGGGCGCCAGGCCTTGGTTGGTGTGTGTGTGTGTGTGTGTGAGAGAGAGAGAGAGAGAGAGAGAGAGAAGGGGGTGGGGGGGTTTGGCGGGATGGGAGGAGGGAGGGAGATAGTATTGCCTACGTGCCTAAATCCTTGCACTCCTGACCAGTTTCCTGATAGGGCAAGACTCGCACCGTTGCAAACAAGGTCGTTCACCGCCCGCGTTAATGACGTGTCTTCTGGAAGAGTCTTTCTCATTGTGCATGTGTGTTCTCTTCTTTCTCTCTGTTTGTTCCACTGTGTTCTGTGGTGCTTCCCTCTACTGACATTTATTCGTGAATGTTGTATTTTATATATATATATATATATATATATATATATATATATATATATATATATATATATATATATATATATTTATTATAGTGCTTAATCGACGTTTCCCGCGTCAGGGAGGTAGCATCAGGAAACAGACGAAGAATGGGCCATCCACGCACATATACATACATATACATAACATACATACACAGACATATACATATATGCACATGTACATATACATACTTGTCTTCATCCATTCCTGTCGCTACCCCGCCACATGGGAAATAGCATTTTAATAGTCCAGATGATTTTGTTTAACGTAATTTTTCTATACATGTCTCTGAGACAAATTACGTGTTAAATGAAATTACACGAACTACTGAATCGCGATTTCACTTTTATAGATATCATCACGGACTAGAGTGATCATTTGTATATATTTATTATACTTTTGTCGCTGTGTCCCGCGTTAGCGAGGTAGCGCAAGGAAACAGACGAAAGAATATCCAACCCACCCACATATATATATATATATATATATATATATATATATATATATATATATATATATATATATAATGCGGTTACACTATTCCTTGACCATGGTTTGCTGGTTTCATGTAAGGAAAAGGTAAGGTGTTCAGATAGTTTACTGAAACTGCAGAATACACCATATGTTTCGCTGAGAAATCTTGGCCGTATATCTCGAGATGTTGGAACTTTGTGATTCTCTATAAACCTGATTAGGCGGATTTCTTCCACGAAACGAAGTGTATTATTTGGAACTCCTAATGAAGTGAGATTATCCTTTCACACACACACACACACACACACACACACACACACACATATATATATATATATATATATATATATATATATATATATATATATGAATGTCTCACAATTTTGAGCGTGATCGTGTATATTCCTATGAGTCCACGGGGATAATGAAACACGATAAGTTCCCAAGTGCTGCCTCCATCCATTTTCATCGCCACCCCGCCACACATGAAATGGTAGCGCTAGGAAAAGACAACAAAGGACACATTCGTTCACACTCGGTCTCTAGCTGTCATGTGTAATGCAACGAAACCACAGCTCCCTTTCCACATCCAGGCCCCACAAAACTCCATGGTTTACCCCAGACACTTCACATGCCCTGGTTCGATCCAATGACAGCACATCGACCCCGGTATACCACATCGTTCCAATTCACTCTATTCCTTGCACACCTTTCACCCTCCTGTATGTTCAGGCCTCGATCGCTCAAAATCTTTTTCACTCTATTCTTCCACCTCCAGTTTAGTCTCCCACTTCTCCTCGTTCCCTCCACCTTTGACACGTATATCCACTTTGTCAATCTTTCCTCACTCATTCTCTCCATGTGGCCAAACCATTTCAATACACCCTCCTCTGCTCTCTCAACCACACTCTTTTTATTATTACTATTTTATATGTATATTGGAAAGGATCACAATTTTGCGCCTGATCAAGATATTCCTATGAGTCCACTGGGAAAATGAAACACGATAAGTTCCCAAGTGCACTTTCGTGTAATAATCGCATCATCAGGGGAGAGACAAGAAAGCAAAGTAAGTCAGCTGATATACAACGAAAAGACTAAAGTGCACTTGGGATCTTATTGTTTCATTTCCCCTCGGGCTTGTATGGATATACATGATCACACGCTCAGTTGCGATCCTTTCATATATATATATATATATATATATATATATATATATATATATATATATATATATAGAGAGAGAGAGAGAGAGAGAGAGAGAGAGAGAGAGAGAGCACTTGCAGCGTGGACCAGACGTGAGGTTGGACCCAGTTTCCATTATTTTAATTTTTCATTAAAATGGGATAAGAAGAGAAGGCGCAAGACTTGTGTGTCGTCGGGAATTTGTTGCGAGTTGTGTGGATGCATTAACTAGTCTGAGACTAATTACATTGCGTTCCTGTGAGGGGGGGGGGAAATGAATTTCATTGTAGTGGGAGGAACAGGAATTGAGTACAGTAGTTGAACGCTTAGGTCTGGCAACCCGACATTGGCATGGCCGAGCGTCCATTCGAAGTTTGTCATACTGCATTTTGGCTGACGGCCGAACGCATTTTACTCTGCCGTTTCACAGGAAAATATGTACCATTTCAGTATGATGATTCGAGAAGTATATAAGACTTGCAGTGCAATGTAAAAACGAAAGTTATGCTCATTACGTAAAAAGAAATGTATTCTGTATCTTTTTTTTTTTCCAGTTTATAACATTTCCGTGGTCAGTGGTGACGCTGCCTTACGAGGGAACGGTTGTCGTACGGCTCCCTATCTCTGGGGGTATCCTTATTCTTCGCACCTGAGACCATTTGATTGGGTAGGCGCTTCTATGATTTTCGAGGAAGGACGAGAGAAAATGTAGACAAACAACATTCCTGAGTTCAAGTTTATTTTTTAACAAATTTTTATTTTTTTTTCATCGGTTTTATATCCTAGCTGAAAATGCTGGTTATGTTATACAGCTGTTTTTGAAACTTTCCCTCTGGATCTGCTGCGTGTAAGATATTTTACAGTTCTTGCATTGTGTGCATTGACAAGGGGGAACCGTTCCCTCTTGCAGCATTCAACACTTGTCGAACCCTTGTTGGAAACACCATTATAACGGGTGTTTAGTCCAGTCTCTCTCTCTCTCTCTCTCTCTCTCTCTCTCTCTCTCTCTCTCTCTCTCTCTCTCTCTCTCTCTCTCTCTCTCTCTCTGTCAAAGCCCCAGCATCCTTCCCTTACGTTTCAACTTTCGTGAACCTCGTTACGTTGTTGACTAGGAGGAGAGGGGTAATCTGGAATTGATCGTGTAATGAGCAACGTTCGTGGAACTGCTTCATTATTTGTTTGTCCTGTCGGGTGGTAGTTTTGACATGAATGACGTAATGAGAAAATGTTTTAATAACTTCAAGAGAAAATACTTTTTAGTATTTGTGTCTGTATATGTCTTGTCTGTCAGCGCGCGCGCGCGCACACACACACACACACACACACACACACACACACACACACACACACACACACACACATTACACCACACCTATTACACCACACCTAAAGAAGCGCTGACTTTGTTGAGAAGGATCAGAGAAGAGCAACCTTGTCTCATACAGCTGAGCCACGGTGAAAAGTTGAGGGCTACACAGCTGTCCACCACGGAGGAGAGAGAGAGAGAGAGAGAGAGAGAGAGAGAGAGAGAGAGAGAGAGAGAGAGAGAGAGAGAGGTGACCTTACTACAGCTTTTGAGCTCTTAAAAAAAAGGAGCTGGATGGATGGATGACCCAGTGAGTCACGAATGGTTCACGAGGTGCAGCACCCTAGAGTCATCCGAGGTCACAGTCACCAGTTGAGAAAGAGACAGGTCAAGAAGGATTGTGACGAAGTGCTGGTATAGTGTGCAGGTGTGCAAGACTGGTGGATGGCTGGAATGGTCTTTGGCAAAGACTGAATGCCGGCAGAGTAAGACTTTAATGCCGGCAGAGTAGAAAGACGTTGAGGTTTTCTTAATATAGAAAGTACAAAAGACTGGAGACCCCCCCATCAGTGTGAAACTCTCTCCCTATGATGTACAAATATATATCATTACACAAGCATTGTATTCTTCTCTTTCCACTCTTATTCAGCTCCTCTGCCCTGCTACTCCATATCTACATGCGTTTCTTGCTTAGTTACATTACGTACGTCCTCCATCAATTCAGATAGGCTGCGGTACAGTAATTTCTTGCCTCTTCCATCGTGGGCAAGTCCAGGGCAGCAATCCCGACCTAGCAGTTCAGCTCCTGTGCTTGAGGTACAGTCTTTTTCGCCCGCCGTTGCACCATCGCTGACAGAGCTATATTTGGTTTAACTATATGCTTCGTATCTATATATATAATTTTTTTTTTTTACGAACATCTCTGTGTGACATTGAGTCGTATATAATATACTTCCATTACAGAACTCCTAATGTGGTGATCTGGTGACAGACTAGGTACTACGTTAGCCCGCCAGACTCCTCCACAGGGGAGATGCCTGTAATTTCCTCGTGTAAGATGACAGTCATAACCTGGCTACGTTCCGCTGTGCTCCCATTTAGGTCTCGTCGTAGGATGTCGCAATCTTGAGCCCTCCCTGTTGTTTCGCGAACTCGCCTTCCTCATCCAACATGCTCAGATGTCACTCATTTTCGTGTAGTAAAGCTACTCATATAGGGATCAGAAGTAACGCCAGGCCAAAGACTCGAACCCTGCGGGACGCCACGGGTTTAACCCAGTTTGGAGAGGCACCGCTTGTCGACAGAGATCCTTTGTTATATTCCTCGTAGGCCATTACTGATCCAGGAAAACGTTTTTTTTCTTTTTTTTTTTTTTTTTTTTTGCCAGACTCCTAAAACCCTGTTTTTGGTTTTTTTTTCTGCTTTGTTGTATGAGGTGCGTTACAGAATCTGGCTTGAATGACCTTTACTTGTTCGCAATCGTTGAGTCTACGATAAGTTACATGCGTACCTAACTCCTGTTGGGAGTGTTAAAAGCTTACTGTGTGTGTGTGTGTGTGTGTGTGTGTGTGTGTGTGTGTTGCCGTGTCCTTCGCTGCTTGGGCCAGGCTGAGGTTCAATGACAGATACGGACCGAGACCAGTTTTTTCGTAGCTCAAATTTATGTTTGGTTTTTCATCGTTTCTTTTCTTTCTCGAGTGTGATTGTCTGGATAAAAGTCAGTTTGGCTTTTGAACAGCAGTGGAACGCTGCTAATAAATTGCCGTATCCCGGATGGTGTATTAGTGGTCGTATTGTTGCCATCTTTCGTGTGTGGGCTGGTTATGCCGGCCGACCATACACCACGCCTCCCTCACTCCGTAAAAAAATGACAGAAAGGGTCGGATTGAGTGAGTGATGTTTTACCCATACATTTGAGAGAGAGAGAGAGAGAGAGAGAGAGAGAGAGAGAGAGAGAGAGAGAGAGAGAGAGAGAGAGAGAGAGAGAGAGTTTATATTCATCACATCACCTTTTTTTTTTTTTCTTGTCCCCGGACGCTGTGGGAGGTCAGGTCTCACAGTCATCACATGCGTCACCGACGCCGTGCGAGGTGAAGAAGGCGGAGGCAGCCGCTCGAACACCACACCAGAGAACACAGACGCAGGCGACTCCTCTTTGTTGCGCCACACACACGCACACACACACACACACACACACACACGCTGATGTCAAATGATTTCATCGTGGAGGAGAAGTTGTAGTTTACCGGGCAAACCTTGGGAGTATTGAAGTACGCTCTCGTAGTATTTATATAGGACAATGTAGTGAACATGATTTGAAGCCTGAAGAATTAATTTTGTGAAAATATGACGTGGTTAGGTAGCTGATTACACTCGGTGCTGGTGGGTGATCACGGTTTTGGGCGACTGATTCTTAAACCTTCAATTACATTTCATGATTGAACTTCTCCACTTTAGGAGGGATTTCTAACCCCCACCAGCCAAATAATGAGATTCCTACATGGCACTAAGGCCACCAGGGCGCCTGGAAAACACACTTCCGTCGTCATCTTGAAATCTAGCCAGTTAGGAGTTGAAACGCTCGAACCAGCCAGCCAGCCAGCTAGCCTGGCCGTCGTCATCCTCACTTAGGGGGGCGCCTGAGGAGTCCATGATGTTCTTGCTTCTGTTTGGGGCACAGACTTGAAACTGCAAAAGCTGTATATATATATATATATTTTTTTTTTTTTTTTTTTTTTTTTATACTTTGTCGCTGTCTCCCGCGTTTGCGAGGTAGCGCAAGGAAACAGACGAAAGAAATGGCCCAACCCCCCCCCCCCCCCCCCCCCCCCCCCCATACACATGTACATACACACGTCCACACACGCAAATATACATACCTACACAGCTTTCCATGGTTTACCCCAGACGCTTCACATGCCTTGATTCAATCCACTGACAGCACGTCAACCCCTGTATACCACATCGCTCCAATTCACTCTATTCCTTGCCCTCCTTTCACCCTCCTGCATGTTCAGGCCCCGATCACACAAAATCTTTTTCACTCCATCTTTCCACCTCCAATTTGGTCTCCCTCTTCTCCTCGTTCCCTCCACCTCCGACACATATATCCTCTTGGTCAATCTTTCCTCACTCATTCTCTCCATGTGCCCAAACCATTTCAAAACACCCTCTTCTGCTCTCTCAACCACGCTCTTTTTATTTCCACACATCTCTCTTACCCTTACGTTACTTACTCGATCAAACCACCTCACACCACACATTGTCCTCAAACATCTCATTTCCAGCACATCCATCCTCCTGCGCACAACTCTATCCATAGCCCACGCCTCGCAACCATACAGCATTGTTGGAACCACTATTCCTTCAAACATACCCATTTTTGCTTTCCGAGATAATGTTCTCGACTTCCACACATTTTTCAAGGCTCCCAAAATTTTCGCCCCCTCCCCCACCCTATGATCCACTTCCGCTTCCATGGTTCCATCCGCTGACAGATCCACTCCCAGATATCTAAAACACTTCACTTCCTCCAGTTTTTCTCCATTCAAACTCACCTCCCAATTGACTTGACCCTCAACCCTACTGTACCTAATAACCTTGCTCTTATTCACATTTACTCTTAACTTTCTTCTTCCCTGGGGATAGGGGAGAAAATACTTCCCACGTATTCCCTGCGTGTCGTAGAAGGCGACTAAAAGGGGAGGGAGCGGGGGGGGGGGGGGCTGGAAATCCTCCCCTCTCATTATTTTTTTTTAATTTTCCAAAAGAAGGAACAGAGAAGGGGGCCAGGTGAGGATATTCCCTCAAAGGTCCAGTCCTCTGTTCTTAACGCAACCTCGCTAACACGGGAAATGGCGAATAGTTTGAAAGAATATATATATATATATATATATATATATATATATATATATGGACACATACACACACACTTGCCCCTGAAGTCCCGTCCGTCTTTGAGGCTCCTGCAGCTCTCGAGAAGCTGGCCACGTCCGCCGGGCTGGACCATAGGTCATTGATTGTTGTGATGCCTCTGCGTCTCTGTGTGTATATAATGCAGCGTTCGCAAAACAAGTGAAGTTGCAAGCGCTCGGTGTCTTCGTCGGGGGAGATGCATCGCGGGCAATGAAGGGGTCGTGGGTTACGTTGAAACTGTGTTTGTGGTGTAGTAGTGATTGAGGTAATTTCGAGAGCCGATGAATTTCATGGATAAGCTGAGACGCGTCCGGAACAATGCAATCCATTACACGTACATAATCTTCGTCTGAACTTCAGAGGTGCCAGTCAAGACGTTTCGGATCCTACTTAAAATCATCGTCAGTGAGATGCAGCGGCGGTTGTTTGTATAAGGTTCTGTAGGAACCTATTTAAGTGCGATATATATGAATGGAATGAGCTTATATATATATATATATATATATATATATATATATATATATATATATATATATATATATATATATATATATATATAATTTATGATTACCATATATGTAGTACTAAGGTTCTTCTTTGCCTTAAGCGTAGGCTATTCGGCATTTAGCCCAAAAACTGAAAGGACTTAATGTACGTGTTTTGAACCGAAATTAATGAAGAACTTTCTAAATAAAAGATTTTTGCTGTACTCAAAAATTCATTTCTCTTGAGCTATATTTGGGGGCGTCATGCTAAAAAGCAAGATGGCCGCCAGATCTGAAAAAAAAGAATGTATATACAACTCAAAAATATTATTAATCTTATTTTATATTCCACTTGTTATCAGTTGTAGATCATCTTTTATGGTACAACCTTTATATTATTATTTTTCTGTTTTTAGTTATAAAAAAAAGTCAATCGATCGTCAAAAAATGTGAAGAGTACCAACAACAGAGTTTCTGTATTTGCCTTTTAAAATATGTTGACATTTTTTTTTAATCCTCTTCGTTTGTTTCCTGTCAAAATTATCGTAGAAATATAAACATTTAGCTAATATATTCTGATACATGTTTACACCTTGAAGAGACTGCACAACATAGCCTCTGTGTATGGCTTCTTATTTCGACGCTGTATAATATTATAATGTATATCATAACCCCGGTTTTATGTGCATAGTATTATTTTATGTTAATCATAATTCAGGTTTGTAAAGATCACAGTCCTTATACGTTAATCAAGGTCAAGTTCCAGGATGTCACAGTCTCTTGTTTTCTCTCTCTCTCTCTCTCTCTCTTATCTCTCCCGTCCTTGTAGATGTACGAGTTGTTGATTGTCTTGAAGCTTTGGTAAGGATTTATCACTTCCCCGTGTCTTTTTATCTTTTCTTTTTTTTTTTTTGCTTGTGTTCCTTCGTTCCCGTTAGCACGGTGTGGCGGCACGTTCCTAGTGTATCGCGTTGCGTTCTCCTGCCTTGATGTGAACGTGTCTTTGTGTGTGTCTTCCCGATACTTTTCCCGTGTAGGACTTGCGAAAAAAAGAAGGCTTAGGAAAAGTCAGACTTGAAGTCATGAGGTTGGTGCTTAATTAGACTGGGATGATGTGTGTACGTATCTTATGATCCTACCAGTCCGACACGCGTGATGATCACCACCTTAATGGCCTTATCTGTTTGACACCTGGGTAAGTCTTCGGTGTCCAGTTGGAGGGGTGTTTTTGTGATGAGAGGCCAAAAGGCAAAGGCGTTTGTTTCCTTGGGTTTGGTCGTCCAGTCGTGTCGTAACGAATACGACACGACTGGTTTACGATTCTCGTTCAGGCCCTTCACTGATTTAACTGCCTTTACCTCAGAAGTTTGCGGTAGGTTATGCACTGCCTTGGTTACGTTGACTGGTGTGAGGTTCGGAGGAAGGCTGTGTGTTTTATACAGACTGAAGATGAATGCATTGGTCCCTGTTTATGGCAGTACCTTCTGAGAGGCTGTCAGTTATATAGGCAAACCGTGAAACCCGACCATAGTTTCGGAGAATTCATCCAAGAATTTTCCACATTTTTTTTTGTTATATTTTCTTTTTCGTCTGCCAGTCCTCAGTAAATTCTGTTCTATATCGTTTTATGCCAGAGGATCCCTTCTCAGGCCCCACAATTGTTCATAATAAAAGTTTGCTTAACGGTCAGTTTTACCTCTTCCGTCGGTGTGTTGTGGTGGTAGGTTAGCAGAGTTTTGAGATTTTTAGTGTTTTCTTAAGTACCCGAGTCGGCATGGGATGGAATTCTTCTACCTCTTTTATGCAGCGCGAGATCTTTTTGCTGATAATCATTTCTGCTGGAAGTGGAGTGTCATGCAGTTTAGTTGCCGCTTTGCGAATTCCAGACTCTCTAGTTTCCATCTTGAAGGTTTCCCGAGAAGTCACGCTTTCCCTCCTCCTTCCTCCTCCTTAACGATCCAGATTACCGTAAAAAATTGTTCAGACGTTGTTGAACTGCTGGAACATTGAGGAGGGGAGGTTACAGCATCATTCTTAAGCATTTGTGAAATGTCGACCTTGTTTTGTTATTGTCTGGTGTATTAGGACGGTCACTGCCTGGACACAACACTTCACCGAAGTGCTGGGGCTAGATGAGGTGTTAGATACTGTGAATTTTTTTTTTACATTTTTAAAAGTAGGCTTCGGCTATGGCCAGTTTCCCCCTCGCTTTTGTCCTTCAGTTTTCAGGAGGATTTGTCTCAAGGTTTCTGATGTGTTATAGCACACTTGCGGTGTGGACGTCAGCTTCGTACAGCTCAGTGATTGGTACTCGAAATTGAGGAAGGAAAGAAATGACCTAACTTGACATAGGTGGGAAAAATAAGTGACAAAATGATGACAAGCACAACTTTATACGATCGCGTACGATACTGCATTCGGACATGGAATTAAAAACGCTTTAGATACACAGTGTATCGGACATAGTAGTATTAGAAACGGTTTAGATACACAATATATGAAATTTGTAACTGTATTGGATGTATGGTATTCTCCGAATTTCAGCAGCCATTCAGATAATTTTGAATAGCTTAAACACAAGGAAGAAAGGTGGTTAAAAACTTATACTGTCGTTGTTCTGTAATATCAAACCTAATGAAAGTTTAATTTGTTATACTTTAAAGACATAAAATACAAACAAGAACGTCTTTCATATTTCAGGGGTATCTTCTTTAAATTTTTGTCATTTGCCCTCCGACGTATTTTCAGAGGAATTGGATGATTGAATTCAGCGTTGCGTCGGGACGTCTCCCAACCTTCTGGACTGAGAAAAGGTAAACAAGGCTCGTCAGCTCTGGGACTGATTAATTTAGCTCGTGGAGTCGTGTGTCTCTGAGAAGACCTGGGATGAAAAGGATGGAAGCATTCCTGTAAATTTTAAGTTTTGTCTCCACATTTTTTTTTGCAATCTCGTCGGTCAAAACTTACCACATGAAACTATGTAATGTACGTGCTGAAATACGAATGGTTCCATCTTGTGTAATATCAACCCACTAGGGGGTCTTGAGTAAGACCCATTGTGACCCCACCTCCTGTAATTGTTTTGCGCTGCCGCTCACAAGACGAGCCCTGGGAGTGCATGGTGAATTTGCCTTGGTAGTGTCACTGGGGGTGGACACCGGCACAAATCCGTTCGCGTCAGGTGCGGATTTTATCATTGCTGTTGTTGCATGAAGGATCCGGTAACGTCACATGGCTTCCGTTCGTCGTGAGACAAGTTCGGATACTTGGTACGTGGTTGTCGGTTTCATCTCGTGGAAGGTTTTGTTATACAGGTCTGGTGTATGAGTAGGGATTTACATTGGTTTATAGCCCCCCCCCCCTCATATACGATAGTGTATATGATATGGTCACAAAGTCGTGCACAAGGATCGTACCCTCGTGCTCAAGGATCGCACCGTCGTGCTCAAGGATCGTACTTTCGTGCTCAAGGATCGTACCCTCGTGCACAGGGATCGTACCGTCGTGCACAAGGATCGTATACCCTCGTGCACAGGGATCGTACCGCCGTGCTTAAGGATCGTACCGTCGTGCACAAGGATCGTATACCCTCGTGCACAGGGATCGTACCGCCGTGCTTAAGGATCGTACCGTCGTGCACAAGGATCGTACCGTCGTGCACAAGGATCGTATACCCTCGTGCGCAAGGATCGTACCGTCGTGCTGACCAAGGATCGTACCAAGATGCTGAAGGGACTTGAGTATGAGCGTTTGAGACGGCTGGTGTGGGTGATGACAGACCGCATCTCGCTCGGATGATGCCATCTGAAAGGCCCCGTCACATTTTTTTTGACGACGTAATAACCTGCCAAGTCGTTTATGGCTAAGGTTTGTAAAATAAATATATATATCCCTAATGAATATATATATAACCCTGCACATGATTGATCTTAACACTTTAGTTAAGTCCTAGGAAAGATTTCAGTTTTTTTTTTATGTTTTTTTCCCAGTGCGGTTATCACAGGTTTGGAAGATGTTTTCTTCATACGGCGTTGAGTTTTCATGATGTGGTTATTTTCATTTGTTCGAGCGCGCGTTCACCTCGCCTCGTCTGGCCAGTGAGGGGGTGGTTTAAAAGCTGTGTCTGTGTGTGTGTGTGTGTGTGTGTGTGTGTGTCTGTCTGTCTGTCTGTTTGTGTGTGTGTGTGTGTGTGTGTGTGTATGTGTGTGTGTGTGTGTGTGTGTGTGTGTTTTGATGGTGTTGTATATCCTCGTTGCTTGTGGTGGTGTAGCCTTCGTGGTGACGCACCAGTTCGTGCTCGTAGCATTGTGGTTTTGATGATCGTTTGGGCGTGCCAATTAATACAGGTGTTGGCTCCCTGGATTTCTAATGTTTGGAAAAGGAAAAGAAAAAAGAAAATAATCCTCGCTGCGTAAAGCATTTCATGAGTTCTGCAACTGATGTTTAATCTAGTTATTCAATGTAATTATTATTATTATTTTTTTTTTTGGGGGGGAGGGAGGAGGAAGTGTAATTGAATGACTATGATAATTTTCAGGATTCTCTCTCTCTCTCTCTCTCTCTCTCTCTCTCTCTCTCTCTCTCTCTCTCTCTCTCTCTCTCTCTCTCTCTCTCCAGATTATTCTTATTTTGAACTA
Organism: Panulirus ornatus; assembly: GCF_036320965.1. Taxonomy (NCBI): domain Eukaryota; kingdom Metazoa; phylum Arthropoda; class Malacostraca; order Decapoda; family Palinuridae; genus Panulirus; species Panulirus ornatus. The sequence continues at coordinate 13,275,253 of NC_092252.1, read as the reverse complement.
AATTTTTTTTTTTTTAACTTCATTCCAGTCATCGATATATTCCACCTTAATATGTATGACTGATTTTAGCATACGTTATGCATGCCGAATGCAGAGAACATGTTTTGTGCTGGGTATGCGTGGATGTCGCACATATGGCTGTCCGACAGTCAAAGGTCATTATGCATGTTGACTGTAATTGCTCCCAGGAGCTGAAGGTCGTTGCGTATGTTGCTGGACGCGGTTGCTCCCCAGAAGCTTAAATAAAGGTCACTAAAGCGGAAGTCGGTGCCGTACGTATTCAAACGTACAGAAGAGTAAGGGGTACACGTCCGTTTTCTTTGGGGGGGGGGGGGGGGGGCAGCGGGCACGAACAGCGATAACACGGGCCTCAAATGCTGCTGTTTTTGGTATGGGTTGAGTGGGTGGGTGGTCGTCGTGGTTGGGTGTGTTACTACACTGTGCTGGGCAGAGGCTGACCCCAGATGTGGTGGCGCTGCTCCTGCTCCTCATCGTTGGCAAAGGGCGGTATGATGACCAGCACACGGACGGACGGACGGACGGACCACGACCGCTGCACGCAGATGGTGGTGAAGTGGGGAAACACTTTTTTTTTTTTTTTTAATCGTGCATAAAACACGCGTCTGCCAGACTTGGAAGAGAAGAAATCGTGGACTTGGGAGCCCTATGTAGGTGGTGAAAACGGAGTTTCAGTCCATAGAAACTAGTTCCAGTGTTTCAAAGAAGAAAAAAAAATATGTAAGGCCGTAGAGAACGAACATAGTCCATAGAAAACGAGTTCCTGTCAACAGAGAACGGAATCCGTCTCGAGTGTGGGTCCATAGAAAACTTGTCGTAATCCTCTTCGTTCGTCCTAGCTCGCTCGCTCTCTGTCTGTCTCTCTCTCTCTCTCTCTCTCTCTCTCTCTCTCTCTCTCTCTCTCTCTCTCTCTGGTAAGCCAGAGTTTGGAAGGTGATGCTGAAACCACGTAGCAAAAATTTATGGTATCGGGGGGTTAGCAGGTGTGTGTGTGTGTGTGGAACAAAGAGCTGAGGAAGAAATAGAAAATGATTTAATGATAATTTTTTTTTCCCCAGTGCAGATTGAAGAGGAGGAATGACTTGGATGACTGTAATGTGCGAAATTTTTATGGAAAACGCCAGTTTGTGACCGTTGGTGACTGTTGTTGCTTGTGAGTGGCTCCCCTGGTTTTTCTAGGGGGGGGGGGTGACTGTGTGTGCAGTGGCAGGGTTCCCTACATGGTCACTGAGTGTAGGACTGGTCAAGACTGGTCGTATGGTGAGGAGCGGGAGTGGAGCGAGTGTGATCTGTACGGGGGCTGGGGCGGCGCATGGGCTGGAAGGCACCACCACGTCCTTCGTTATCTAGACACTGGGGGATCCCGGGCTCTTACCTTGGCCAAGTGTGCTGCACACACACACACACACACACACACACACACACACACACACACACATTCCACCTAAGGAGCTACCGTCGTATTCATGCACAATTTTGAATGTTACCTGTTTAAAGCAAAGGCAAAGAAGGTCTTGGGACGCAGTGCTTGGCAAAGTTTTTAAGGAGAGAAAATCAGTACAGAGGAGGTTGTCTCGACAGCTGGTGATATTTCGGTCTTGGGGAAAGTGAGGTAATAACGGAAGGGAGTCGATGTAGCAGAGGACATCATACTTCCAGGCTGGGAGGAGTTGAGTGAGAGGACCCCACCTTCCAGGATGGTTCTGGAAGTGGCGTTGCATTTGACTCGTCCTGTAAGAGGCTGCAATAGCCTCATAAGAGCAGCTGTTGGCCAGAATGGAAGGTAGCCTTGAAGTAAATGGTCATGATTGAATTCAGGGAAATATTTGTTGTATTTTTTTTTTCTTTTTTTAACGAAATACGTCAGAGGCAGACTGGAATATGGTGCACCGTCATGGTCCGCTCGTGGGATCAGCCACGGGAGTTAGGGAAGGTACGAAGGATTGCCTCGAGCTGGACGCAGGGGATGAAGAAGAATGGCCTATGGAAACATGTGTATCATACACTTCGTTATGAGCAGAGAAACGAAAGACCTTGAAGGATCAGATGTAACCTCAATGGCTCTCATGGTGGAATTGATTAAGGAGCTTCGTAGTATTGGATCCTATATGCATTGTCTGGGTCGTATGGTGACATGTGATAGGACTCCTTTATTGTGCCCTCCCTTATACGTGAGTGTGAACGAATGTGGCTTTTGTTGTCTTTTCCTAGCACTACCTCGTGCGCGTGCGGGAGGAGGGGGGGTGCTGTTTCATGTGAGGCGGGGTGGCGACGGGAATGGATGAAGGCAGCAGGTATGAATATGTACGTGTGTATATATGTATATGCCCGTGTATGTATATGTATGTATACGTTGACATGTATAGGTATGTATATGTGCGTGAGTGGGCGTTTATGTATATGCATGTGTATGTGGGTTGGGCCATTCTTTCGTCTGTTTCCTTGCGCTACCTCGCTAACACGGGAGACAGCGACTAAGTATAATATATATATATATATATATATATATATAATCTCCACATGACATACACGTTCTCAAAGAGCCTTATGCATACCAAACATGTACGCACGGGATAACATTGCAAGCTATTAACAGAGAAGGATCAGAGAGAGTCGAAATACTGCCACCCAACTAGACGTGACATAGGGACACACACACACACACACACACACACACACACACACTCAAACATTCATCTCCAGACACGTTCGAAAATAATGTCCTCAAATATCTCTGTGGTCATTACACCCAGGAATTTTTGAATAGAGTCTGTACCCATTACGGCTGGAGATGCCTGGGTCGTTGGTGTCGTCTGGTTGCATCGTGGAAAGATAGATATTGGCCTGGTGTGACCGCACACATGACCTTTACAGGAATTCTTTATCTTTTTTATTCTCTCTCTCTCTCATCCTCCCTCCCTCCCTCCCTTCAGTGGAACGTGCGGAGGCTCTGGCCAAAAATGGTTTTGATTTATATTTCGTGTGGCAGGACGGTGGTTGGTGAGGGACGGAGCCGCTCGCCGGCTGGTCGGGCGACTGTTGCTTCTCGTCCGGTCGCGGGCGAGACGGCAGATGGCAGCGGAGGTGGAGGTGGTGGTGGTGGTGGTGGTGGTGGTGGATTTTTGGGTCTGGGGTATTGGCTGTCCTGACCCCTCCACCCGACGGTGCGACCCATTACGAGCACGACGGTACAACGCTCCAAGCCGCCTAGCTACCGGTACCAGCCTTTCCACCACGACATAACGACCTCTGCGCACGACGGGACGGGACGACGATCCCCCCACCTACCCTGAAGGATGAGAGAGGGAGTGACCAAAAGGCCTCACCATTCATCATGCCCTACCGGCCTGGCGCTGCCGAAGCCGCGGGAGCTGCTGCACCTGCAACTCCAGGGGTGTTCCACGTTTACACGAAGACACTTTGGTGTCGACGTCCAGAGAGTTCGCCAAGTCATGATGGAATTACCCAGTGTGTTGGGTTCGCTGTTGTAAATAAAAGAATATTTCATGTGGCGGGGCATGTGAAACATTCTCCTGGATCTCACGTGACAGACGCATCGAGTGGCTGGAAGGTCTTGTCGAATTTATGTGCAAGGGAAGATGATGAATATTTGATGCATTGTAATATCCTGGAGTCGCGGTGAGGAAGGGAAGACATGAAACTGATATCGTACGCTGGAAGCTATTCGTAGATGCCTTACGTTTCCAGATCCACACTGAAGTCAGGCTTGTAATTTTTTTTTTCGAAGTGAAACTAAAGAAATATGATTTCTGTTATGGTGTGGGAGAGGGAGTAGAGGCTTTTCGCGTTGGTGCTTCTGTCCTGATGACCTGTGCTGGCAAGGAAGACCTTCCTCCTGGTGCCTCTTAACCTGCAGACCCATGTTAGCACGGGAGACCATCCTGGTGCCCATGACCTGGTGACCTGAGTCATCGCAGTAGATTAGGACAGCCGGACTCTCGCCTCCTGTATTTCACCAGGTCCTGCAAGTGACCCTTGAGATCGGGGAAGTTGTGCTCTAATGCACACCTCAAGATGTAGTACACCGAGTTTGTATTGAATGAACCATCTGATGTTAGTACATCCTTACAGGGTTAGTACACCTTCACATTGTTAGTACACCCTCACAGTGTTAGTACATCCTCAGTGTCAGTACACCATTGTAATGTTAGTACATCCTCACAGTGTTAGTACACCATCGTAATGTTGATACGTCCTCACAGTGTTAGTACTTCCTCACAGTGTTAGTACACCATCGTAATGTTAGTACATCTTCAGTGTTAGTACAACTTCACAGTGTTAGTACACCATCGCAATGTTAGTACACCCTCACATTATTAGTACACCATCGTGATGTTACTGCACCCTCACAGTACTACTACACCCTCACAGTGTTAGTACATCCTCACAGTGTCAGTACACCATTGTAATGCTAGTACATCCTCACAGTGTTAGTACACCATCGTAATGTTAGTACACGTTCGTATCACTTGAAGGTAACTCTGTTAGATAATTACGTGACATTGGTAATTTCCTGTTATCAGGTATGTGTGGCGGGGCATGACAAGACAGTTCCGACGGTAGATTTTTATAGCACGAAGTTTTGCCGTAACTCGCGAGGGCCAACGTCAGCAGTATTTTGTAGAAAAATATAGGAAGTGAAGAGTCGTGAGTCACTTGATAGCGCAGGGCAACGCACGGTGACTTGGCTGGCTGGCGAGCTAGCAGCTGTTGGGGGACGGTCGCTGTGAGGCCTTATTACCACAGGGAGTCGCAGCAGTAGGGAAGGGTTTACCGACGGAGACTTGAGGATGATCACCGGGGAAGACGAAGGACAACTTTCGAGTCCGGTGACAAATTTTGGTCTGGCGGGCATGGATGGCGTTTACAGACTCGCTGAAGCTTCGAGGCAGTGGACCGAAGCGCTCCGACGGTTTGAGGGGAAACTGACAAGTTGACGAAGAGTGTTCGGTCGATTTGACCAAAAACTCCGCGTGCCTAGGTGGGTGGAGGTAGTGAGTGTGGCAAGGTGGGTGGAGGTTGATGGCACGCCCTCGCTCCAGTAACTCTAGTTATCCTCGCAAAAAGTTATGTCGTGGAGGAGGTTGTGAAGGTGGCTAGCTAGGTGGAGGTTGTGAGTGTGGCTACCTGGGTGGAGGTAGAGTATGGCTAGCTAGGTAGAGGTAGTGAGTGTGGCTAGCTGGGTGGAGGTAGTGAGTGTGGCTAGCTGGGTGGAGGTAGAGTGTGGCTAGCTGGGTGGAGGTGGTCGGGGCTCACGTGACCCTCGCTAGGGGACTTTTGCCATTAGTATTTACTCTGGCGATCACTGTTTGTTTTGACTGTCATTTTTTTTTTCCTTCTCCATCGGCGACCGCCATGACGCTAGCAAAAACATTCGCCAAATTAGGATCGTTTCTGATGAAGACAAAAGAAGGAAGAGAAAAGGAATGTTGAATTTAATCAGGGCTCGGCAGGTGTTTGTAGTTTTGACTCTTACAGGTAGACGGGTTATAGGGAGAGGGAAGGACGAGAGGAGGAGGAGGAGGAAGAGCATTCCATGCGGAGGGAAAGGTGGGGCGTCGGTTCCTGGAACTCGGCCACGTCGTTGTTTGTGCAAAAGCAGATCGCGTTTCCATGACCGAGAAATGTGCGTTTGATTTCAGTATGTTCGCCGGATCGTTTTGTCTTGTGTTCATGGCAGTTAGTTCAGCTGGGATCACGCACGGCATAGGTCGTTTACAAGTTAAGCATCAGCAGGATTTTCCTGTCCCCACTGTGATCTTAAGGCTTATGTTCGTATTGTTTTGGCAGTGTGCAGAATGCAGGTGCTTTCGTTGACCTTTGCGACGACTGCTTTTGAGAGAGAGAGAGAGAGAGAGAGAGAGAGAGAGAGAGAGAGAGAGAGAGAGAGAGAGAGAGAGAATATCGGTGGCAGACAGAGCCACAAACGAACCTCCCCCCTGGAATTCCTCCCACCATCAGTAGGTTCTCAGACATGATGCGAGACGCGTCCATGTTAAACCACGAGCAATGTCGGCTCCAGCCGGCTGGCATGCCTGACTTCCAGGTGACCTAATGTCCGTGGAGCGGCTCCGTCGGCGACCTCCAGGGGCGACCTCCCTCGGCTGTGTAGCGAGGACAGGAAGAGGCAACATTCCTGGCCCGAGCATTTCCTCCGCTCCACGTATGGTGTCCCCCTCCATCTTGGTCCCCAGCCACTGTTGTTGTTGATGTGTTTGTGGAGCAGAGTTGATGGGCTGTGTCGCCAGCCCCAGAGTGGTGCTTAGTGACGACGGGTTCGATGTGTCGTCTGTCTTCCGGTTGTCTGTCCTTTGTCGGTGTCCGTCCGTCCGTCCGTCCGTGGTCGGGAGTCGCATGAGTCTACAACATTGGTCGTAAACTTGTAAAAGTCTAATTCATCGCTGGTGAACATTTATACGGTCATCCTTCAGCTTTTCAAGAATCGAATGGCCTAAGATCCTCAAGGGTACCATAGGATTTTACATTAAAGTTAGGGTCTAGGAAAAGCTTCAACATGGAACCTAACCAGGCCCACGGTAGGGAGAAATCAACTTTAGCTATGAGGGCTTGATGAAGATGTTACATTTCCCCCTGGGGGCTTGATGAAGATGTTACATTTTCCCCCCAGATTATATATATCCAGCCATTTTTATTTCGATGATGTGTTCATGATTTAAGGCAAAATATGTTTATTGGTCACTGCGCTTGGTTTTGTCTTTGTGTGTGTGTGTGTGTGGGGGGAGGGGGGGGCGGTCTCTGGTTGGTGAGGTGGTGTTCGACTTAGTCTGTGTCACCCTTCTGTTTGTTTACTGTTGGGCAGGGACCTGTTGTCACTCGCCTCTGTGTTCCTGCTACGTCAGGCGCAGCATCAGGTAGGACCTGGGGGTTGGTTCCAGGTACAAGCTACCCTTACAGTTTCCTTGGAAGGCCAGGATTTCCTTGTCTGCTCACCTGTTTAGCCTGAGGCGGCCTTTGTTACCTGGCCACGGCGTGTCCCACTGACCCCCGGCCTTGAAGGATCACTGGGTCACGACGTTTCCTGCTGACCTCGGCCTTGACGGTTGACTGGGTCTCTGCGTGTCCCACTGCTGAAGAAGTAGGTCACAGCATGTTCTACTGACCCTGGTTGGATGAAGAACTAGGTCACAGCATGTCTTACTGACCCTGGCTTGAAGGAATAGGTCACAGCACGTCCTACTGACCCTGGCTGGATGAAGAACTAGGACAGCATGTCCTACTGACCCTGGCTGGATGAAGAACTAGGACACAGCATGTCCTACTGACCCTGGCTGGATGAAGAACTAGGACACAGCATGTCCTACTGACCCTGGCTTGAAGGAATAGGTCACAGCATGTCCTACTGACCCTGGCTGGATGAAGAACTAGGACACAGCATGTCCTACTGACCCTGGTTGCATGAAGAACTAGGACACAGCACGTCCTACTGACCCTGGCTGGATGAAGAACTAGGACACAGCATGTCCTACTGACCCTGGCTTGAAGAGATAGGTCACAGCACGTCCTACTGACCCTGGCTGGATGAAGAAATAGCTCCCCCCTGATGATCCTGGCCTACTGACGAAGACCATCACACAACCCTGACAGGTCTCGACATGTCGTGCTGATCCCGACCTGACACCTGGCCAGGTCAGGATGCACCTTGCTGAGCTCACGTCAGTGTGGCGACGGGTCCTGGTGTCGTGCCACTTTACTGTCGACTGTTCTTCATTTGACCGTTTGTGTTAATATGCAGTCCATTATATGACACTTAGCACTTTATGATTAGCAGTCCACACACTGCTAATATATATTTTTTTTTTTGCTGAAGTCATTTATGCAGCGCGGATTGCAGTTGAACATTATTATTTGAACATTATTATTTTTTTTTCTGTCGTTTTATTAAATGCTGTGTGTTTAGTCTCGTCGTTTACCGGACTCTGCCTGTGCGATGTGACGCCGGGAGTGGAGTATGGTGAGGGGGGGGGCTGGATCGCGCGTCAGGTGACGAGAGAGAGAGAGAGAGAGAGAGAGAGAGAGAGAGAGAGAGAGAGAGAGAGAGAGAGAGAGAGAGAGAGAGAGCGAGCACCTCCCCTTCAGGGGAGCTCTTCCTCTCCTTGCTAATGAGTGTACCGCAGCCTTGAAGCTGGGGGAGTTCCTGGATAGGAGGGAGTTCTGGGGTTGTTTAATATTAATAATAGTCACCGCCAGTGTTGCCAGTTAGTGGTTCTCACAGGCTGAGGGGGAGGGGTAAACTCTCTTTCATAACTTCAAAGTCGAGTTGTGTACTCTCTATTGAATTGAAGATGGTCTTCGATCACCTGGATGTGGGATACGCTGGTGCACAAGACAGCCTCTGGAGTACGCTGCGTCTTCGGGGAGATCTATATCCATATTGCATCAGCTGGCAGGAGTGGGGGACATGACCAGACTCTGCTCGCTAAGGCCTCTCACGATCTAACTTTCATAAGAATTTTCGTCAGGAATATTGAGGAATGTCGGTGTGTATATATATATTGTGTGTGTGTGTGTGTGTGTGTGTGTGGGTTAAGGTGAGGACTTGTATATTATACGAACGGAGGTTCTTTATGGACTACGGAAATATGTAGGGATATACCAGAATATACGGTCTGAGGTTGTGTGCGGATGCTGGAGGACGCGCCAGCAGTGGTTTGAGATATGACGTGGGGCTTATTCGAAGGAAGGAAGGAAGGAAGGTCAGGTCACGTCAGGTTGGGGCACATGACCATTATGATGAGCCATTCAGATGGAACACGGGATGTGCAGACTGTTGGATGAGACTTCATATCCGAATGAAAATAAACCAGGATGAGATTCTTATGAAGATAGGAGGAGGGAGAAGGGGAAGAGAAGTGGAGAATGAATAGGGAAGATGGATAGAGAAAATGGGTACACATTCGGTGTGATTGTGACGCATGCATAGAGGGCGGGTTGAGGTACGCATTGAGGACGGTGTGACGCATGCATTGAGGGCGGGTTGAGGTACGCATTGAGGACGGTGTGACGCATGCATTGAGGGTGGTGTGACGCATGCATTGAGGGCGGGTTGAGGTACGCATTGAGGACAGTGTGACGCATGCATTCTCGGTTCTCGGTTGCTTTATATTTTTTTTTTTGTAAGGTGATTTACTCTCATGCCATAAAGTCTGGGGACTTTATGCGCATGGATGATCAAGATGCTACCTACACATACGTGCGACAAGTGGACCCTCAGATATCTGGGCATCAGTAAACAGCGGGTATCCAACGTGCACATTCGCTTGTTTCTGTAGCCAGCCAACCTAAAACCCAATGGGTTCGAGACCTTCGCCAAGCTACCGACACAAGAGCGTCCTTACTTGTAGAATTTTCCCATCTTGCCCTTATCGCCTCCCGCGATACGTGGGCGGTAATCCACTCAGTGGAGCTGGGTCCTTGACAGCTCAGGAGCTTGTGCCAGGGAGATGTGGCTTCAGCTATCGCTCTATTACAGAGAGAGAGGAGTTAGGTGTGGAGTCCTTTGAGACATTCCTGCACCTGGCCTGCTAAGAGGAGGGTGGGGGGTCAAGCCTTGGTGCAGTCTTTGCCTCTTCGTTTCTGTTTCCCTACCTCACTCTGGGGTAATGTATAATGTACAAGCATATATATATATATATATATATATATATATATATATATATATATATATATATATATATATATATACACAACAAAAATGATCCAAGAAATTTCATAAGTGTGATGATGTAAGGGTCAGAAATTGCCAAAAAAAAGAGAAAAAAAAATTATGAAGCCAAGAATTAGGGTAACACACAGACTAAATGATCAGACATGACCTTTGATAGATAGTCACAAGAAATTAAGTTTTTTACATTCCCACCGTTTGGTTGTTTGTTGTTTACATTCCCACCGTTTGGTTGTTGGTTGTTTACGTTCCCACCGCTTGGTTGTTGGTGGTCAATATGATGGTAGTGGTAGTCCCTGACGACACGTTACCCTGGACTTTTAACACAGAGGTGTGCATTTGCAACATGTTCATTGTGACGGACAGACATGAAGTCTGCGGACGTGTACATGCCTTAACTGAGTTGTGGTGTGGCACACAACCAGACATCATCTCGTTCTGGTGGGTTTCCAAAGAGTGTGTTCTCAAAGATGTCTTCATCAGCGACCCTACCATCTTATCTCATGGTATAGGTTTCCAAGACAGTGTTCTCAAAGATGTCTTTCTTCATCAGCGACTCTGCCGTCTATCTAATTGTACTTGTCACTCTGGTGGGGAGGGTCAGTTAAAGCACAACGTGCAACCTGTTTTCTTCGACCATCAGATCTCATGCTGGGATGATCTCTCTCTTCTCATGTATCATCTCTATTCTCGTTTTCTTTTTTTTTTTTTTCATTTAGCCTATCCATCCTTCTTATTATATATTCACGATTTTTTTCCTTCATTATTTCTTAAGAATGTGTATATGACAGTCTGAGGGTCATATACGAACCTGTGAGAGAAACAAGGTAGTGGTCGAGGGTGTTTGAAGATGTGAGACCAGTGACTTATTTTGTGTCATCGGCTTCTATCGCGGGTGTCATCGGAGGGCAGTAAGACCTGGCACTCTGCTACGTACGTACGTACTGAAGGTGTCATTACTTACATACGTGGCAAAGAAGTGAAGAATGACACTCTGATGGTCGGAGATGTATTTCTACATATCATTGTCACAGGTTGAAGTCTTGTGTACCTAACAGCCCTTCATTCGGTTATATATATATATATATATATATATATATATATATATATATATATATATATATATATATATATATATATATATATATATGCAGTTTTTTTGATTCAGCAGCTTTGTATTGCAATTACAGGAACATTGAGTTCACATGCCACTAGTTACGCACGCAGTGGAGACACTCATTTTTTCCCTCATGGCCGGCCTCATTGCTTATATATATATATATATATATATATATATATATATATATATATATATATATATATATATATATATATGTATATATATATTGCGGAATATGTAGACTTGTGTCTTTTTTATCTTAGTTTCTCTGAGGAAGGCATTTACGCTGGCTGGAACTTAAATGGAATTTAACTCAGAAGCTCTCCCCTATGTTTACTTACCATCATTACACACACACACACACACACAATCACACACACACACACACACACACATTAAAGATATACAGAGATGATTTATTTTATCTTTTGTTGTTGGAAGGAAAATTATCAACCAAGTAATTTAACACATGGATTATTATTTATCTGAATACGTATGAAAGATAGAATCTAGTCTCTCTCTCTCTCTCTCTCTCTCTCTCTCTCTCTCTCTCTCTCTCTCTCTCTCTCTCTCTCCCTCCAGCATGTCCTTTGGGCTCCTGCAGCCCTTGGAAGCCGGGTACGTCCACCGGGCTGGACTACAGGTCAAGAAGTGGTGTGACGTGTGTGTGTGTGTGTGTGTGTGTGTGTGTGGGGTGAGTGTAGGACAGTTGAAGGGTAAGTGTTCAGTCGTCTTTGGTGTGGAAGTTGCCACCTTGGCATGAGGGGCCGTGTGATGTTGGATTGGTGTTTGTGATGTTCGAGAAATGGGTGGTGTTCGGAATGGATGGCGTCCAGAAATGGGTGGCATCCAGAAATGGGTGGCATCCAGAGATGGGTAGTGTCCTGAAATGGGTGGCATTCAGAAATGGGTGATGTCCAAAATGGGTGGTGTCCACAATGCAAACGAGAAATCCCAGCTCGTTCATGTCTGGGTTGGGGGGTGGGTTTAGTTTCAGATGGATGTGCGTTTGATGGAGTAGAGTTTAAGGCTGGATTGCAAGGGTGGTGGTTCGATGTGCTTGTCCACTTATTATGGCGTGAATATGTTTTGGTAGTGTCATGCTTTTGAAAGTGAAGGTGGAGGGTTGGGGGTCTCTCAAGTGTACGTCGCTGAATTGCAAAGCAAGGTTACGATTTATATTTCTGCTTTGGGATATTGGTGGTGAGTTTATATAGAGTCGCTCGGGTGGGAAGGGTCTAGTCACTGCTGTAGCAAGGAGAACGGGATACCGTGCATATTGAGACTGTTAGTGAAATATATTTCTGTTAGTGAAATATATTTTGTTCCGCTGTGTGTGTTCGTAGCTGCAAGGCAGCCCTGTTATTATTCTGAGTGGTCTGGTTTGTGCGGTTTGCAGCTTTTATGTTCTCTGTTAACGGTGTGGATTACCGGGCAGGTGAGGCGTAACGTAGGATGGAGCGGATGAATTGTTTTTTAAGTACACTGAGAAACTTTTTTGTTGTTGTCCATAACTGTTACCAGTACGATTTTAGGGGCGTTTAGTTTCTTTATGGCCTTTTTTTTTTTTGTTGGTGTTTGTGTTTTGGGGGTTTGAATATCATGTGTGTTGTATGCGCTGCTTAGCAAAGTTGGTTCGGAGTTCGTCGAAAGGGAAGCGGTTGACCTTACAGGGGCATGTAAGGGAGCGGGTTGGACCCTGGACCGTCGTACGTGTATAAGGAGATAAAGTGTTGACGTTGAGGAAAATGTTTGTAAAGCCAAGTTGTCGTCGGGTGCAGCGTGCTTGGTGAGGGGTGGACGAGAACGACGGACGGACGGGGTGTGTGTGTGTGTTGCATCAGGCGAAAGACGAGGGTCGGTCGGGTCTTAGTGGGATCTGACGCGCTCTCTTCCGTGTGTTTCCTGCCGTCTACTGCTCTCTCTCTCTCTCTCTCTCTCTCTCTCTCTCTCTCTCTCTCTCTCTCTCTCTCTCTCTCTCTCTCTCTCTCTCGCTCTCTCTCTCTTAGTTGTTTACGTCGTTCCCCTCCCTAAAATCTCTCTCTCCCCCCCATCCCCCACCACCCACTCTTCTCGTCCTCCTTTTACAGGCGATGATATAACTGGTGTACGATTTTAAACGTCTGTCTCATTTGAATGTACATGTGGCGAGTTAGCAGACGCAGCAGGTGAGGGTGAGAGAGAGAGGGAGGGAGCCGTACCCCCACATTGCATCACATCGTCCCCACACTGGGAGGAGGGAGGGAGGGCACGGTCGCCTCCGTTAAAACTTCCTAGTTTGGGTTTTATATTGACGGTTCGAATGAAGAAAATGTTTTGGCTTTTGAAATGGTAGACTGATGTGCGTCAGCCGTGTGTGAAGTGGTTTGTATGGGCTGTGTTGATGGGGGTTTGGTCTCTGGGTATTGGTGTGGGGGGTGGGGAAGGGTTGTGTGGCTCTTGGTGGGGTTTTGAGTGGCTCTTGGTGGAGTTTGTGGGGAAGTTGGTGGGGTGGGGGAGGGGTTTGGGTGGCTCTTGGTGTGGTTTGTGTGAAGGTTGGTTGGTGGGTTTGTGTGGTTCTCGGTGGGGTGAGTGGTTGGGCTTGTGTGGTTCTCGGTGGGATTGGTGGGGAAGTGGGTGGGTGGGTGGGTTTGTGTGAAGGTTGGTGGGGGGTTCGTGTGGTTCTCGATGGGGTTGGTGGGGAAGTGGGTTGGTGTGTTGCAGTTGGATGTTGAAATTAGTGGTCCGTGATGGGACGGTCCTCCAGATGGTCTACCTGTGTCATCATCGTCGTGGTGGCCCGTGCCGTCAGCTATTGTCCTCACTGTTCCCCGTTGTTCTCAACTCCTTCCTCACTCGTCCCATCGCTGCCCCTCCCGCGTCCTCAGTATATTTTTGCTTTCCTCAAGTTACTCCTGACTGTAGCACACTGTCCCCCCAGCACCACCATTCCTTCCTTCCCCGTTGTCCTTTTCCTTCACCAGCATCGTCACGTGTTCCCTTCACTGGATTCTCTCTCTCTCTCTCTCTCTCTCTCTCTCTCTCTCTCTCTCTCTCTCTCTCTCTCTCTCTCTCTCTCTCTCTCTCGCCGTCGTCGTCGGGGAAAGACCAATAAAAAAAAAACCCACCAGCCCTCACCTCCCTCCCGCCTGCGCAACCCACCCACCTGATGTAGCAAATTTTGGTCCAGTTTTTCTTCGTGGCTCTGTGGCCGGCCTTCCCTGCGTGAAGACATTTCCCCCACACGAGTCTCCGGCAGGAGCCAGCACCACCTCCACCACCAGGACAACGCCTGCATTGCCTCGTGGAACCTCCCCCTGTGCACGACGGGGGCGTTACGACCCTTTAGGGATGATTGGGGTTTAAAAGGTCAGGTCAGGGGCTACTAAGTTGTCATCCTGGCCCCCCTTAAAGGAACATAGCGCCGTGGCCAAGGGGTCGCACCCTCGTATCGGACGAAGTCAGTCAGGTGTGTCTATCGGTGAAGCCCGAATGGCGGCGATCAGAATAAGCCAGTGTATCTGTGGCGTAAACCTGTTCATAAGTCAGACACCCTCGAGTCGATGTGAATAAGTCCGCAGCCTCAGACTCCACTGCGCGACTCAGATAAGCTTGTACGTCTCGGGAGATAGGCACGTATGTCTCTGTCATCATGAGTGAAAATGATCGTCACAATATGCTGCCATATTTCTCCAGTAAGACCGAACGTCTGTATTAACTTGGGGTGGTGGTGTTTAAGTCTGCCGTGAGCAGGGTGGGTATCGGTCTGTGCCATCTGGTTATCCGTTTTACAGTTAGTGAAGTATAGTTTATTTTTATTACCAACTGACGCTGGTAGAATACGTATTTCATAGGGTGTCAGAATGTCAGAGAATCAGTTACGGTGTGTGATCATGCAGAATATATAGCAGCTGATAGGTTGGTTAAGAATTAAATATATATATATATATATATATATATATATATATATATATATATATATATATATATATATATATATATATTCTTTCTTTTTCTTTTAAACTATTTGCCATTTCCCGCGTTAGCGAGGTAGCGTTAAGAACAAAGGACTGGGCCTTTTTTGGAATATCCTCACCTGGCCCCCTCTGTTCCTTCTTTTGGAAAATTAAAAAAAAAAAAAAAACGAGAGGGGATGATTTCCAGCCCCCCGCTCCCTCCCATTTTAGTCGCCTTCTACGACACGCAGGGAATACGTGGGAAGTATTCTTAATTCCCTTATCCCCAGGGATAATATATATATATATATATATATATATATATATATATATATATATATATATATATATATATATATATATATATATATATATAATCAAAGCAGGATGTGTTCCTGTTAAAATCTACTGGTGTGTCTGTATATTTCCCTCCATCTGTGATCTGTTACTATTTGCTTCCGAATATGTGTTTAAATACACGAAAGCGCTTAAGCAAATTTTTCTGCTTTGAATTTGCCACGTCTTCTACAAGTTCATCTGTGATCCTCACGTGTCTGCTTCGTGAAAATGCTATCTGCTGGCTCTGTGAGCCTGATGGGAAATGATCGGTGTAGACCCCGTTGTTCACCAACGTGAGACGAAGGGTATTCGAGTACATAGTATTCGAATAGTCATTTTCCTATTAGGGGCGATCATAGCCTAACGGTAGCGCTCCCGCCTGTTGCACAGGGGTCCCGGGTTTGATCCTGGCTGGTGGAGGGTTGTATCTTCTATGAAAGTGCGCGTTTATTTGCACTTAGTTCATATATATATATATATATATATATATATATATATATATATATATATATATATATATATATATATATATATCCGTACAGTATGTAGTACAGAGAGAAGTTGACTGCGATGTAGTGAGAGAATTAATTGCTCATGATTCGGGACAGATGAAGAGTATATACGGTAATGGAACGACTGGGGGAATCGGTTGCGTCAGGAGCATTTTGTGTATAGAGCTGGTAGGAATGGAGACAGTGGTTTCACTTGACGATCCAGCTTGTTTGTAAAGTGAAAAAAGTAGCAAGGAGCACTTTCGTAAGTAAGCCAGTCCATCATGTCTCGCTGGTAACTCGTTGAGGGATGGGATGAAAGATACGGATGGGCAAGCAATGTTTGTGGCGGCTGTGTGTAACTTGAATCCATCCAGTAATAATGGGAATGGAGTGATGATTATGAGGTAAGGTAATGAAAGGACGAGTCCACAGGTGTCTTAGAGAGAGAGAGAGAGAGAGAGAGAGAGAGAGAGAGAGAGAGAGAGAG
This sequence comes from Panulirus ornatus, assembly GCF_036320965.1. Lineage (NCBI taxonomy): Eukaryota > Metazoa > Arthropoda > Malacostraca > Decapoda > Palinuridae > Panulirus > Panulirus ornatus. Next base: position 13,259,157 of record NC_092252.1, on the reverse strand, counting down.
AGAGAGAGAGAGAGAGAGAGAGAGAGAGAGTGGTCGTACGTCTGGCAGCCCAGTGCCCTTTGGGGTCAAAGGAAGGTGGGGAAAAGTAGCGCTTGTGAAGACGTGCATAGTTGTTGTAGTAACTTTATATGCTTCACATGTGGTAAGGATTCTGGCTTTAGAGCACTGGTCACCGCTGGATGTCACACAAGCTACGTATATTGCGCGTTGAATATATGATATCTGGATGCTGCATCCTTGACATATGGTAGATGTCTTGCCTCGCTGACTGTTCGCTGTTGATGGCCATTAAAGTCGAGTAATATGTATTACCTGACGCTGTGAGGAGAGTGTGGGGGTGTGGCTGACCGTGGTCCAGAGGGTAGAGCCACTCGACACCCAGAGGGTTCCTCCACCCCCTGAGGTGTACCTTAGAATGGCTGGGGTCGTCTGACATCTCGATCACGACGCTACGACCCTTGTGCACGACGTTACGACCCTTGAGAGCGACGGTATGACACTTGTGCACGACGTGACGACCCTTGTGCACGACGTTACGACCCATGTGCACGACTTTACGACCCATGTGCACGACGTTACGACCCTTGTGCACGACGTTACGACCCTTGTGCACGACGTTACGACCCTTGTGCACGACGCTACGACCCTTGAGAGCGACGTTATGACCCTTGTGCACGACTTTACGACCCTTGTGCACGACGTGACGACCCTTGTGCACGACGCTACGACCCTTGTGCACGACGCTACGACCCTTGTGCACGACGTTACGACCCTTGATCACGATGTTACAACCCACGGATATGATGACCTAGCGTTCGACCTGATTGAACCTCAAGGGTCAGTTCGAAAGCCAGGTCAAAACCACGCCCAAGGCTCGCACCGCCGTGCTCAGTCGGTCGCTGGAAACACGGCGCGTTGGATTTGTAATCAGATATCGGTGTGACAGTTAGGCTGCACATTGTGTATCATGTTACAGCGGTGGAAATGTATTTTTGTACCACCGCAACTTGACGCATCCTGTTCTAGAATGCAAGTTTGAAATGTATGTTGACCGCGACAAATCGCGAGAATTATTTCCTCGATACTGTGTGTGTGTGTGTGTGTGTGTGTGTGTATTGTGGCTCAGTGCGACGTGTGGTGGGTAATGGTTGAGTGGGCTCCCATTAAGGCCAGGCATTTGGGAAATGAGGACACCTGTGAAGGCGTGAGTTGGCTTGTTGAGGACACCTGTTAGGACGAGATGGGGCATTTCTTGCTGGTGGCATCTCGCCAGGAGGTAGGTACTACAGGACAGCCCTAGTTGTCACTCTAGGAAACCAGGGACAGAGGTCGTTTGTAACACGTGACTCACCGTGCATATGTATCGTCAGAGAAGGTGAATGAAACATAACATCTGTTCGGAACCATCGATGTTGGCTCGCAGATGCAGGCTCGGTGGAATGTTCAGTGTAGGATTACCCGGTCGCGCCACTGGTTAAGCCCCTCTGCCGGTCGGTTAGCGAAACTCGCCTGAGGATAACGCGAAGGCCTCAGCGAGGCCAAGAACTGTTTCAGTGACGACTGGATCATGATCGGCTCAGCCTCGCCCGGCGGTGTGGTCATTAGATTTTAAGGTGGGGGAGTTTAGATCCAGGGAATGAATTACCCTACATTAGCAGACTTGCAGTGGTGACACGGGCAAGACTCGCGGTACGAACGGTAGCCAGACTAGGAGCACGAACAAGGACAAGATAAGAACACGAACAAGGACAAGACCAGCAGTACGAACAAGAACAAGATTCGCAGCACGAACAAGGACAAGATCAGAACACGAACAAGGACAAGGCCAGCAGTACGAACAAGGACAAGGCCAGCAGTACGAACAAGGACAAGACCAGCAGCACGAACAAGGACAAGACCAGCAGTACGAACAAGAACAAGACCATCAGTACTAACAAGAGCAATACCAGCAGCACGAACAAGGACAAGACCAGCAGCACGAGCAAGAACAAGGCCAACGGTACGGACAACACCAAAGCCATCACGACGTACAAGAACCAGGCCAGAAACCAGTGGAATATTGAGGATAAAACTCCTCAGAAGAACTGTCGCTGGCGAGGTGGTCTGCTAGCACCGTCCACACCAACGCCGTCCTGAGCGGAGCAGTACCAGACCCGGGTAGCCACACCGTGGGGACTTTCCCGAACATAACTTTACTCACAGCAAGATCCTGCCGGAAGCGCATTGCACTCATCGCAGAAGAATCTTATTTTTTTTTATTTTCGTTTTTTTCAAATGTGAGAGAGAGAGAGAGAGAGATTGCACCTCCTGACGAGTACTTCGACGAGATTTTTGGCCATGATGGCTCAGTGCATGGCTTACATGGTGAATTGTACTGCTTCTCCTCGCTGCTGCTGCTAGTGTTTTCGTGGCTGAGAGAGAGAGAGAGAGAGAGAGAGAGAGAGAGAGAGAGAGAGAGAGAGAGAGAGAGAGAGAGAGAGATCGGCAGTGTTGTCAGGTCTGCCCTAATTCTAAGGGGTTGATGGCGGATGACATACGTTTATTTGTGATGGCAGTGTTCAGGTTTCCTGGTGTTAGGGAGACGGGTCGTTGCCACCGCTAGTCAACCAGTGTGATTGTCTGGTGAGGTCATGTTGCAAAGCGTCAGTTTTACCATGGGCGATATCCAACCATACTGTTCATCCATTTTTTTGAAGTTGGAAAAAAATCTTTTCTATTTTTATAAAGTCTACGAGGTCTTCAGATATACAAACACGGGAGATGAAAGAAAGATGCATATGGATCACTCGGGCAAGCAGATGTTACAGTAGTGTTCCCTTCAGCAGTTTGATGTACCCAGCGCAGGCTGGAGCGTCCAGAGCTACAGCGCGTGCGCACACAGGCGCGCGCGCGCTTCTGCCACGGAATACCAAGTGTCGGGAGTTTTGCTGGAGACGTGTCATCTCTGGTCTAGTTCTGGTCAGTATGTGTCATGAAGTGTGTCATTACCTGAGCATCGCTGTCATTCCGGTAACTTGGTCTGACATTAAAGCACCCCCCCCCTTCTCTCTCTCTCTCTCTCTCTCTCTCTCTCTCTCTCTCTCTCTCTCTCTCTCCTACTCTTCTGCCGCGCACAAGGCTGGTGGAAGGCCGGGCATGCTTGGCTACCGCGTGGCGGGCTCAGAGTGATATACACACAATTATTATGTGGACCTGATGCTCTGTGTGTGGAAAACACCTCCGTCACGAGTGTTGCTACCTGTGTTGTTGGTTCTTGCCGCGGGGCCCAATCCTTGCTGATGCCCTTCCATGACCTCCCTAGAGGGGATAGAGTCTCACCAGCACCATAATACTCCTCCCACTGGGTAGTCCAGGGAGTTGAGAACTCTCGGTAGGTTTGGCCGATGCTTGTGGCACCGCGATGGTCGAGACGCGCGCGCACACGCACGCACACAGTCATCGGGTCTCCGGCGTCTGGAACTCTTTCCCTTTCCTTCCCTGTCTGTCTCGCTCTCGTTCCTTGTCTTCCTCTTGTCCCCAGACTGTTGTTTGTCGCGTGCGACGCGCCACATGGTCGCGCGACCCGTCACGGGTGAGGGTCGCCATGCACGAGCGAGCTCGAAGCGCCACCCCCGGAGTCGTATACTTCGTGTGGCTGGACACAACCTTCCCTCGCAGGAATGTGTAACGTCAAGGTGGAAGGCAGGGTTCCCATCTCTGCACCAGCATCGTCAGCTTCCCTCCCTCCCCGGCCTCTTGATCACTTGATTGCATCGTAACGGATGACCGATCTGTGACTCGTGGTCAAACATCAGAGAAGAGGATTCATACTCACGTGAACTCTCTTCACCTTCTGGATTATTTTGGACCAAGACAGTTTGCCTTTTAGAGAGATCACTTGCGATAGGAGGGGGGGTGGGGAACACGGTGGGGGACCAGACGGGTTTCTGGCCATGGCTTTGTTCGGAAAGAGCGGGCTCCTGAGCTCCCAGGTTCCCGGCTCAACCCACGCCTGTATGTGAAGCCCAACACCCCGGCCCAAGGGTACGTGATACTGTACAGTTATGCTGCTGCAGGGAAATTCCTCTCAGAACCGTGGATATTGGGACGGGTGGTGACGTGGCCGAGGTGCAGAGGACCGTGGGTAGTGTGGCAAGTGAGAGACGTCGTGAGGCAAGGAGGACAGTGGCTGATGTGAGTATGGGTGTGGGCGAAGGAGGCTGGGAGGAACGTGGGTAGAGCAAGAGCGTGGGTGAGACACCTTGATCCCAGCAGTCTCTTCCCTCCAGACAACATCCCTCTTCTGCATCTACAGGAATAACATCAGATCTTCCTAAAGCTCTTTAGACCCTCGCCTTTCATTGTGTCTTTCTATTTCGAAAGTTGCAAACACGCAGCCCGCTGTTCTCTTCCGCCCTACTTCACCTCAGTGGCTCTAGCCAGAGTCATATATGAATTCGTGGAAAGTATCATATGTATGTTCGAGGAGGGCTTGATTATATCAGGGTGTCAGGGTCATCTACTGAACTTCTTCTTTCCTTCCTCACTGAAAGTCTTGATCTTCCTCGTGAAGACTTTATGGCTAAATGTCGTTTTTTATTATCCTAGATATTTCCCCCAGCTATTGGCAAAGTTTGGCACGAGTTCTTATATTCTAAACTTTCGTCTCATCAGTCTGTGCCCTCCTAATTTCCAGGCTTTCTCATTTCTCTCTAATATCAGTATGTGTGCAGCAAGTGGTGGGTGGATGGATGGATGGTATACTGTGTTCCGTTGTGTCCCAAGCCTACCGGAGTGCTCTTCGTGTGTTCTCTTTCACATACGATGGTCTTCCAGTCAAGCTGAAACTGTAGGTACTTTTAATGTGTATGTGTGGCATCAGTCGTCCCTAAGAGTGCACTGTAAAGTAAAGGCGCGCTCGGTACATCGTTGCACACCACTACGTAATTGGAAGACTCATGTGTATAGTTTACTCGTACTGGGGGATGATCAGATGTAGAGAGCAAGCCTTGCTGGCCTCCTGATACAGTAGGAAAATACCCCAACAGACCGTCACAAGGAGTCACTCATTTGCCACCTCAAGAGCCGTAACACTGCTATGGTAAGCTCTCCCTAATCCACTAACATTTAACGTGCGTGAAGCTCAACTTAATGGATCAATAAGCTTGAACACTGAATATTAAGTGGATCTGCACCTCAAACACCATGCATTTAGAGGATCAGAAACTCACGCACCGAAACATTTGATGGATGTGCAGTTCAATCACCGAACATTTATTGGATTTAGATATCAACCAGCAAGCATTTTGTCTGCAACCAGACACACCTTTAGTTGTGTTCAGCATCAACATTCCAGGACTGACCGTAAACCACGGTCTCATCTGGAAGGAACACGTCTGGAAGCATTTTCAAGATACCTTCTGTAGAAAATAGAAAAAAATAAGCATCTTGGTTCTGTTTTTTTTTCTCTAGCCGGACCCTATCTGCCGTCCTCCCAGTAACTTACATTTTACAAAAGCCGTGCACGTCTTCGGATAGAGAGCCGTTCCTTTATTCATGGGAGGTGCGTTCGGAGTCCTGCTTGGCCCGTCTGGACAACACCCAGGCCCAGTCTGTGATGGTGGAGAGGACGCGTCCCTCGTCCAGCATCCCTCCCTCTCCTGCTTGCCCTTCATTCTCCGTTCTTCCTTCTTTTTCTTTCCGTTTTTGAATTCAATCATAATTGTTTTGATACCGGTCTTTCCGCGCACATTTCTTCCGTTTCTTTCTCTCGTGTTTGCAAGTATATGTTTCTGTGTCCAGCTCTGTCTCGCTTTTCGTTATTAATTTGTCCGCTTTATCCTACTCATGTTGGTGAAACAAGCAGGTATGTGGGTGCCGAGGCAAGCAGGAGTGTAGATGGTGAGACAAGCAGGTAGGTAGTTAGCAGGAGCGTAAGTGGGGAGGCAAGGAGGAGCGTGGGTGGTGAGGCAAGGAGGAGCGTGGGTGGTGAGGCAAGGAGCAGCCTGGATGGAGAGGCCAGCAAAAATGTGGGTGGTGAAGCCGGGAGCAGCGTGGGTGGTGAGGAGAGTGTAGGCGTGGGCGGAGCAAGATAAGGTGATCGTGTAAGGTGGACCGCCTGATGTTAAGGTGTATTCTTGCTGTTGTATATTTTATATCGAGACCACACGCTGCAGGTGGATTGGTCATCGTGGACGCCTCCGTCAGCTCCAGCTCTCTCTCTCTCTCTCTCTCTCTCTCTCTCTCTCTCTCTCCAACCATTTGTCTCTCTGCCTTTGTCTGAGCCTCTTGTGTATCGATCACACTGCCCTACCATCTGTCTGGCTCCACCATCTCCCGGGCCATATCAGCCCTCATCATCATCATCATCTGTATGCCTGCCCTCACACGTCTTGGTCAAGTTGTCCTCCTCCAGTCGGAGGGAGGAGACGTGAGAGTTACGTCTTCCTCAAGTCAACTATATATATACAAGGATGTGCAAGCGTGCTGTGTGGGTCATGTACAGGAATGGTAGCCCTGCATGGCGAATAGGCTGTCAGTGTCGTGTGGTAACCTGATGATCAATGTGGTTCAAAGGTTTTACTCTGGAAATATGGCCGTCAAGACAAGAAGTTTATGAGGTCTGTCTCGGTGGAAGAAAAAAGACTAATTAATTACGTCATTTCCGTTTCAGTTCGTACGTGTGTGTGTGTGTGTGTGAAAGCGTCTCATGTATCGTAAAACCTTCTCATCTTTGCCCAGTTGTTTCGTGAGTTCGTTGTACAAATTATACACTGGAGACAGGAACCGGGTGGTTCCTGTGGCATGCCAGTGTTGCCTGCTGCCGGGGTTCGGTCAGCCAAAGGGGTGCGCGAGATGGATGCGCGGCTGGTCCATCTCGGTCGTGACGTCATCGCAAAAAATGATTGAATATTCCTCATGAAAATATTAATCGACTCACGTCTCTGGATCCAGGCGCGTGTTTCATAGTATAAGAAAAACGGGAAGACTCTCTCGGTAGGTCCCGGCATAAGTCAACAGAAAACGCCAAATTGGAACGGTCTTTATATAACCTTACTTTAAACGCAAACCCACTGCAGTTTTTGCTTGCAGAATGCAGTGCAACATCCCTCTGAAGCAGCCTTGAAGTAAGAATCAGAACTAGATGTGGCCCCAGGTGAGGGAACTCTCCACCACAAAGTTCTCTTTCCATTTCGTCGCATCGTACGCTGGACGACGCACCCGCTGGCTGAGCCGCGCGCGAGGTGTGATGTGCACACACACACACTACTGTGTGTTGTTTGTGTGTCCTGTTCATTCGGTCGCGCGATTTCGAATCCCGCTGTGAAGGTGAGCTGACGACCAAGTGACGTTGTGAATTCACCTCACGGTGTATATAAACTTTCGTCCATAACATCCGTTTTACGGTTAATTTTTCCTCTCTCTCTCTCTCTCTCTCTCTCTCTCTCTCTCTCTCTCTCTCTCTCTCTCTCTCTCTCTCTCTCTCTCTCCCCTGATGTGCGAGCGGGCAGCAGCACTTCGGCAGGAGTGTTTGCTTTCGTTTTTCTCTCATGTTCAGGGAAACTTTAACATTACCCTTAGGGGAATAATTGTATGATTATCAACACGAAAGTTACTGTTTGACAGGACAACAATATATATATTTTCTCCAGAGGAAGTTTTTGCTTTTGATAACATACATAATGTATATTTGGTCTCGAACATTATCTTGTCTTACCTGCAACGTAAGTATTCGCTGGTCTGTTAAATGTTTGATGGTCTGATAAATGCACGCTGGTCGTCTGGCAAATGTTAGCTGGTCTGGTAAATGTCAGCTGGTCTGGTAAATGTCAGCTGGTCTGGTAAATGTTAGCTGATCTGGTGAATGTTAGCTGGTATGGTAAATGTCACCTAATCTGGTAAATGTTTGCTGATTTGATAAATGTCCGCTGGTCTCTGGTAAAATGTCCGGTGGTCTGGTAAATGTCACCTAATCTGGTAAATGTTAGCTTGTCTGGTAAATGTCCGCTTTTCTGGTGAATGTTAGCTGGTCTGGTAAAATGTCAGCTGGTCTGATAAATGTCCGCTTTTCTGGTAAAATGTTAGCTGGTCTGATAAATGTCCTCTGGTGGTCTGGTAAATGTCAGCTGGTCTGGCAAATGTGCTTCTCCTTCGAGAGACTCTTGTGTTAGTGTGAATGCTTCTGATTATTATGTGAAATGTAGTAGTGTTGCTGCAGAAAGTTTCTTTGATGTGCGAAATGCTCCTACTTGTTCTCGCGAACGTGTATGTCTCAAGAAATGTTAGATTTTACAGTAGAAATATTAGGTTTGAAGAAAACGTCTCGAGATTGTCTTGTACGTTGTGGATTATATATATATATATATATATATATATATATATATATATATATATATATATATATATATATAGTTTCACCTGTGTTTTTATAGTTAAGACGTTTTGTGTTTCCAAAATGGAACTTGTTTCTGTTCATGTCATCTTGATACGTTTCTGTTGTGGGAGCAGCAGTTCCTGCATTTGGCCGTGTGGTCGTGTACGACAGCTTATGTACAGTACGCCATGCAGTTTGATAACCCGCCCTCGGGTCAGACTAGGCCTGTTTATACAAGAATCTCATCCTTCCTGCCCAGAATTTTTTTTTTTTTTTCCTAATGATCGAGCCCTAGGGTTGCTACATACTGTCGTGGTGAAGGGTCGTACCATCGAGGTCTGGTGGAGGGGAATCTTACAGTCGTACTCCCCGCTCGTACAGTCGAGAGCTCCGGGCTCACCTACCACCGTACCGAAGGAACTATGTAAGAGTTGCTCATACAACTCTCTCTCTCTCTCTCTCTCTCTCTCTCTCTCTCTCTCTCTCTCTCTCTCTCTCTACGGTAGAGACTCTCGTGTTGACAGTTGGTGGCCGGCGGTCGCCAGGCCAGAGCTACACACACCGTGTCCGGCGCCATGTGATCTTGGCTTCCGTACAGGTGGATGCCCGGTACACAGGAGTCGGGTGTACTCGCACCTTCCATTTCAAGGTCTTCCGCTCACGACACGCCCGTGTCTGCTGTCTCCATATGCACGTCTCTACACCCTCACCACGTGCTCCCCCGCACAGCATCACCACGTGCCCTCCCTATATCCTCACCACTTGACCCCCTGCATAGCCCCACACCACGTGGCCCCCTGCATAGCCCCACACCACGTGGCCCCCTGCATATCCTAACCACGTGGCACCTTGTCCACAGCCTCACCACGTGGTCCCCTCCACAACTTCCCCCACACGGCTCCACCCCGCATCCGTCACAAACACCACATTACCCCACGAAGTATCATTACGCTTTTCATAGAAAACTGAATTGCCGTTAACAAGACATTAGTGACCCCCCCCCCCCTTCCCCCGGAGCAGGAATGCGTGACCCTCGGGTATGTTGTCCTGGCCTTTGACCAGATCCGTAAAGGTCAAGTCAAAGGCCAAACCAACACACCCCAAGGGTCGTGCCGCCGTGTTCAAAATCAGGACTCTGTGTGGACACTGCACATTTAGCTATGACGCAGCTTCACCTCGTTCAGTCCATTATACGCAGTAAGTTTTTTTTTTTTCTTTCTTTCATTCTCAGGCGGGTCGTCAATCCCGTACCGATATATACGCAGTAGCAGTATACGCAGTTGGACCGATCCCGTCCTGGTCCATTGGATGAAATCATAGACCATCGTGTGAACGATACGTAAACTCGGCTTGATTGCTGGGGTGGGTTGTGGGGTTGGGGGAGGGGGAAAGAAGTCCAGCTAATGTCCACAGTAAAGGATTTAGAGGCAGTAAACTGCCTGGGAATGGGCGACAGGTGACGCATATTCCCACTGAACTCATGACATGAGCCCCTCCAGGTCCACACACCTGTCGTCCCCATCTCAAATAACGGCCTCCTTTTTTACAAGTGCCAACCGGTCCGACAAGTGTTGTTTAATCCTGAGTCTCAGACTTGCTTGTCTTGCCCTCTCATGGAGAGCTTGACCGGGCTTGGGGAAATTGCGTATGATGGTACTGGGGACATGCGTTGCTGAAGACAACTCTGCGTACGATGGTACACGGGATACAGGCTTTGCTCAAGGGACTCTACGCATGATGGTACGGGTTACCGGCAGTGCGTACGGAAACGCTCTGCTTATGATGGAACGAGCGAAATGAGCCTACGTAATGAGAGAGAGAGAGAGAGAGAGAGAGAGAGAGAGAGAGAGAGAGAGAGAGAGAGAGAGAGAGAGAGAGAGACGGACAAATGTAGAAAGAGGGGGGAAAATTGAATAGCAATTAATGATGTATGAAAATACATAAGAATTGATTTACCATCAGCACGAAAAGGAAAATGGGGAGGAAGGGAACCCCGCCAATTATTTCAGTGAAGTAAGTTGGGTTGGCACTCGATGTTAGATTGCGCCGTCGGTCGATAATCGAACGTGTATTACAGACCGTGTTTGATAATTGTATATGCCTGCTGGGTCTTGTGTGATTTCCGTCATCTCAACAGGAGAACATGTACAGCAGAGCTGCTTATTAGTTACTAAACTGTGGCTGGCGAAGACGCTGGCCGTGTCGGAGTCTCACAACACAGGGAAGGGTAGTTGATCTTTGCGGCAAGAGCGGGTCATATGTCGACGTGCGCTCCTAACCCAACTTTCTGACGCTAGAGAGGGTACAGAAGGCGCCGAAGGTCCGGGGAGTGGCCCTCGTGTCATGTAAGCTGGTACCAACAGGAAAAAAACTTATCATGCTCTATTGGGACGAGAGGAGCCTCTGGCTGGGCTTCCGGGAACCTGTGGAGGGTGCCTCGGGGAGAGAGACATTTCCGTCCCTCTCCCTGACGGTGGTATTGGCCGGACACTCCTCTCGTGGCCAGGGGAGCAGCACCCAGTCTATAACCCTGTACACACATGACCGCTTCAGACCTCTCGAGTACGATGGTGCGAAACTCCTCCAGACTGACGCACGATGCTGCGTCCCCCTCGACTCCGACGCTGTGATCCCATCAGCGCGACCTTACGACCTCCGATAGGACGACGCTACCAACCTCGAGTACGACGTGATCACAACTGGACGATCCTTGAGTACGAAGGTACGATCCTCGAACACGGCGGTCACGTCGCACCGTAATTCATCGTATTTCTTGCATCTCTTCCTCTCCGTCTGTCTGTCCTGCACTCAGCCACACACTACCGCTTCTACCAGCTTCCCCAACCCATCGTCTGCCGTGCCTTCCTTTATTGCCCTGCTGTCTTAAAAAGCCAAAATTAAAGCGTCTTTCCATTTCTCCATGTATTATATCCTTGTTACGTCCTTATTCCTCACTGACCGTGACGCATTCACGGGCCGCTCAGGGTCAGGTGCTTAGGTTCGAATCCTGGTTTACGGCACTCGGTCCACAGTCAACCCCGTTGTTCATCCACCCGTTAGCAGTTGGTGGATAAAATGGATACCTGGCTCAAGCTAAGGTATATATATATATATATATATATATATATATATATATATATATATATATATATATATATATATATATATATATCCCTAATGAGTCCACGGGGAAAATGAAGCACGTTAAGTTCCCAAGTGCACTTTCGTGTAATTATCACATCGTCAGGGGAGATACTAGAATGAGATAGAAGACGTAGACTGTGGCCTCTTGCATTATATATATATATATATATATATATATATATATATATATATATATATATATATATATATATTTCACCGTTCCAAATTGTCCATATTCCAGAAATTTACCCGTTTGTCATCAATCGTTATGGAATTTCCACCTGTTGAGCATGTGTGTGTGTGTGTGTGTGTGTGTGTGTGTGTGTGTGTTGGCTCTGTGCAAAATTTGTTAGTTCTAAAGTTATGGCTGTTTACTAGAAGTTAGGGAGTCTGCACTTTTTTCGCACTCACTAACCCAGAGAGTGGTCCCAGAGAATTTTTTTTGTATGCAAATTTTTCTATATTTCGAAGATGTTAGATGTCAAGTGTGATTGTAACCAGGTCATACCGGGCGGAGTCTGAATCAGGATTTTTTTTCTATGTATCTGATAATTTCAGAAATGTAAACATCTATTTATGGGCGTGGGTTCCTTCTGGAGTTTATATATATATATATATATATATATATATATATATATATATATATATATATATATATATATATTCCTATGAGTCCATGGGGGAAAATGAAATAGGGTAAGTTCCCAAGTGCACTTTCGTGTAATAATCACATCATCATGGGAGACGCAAGAGAGAAATATAAGTCAGTTGATATGCATCGAAGAGACGCTAGGACGCCATTTGGTAAACATGTGATTGTCCAAAAATGTGATCCTTTCCAATATATATGATATATATATATATATATATATATATATATATATATATATATATATATATATATATATATATTAAAGAAGGAACAGAGAAGGGGGCCAGGTGAGGATATTCCCTCAGAGACCCAGTCCTCTGTTTGACGCTACCTCGCTAACGCGGCAAATGGCGAATAGTTTGAAAGAAGAAAAAAAAAATATATATATGTATATATATATATATATATATATATATATATATATATATATATATATATATATATATATGGTATTATTAGTTGCTGATTGTTTAGCATAGCCTGTAAATGTAATTTGATCATAAGCACTGGTAGGTGCTTCTTGAAGAAAGCATATATGAATCAAGTCCAATATTTTGATTGTGGCAAAGGTCCACATGTGAGAGAACAGTAAGTGTGAAAATGAAACCCCCATTCTGTGGGTGATTTGACCATATGGGACCCAACCTAGTAACTATGATAAACATGTTTTACCTTCACATATCAGCCAAGTCATGACTCCGTGGCTCAGTATATTTAGACTTCTGTAATCTCACGTTTCTACTCCACCTCCTCCGGAATTAGGCTGGACTGAGCGACTTGCGTGTCAGTCGACAGAAAAAAAAGATAAACATCATCATTGTCGTCGTCATGACCAGAATGTAGTGATCTGTATTTTCTAATTACCTGTTAACTAGTCAGTTAATTACGTCCATTCATGTATATAAGAATGAATAATTGGTGTGAAAACTATCAGAATATCTCGTATTCCCCCCTTTTCTCCACCCTCAGCCCGCCCCACCCAACCCCACCCCCAAAAAAAGAAGAAAATGCCAGTCATTTCAGTTGAATTCAAGTGTCATCCTGATCAACAAGTCTGTAAGATCGTGCATTGTGTCCTGGCAGTTCAGGAGCATCAGTCAGACAGATGTTGATGAAATGGCATCCAGCGTTCACCATACCGTGAAGGCTAGGGTGGGGGGGAAAATGGTGTAGTAGTGGGGGCGCTTCATGGTGTCGTCCGCGAGCACGTCGCTATGACCCTGGAGGAGCGTTCAGCATGACATTTCAGGTCATCACGCGCACATGCAACTTACTCCTCTGGCGCTCGCAGCTGCTCATGGCGCTGCGAGTCTGGCAGCGGAGTGGTGGCGTGGTGATGGTGACTGCTCCACCCCGAAAGTGAAGTCGCTGTATCCGACAAGATCATTTTCATCCTCGCTCGAAAGTCTTCTTCGATGATGCAAGGCTTTCGATATGACTTGGCCGCATCCCACCCGCTACATCATCGGAGACTCGGAGTGGCTTTGCTCCCGCAGTGCGTTCACGTCTACACAGCAGGGTTGTCAAGTGTTAGCGTGGCCCCGAGGGACGGTGAGTCCGCTTCACCGTAACTCACGGTGTCATCACGTGGCCACTGGCTTCTTGTAGAGGAATGCCACTCGTATTAAACTTCGCGTGGTCATATCCCACACCCCGAATGGCTCAGTTATGGAAAATCACTAACGTTCTTGTACGTAACAACAGCTGCCTCGTCTGCGAAATACATGACCTCAAAGGATGGCAGGCAGCATATACAATGACAGTATTGTGCAATGTACAATGACAGTGTTATGTTCGATGCTGTGTAAAACCACGCAGATACCTAACCAGGTCGTCTTTCCCTCGATCCTACAGTATGTCGCAGATGGGTGTCGGGTGTTGCTAGGAGGGGTTGGCTCGGTGGACTATGAAGCTCTACCTTTTCAGTGAGGTCCAGCACGTCGACAGCCTCGCCTGGGGGGCTTGATCCTCCTCCACCTTTGCTGATGTGACTTGGATTAAGCTTCGGTTGTGAGGTGAAGGCTGGCGGTGATCCTCGGACACCTCACAGGCTGTATGTACGAACAGTTGGGGGTGCTTGTTAGACCCACCGTAGTGGTTGTGTGTGTGTGTGTGTGTGTGTGTGTGTGTGTGTGTGTGTGAACCCCACTGCTTGCCTTACAGTGGCAACATCAGAGTCAGAATCACTTGATGTAAGCCAAGTTCATTATCCTGAATGTCCGCTGTACGTAGGCGTGTTTCTTGAAGATGGGAGGAGTTAGTCATTGATTCCAGGAATGGCAGCCCGTTATAAGTTTGACGCTCTGGTGTGCAGCTGAGACAGAGAGACAGCGCGTCTGCAGTTCCTTGCTTGACTTTGCCTCGAGAGAATTTCGAGAATCCAGCCATATTATTTGGGTTACCTTGGTGTCTTCAAGCTACACTGGCTGGTGTTGGATTGACTGGTAATAGCAGCTTTTGTGAGTTTACCTTGGTGTACTCAAGCTACACTGGCTGGTGTTGGATTGACTAGTAATAGCAGCTTTTGTTAATGATTATCTTATTAATGGTTACATATCCCCCGTGCCAAAGACACAAGCGGGAACGCGCATCAGTCTGGTAAAAGCCAGAGTTTTCCCAGTTACTTCTCAAGACAGCGTCCTCCGGGCCGACTCCTCCCTGTGTGTGTGTGTGTGTGTGTGTGTGGATGAACCAAGACAGCCTACTCCGTCCCCAGCTGGTGGCTCTCCTCACCGTTTGTTTTGCTGCACCGAACTTCAACGTCGTCTTCTGCCGCGCCTCACATACCGGTGTAAAGGTCCAGCATTATTACTTCCTCTGTAACACTGAGGACAAAGGTATGAGCGGCAGGAGTGTCCTCCTCTTATCAGATATTTTAATGGCTGTGTTAGGCATTAATGAAAAGACTGGTTGCCCGACGCTTCATGATAAACCTAACAAGAATGTATAGAAAAAAAAAAAACGAATCTGATCAGGGGAAACTTACTTATTTTTGAACTCATTATAATCTGTGAATTGCAGAGCATATAGATTACTTGATTTAGGGCAAGAAAAAAAAATCATAAGGCTAAACATTGAGAATATTCAACTCGCCGATTTATGAAGGAAAGCTGAAATGTGAACCAGGATAACATTTTGGCACTTGAGTTAATGAACCTCATTAAGAACATACTGAACCGACTTGTCATGTACCTCTGATGCACACACAGAATAGGCCAGAGCAGTGTGTTTACAAGGAGCGGAGAGTGTCGAGTTGGAGGGAGACTTCTTCCGTCTTCATCATCAAAACAAATTCCACATTATCTATGTCGTGTTCCCTGGAGTGAACACGGAAACAGTCAGTCGTCCTGTTTTTCTACAGGAGGTCAGACTGGAACTCGTCATTCAAGTTCGTCCCTGTTTTATCGAGATGAGCCAATTAAAGGCCATGCTCATACATACACTCATAGTTAATTGTAATATTTTCCTTTTTTTTTCAGTGACGCACGATTAGCGCGCCTCTGTATTTGGCGAAATGATGAAGCATTTGTGCACCCTTTCATAATGCATTATGAAGTATCCCTTCGTTATATATGAAGAGATGATGCAGCGTTTATGCACTCTCATAATTCGTTATGAAGTGTGCTAATCGTTTTGAATTATGGACGGATGATGCAGCGTTTGTACACTCGCGTAATTCATCGTGAAGTATTCCTTCGTTATATATGTGTGTGAAGAAGAGATGAAGTGTTTATACACTCTCGTAACTCACTGTGAAGTATTACCCACACAATTATACCGTATTCCCAGAGGATAGTGTCGATCGTATGTCGATGACGTAGGCAGTCGATAGACTTCACGTAAATGTTGTATGTAGCCCACGTGACCCAAACCGTCGTGGGAGTATTGTGTCAGTCGCTCTGAACTTCACTGGGAAATCGTGTGGCCGTTCCACCAATTGTGGTTCTTGTACACACCTTTCTTGCCTCACTCGTACCCTCAGATTTGCTTTTCGCATCGTGATTTAGCAGGGAGATTCGTTCCCCCTTTCAGTTCTTACATTTCCGAAACTCTCTTTGCCTTTTTTCAGTGTAAGAAGACCCGTTGTTTGATCGCTCCAGTCAGCGTGTCCTTCGTACCAAGCTTGATTTATTAGATTTAAAATTTGGCGTTTGACATGGATGTTCGCTGCTTTGGACGAGCCAACGAACACGTCGTCGTGTGTCACTTGTTCTGCCATTACGCCTGGTGTTTATACCCTGCTGCATCACAGGTAAACTTAATGAGAACATATTTGGTCACACATTTTTGTCATGAGTGTCGACCTCTTTCTTCCAGCGGTTTCTTCCGGCAAGGCTCTCAAAAATAACCCCTCCATTTTGCACCGACCTCTTCATGAACAGTAATAAGCTCGCTATTTTCTTTTTTCTTTTTGTTTTATAATTCCTCTTGTACTTCACGACTTTCAAAAACTCTTTGTCTGGATTATATACATTTTTGTTCTGAATGTAATCTTCGTTTGGCTGATAAGCCACTCCGTGACGCCTTAATTTCCATTGATAACTCGCTGTTTTCCCTCCCCCGGCGACATAATCCGGCGTTTTCTGTGGGGGGTTTTATTTCTCGGTCGTTTTCCAAGACTTTTAGGATTTACAGTTTCGGTGCAGTTTTCGTCTCCTCGACTTACCAGAGGTTTGTACTTTCTATTCTTATCCAGGTGCCACCAGCCATTTTTATGCAGATTATCTCTAATCTTTTTCAGTCCCCCCTCCCCTTTATTTTTTATTTTTTTTTTTGAAACCGTATTCTTCGAGGTTTTCCGCTTCAATAATTTCGAGAACTTTCCTTCTTGTACTTCATTATACGAAAGATCTTTGAGATTTTGAGCTTGCAGATGATTCCGTTATTTTTTTTTTTTTGTCATTTTCTCTGGTTGAAAATTGTAACATGTGTGAGACAGATCCATAGAAACCCCTGGTTGTTCTGGACGCGTTTCGCAACGCTCTCTAGAAGAGAGAATTTCCGTTGACGCAATTAAGAGAGAGAATAAATACGATAGATAGAGGATCAAATAACCTTCCGATCCCGTTGCTTCTGAACCTGTTGATCATTCGACCCCCGTGTTGCTTGATAAGAAAGAAGTAAGGCTTTTCAAATTGGAAAGGATATTTTCATGCACCATTCGATCTGGTCTTACCCTCTCATCATTTACAGATGTTCCTAAAGGGGCTCAGTAAGACTTCAACGTTCTGTATATGTCAGTATATTATGTGCCTGCACTTAAAACTTTGTCTCCCATTTTGATTATTTTCACATGAATAGTAGCTTTTGAATTTCCTAATCAAGGTTTTCATGGAACGTGTGCAAATATATATATATATGAGTCCACGCGGAAAATGAAACACGATATATATATTAGCAGTTCCTGTTAAGGCGCATAGACCAGACGTATGTTCATTCTTCCTTTCAGTAATTCGATGGTGATTCTCATGTTTCTCTCATTTATCACTTTAATAACTTCTTTGCTGCCTGAGAACTTTGGTCTAACTAAAATTGCTCCACCACATTCTGTAGTTCCTTGTTTAACTTCGCTGTACGTCAGAATGGCATGGGCTACTGAATACCTGAATCAAGATATATATATATATATATATATATATATATATATATATATATATATATATATATATATATATATTTTTTTTTTTTTTTTTTTTTTTTTTTTTTTTTTTTTATACTTTGTCGCTGTCTCCCGCGTTTGCGAGGTAGCGCAAGGAAACAGACGAAAGAAATGGCCCAACCCCCCCCCCCATACACATGTACATACACACGTCCAGACACGCAAATATACATACCTACACAGCTTTCCATGGTTTACCCCAGACGCTTCACATGCCTTGCTTCAATCCACTGACAGCACGTCAACCCCTGTATACCACATGACTCCAATTCACTCTATTTCTTGCCCTCCTTTCACCTTCCTGGTTTCAGGCCCGATCACCAAAATCTTTTTCAATCCATCTTTCCACCTCCAATTGGTCCCCTCTTCTCCTCTATCCTCCCTCCGACATAATCCTCTGGTCATCTCCCTCACTTTATCTCTTCCATGTTCCAAACCATATGCACACACTTTCACCCCCTCTGCTCTCTCATATCTTTTATTTCACAAATCTCTCTTTACCTTAAGTTATATATATCGATCTAAACACCTCACACCACACATTTGCTCAAACATCTCAATACAAAGCACATCCGGATCCTCCTGCGCACATTCTATCCATAGCCCAGCGCTGTCAAACCATACAGCTTGTTGGAACCACTATTCCTCAAACATACCATTTTTGCTTTCCGAGATATGTTCTCGAATTCCACCATTGTTTCACGCTCCTAAATTTTCGCCCTCCCCACAATTCCATGCCACTTCGTTCACGGTTCCATGCGCTGATCATCCATCAATTAGAATCATTAATACCTAAAAACTTTTATGAGAAGGACGAATAACTCTTACATTCTTAAAATTACAAAACCAGTTATGCTATTACACTTTGCAGCATTATTTTATAATATATATTATAATATTTCATAAATATATCAATATTAAAAAATTATTGTTTTTGAAGTGAGTTTGCACTTCGAGGTACACATGAAAATCACCATTTAAGTTTGACACAAAAGTTCAAGTCGTTCAGAAGTCCTCGCTCCACGAGTGATGACTCAGTCCGGAAAGGAGTCTGAAAAACCATCCTTTTGAACTTATGTAATTATCGAATAAATAATACTATGCTTTATTAAATTTACTCTAAATTTATTTCAAAACTTTACCAAACTCAGTACTCAGCATTCCGCGTTCTAAGATATATATATATATATATATATATATATATATATATATAAATTTGTTGGTGTGTGTACGTACAATTTATTATAGATCAGTTAGATTCAGAATGAAAAAGTGTGTGGATGGCATACGAGGTGTCACCAGTGGCAGTGGTACAGCGTATGTTTAAATCAGCGTCGTCAGAATGCATAATTTTGTGGAGGCGACGGTTGAAGCCACCATGGCGAGGCGCGCTAATGTTCCATGGTGGTATAAATTCACGCCTTGGTGTCCCGCCCGACGTAATCGCCATCAGATTTGACACTTGGCAACACATGTGTGTGCACGTGTTCGTGGTCAGCTGCTCTCTTTCTTCATCTGAGAAGTTGGAGGAATGATTGAAAGGTAGAGGGAGGCGTGAAAATGATCGGCGGGGTGTGTGTGGATGGAGAAGAGAACAGCTGAGGAGACTGAACTCTCTCTCGAGCGAGTTTCTTAAGCAAGACTTTACAACCCTGGGAGGTTGATGTGCCTGACCTTTGACCTGATCTTTGCCAGGCGCTATATATGTGTGTTTGTATATATATATATATATATATATATATATATATATATATATATATATATATATATATATATATATATATATATATATATATATGTGTGTGTGTGTGTGTGTGTGTGTGTGTGAACACTGCGTGCGTGAGGGTACAACACGAATGAAAAGTCACCATTTAGCGAGGTTCTGTCATCATCACTTAACGTAACAGTCTTGTCAAAGGACTCGCTTCAGAAGAGTCCATCCTCGCTCAGCAGCTGAGTGTAGCGCAGCCTTGGACTGCAGGAGTCCCTGGAAAGGAGGTCCTGGATAAAGACCAGGATCCTTTGTTTGAAAGGCTTTTAATGTAATTATGATATATATATATATATATATATATATATATATATATATATATATATATATATATATATATATATATATTCTTTCATACTATTCGCCATTTCCCGCGTTAGCAAGGTAGCGTGTATATATATATATATATATATATATACTATATTGTATGTGTTTGTGTGTAAACTGTTTACCACTAAACACGGTTCTTACGAAGAAAAAAAAAGGAAAACCTTGAGCGGGAGACTGGAATACCTCCCTCTCTCTCTCTCTCCTGTCACTTTCTAAAAAGAGGTTAAGGTAAAAGGATTTTCCAGGAAGGCTTAGGGTGGGGATGTCTGAACGGTCGAGGCTGTAACCGGGATGAATAGCAGTGTGAGGTAGGGGTCATATCTGATGAGAGAACCTTGGATGTCTCGCCTCTGGAAGAAAAAAAAAAATGAAAGGCTGTGGTGGTATTGGGGCCTGAGCACCGGGTATGGCGAGAGTCGTATGTGTGTACACTGTGTGTGTGTGTGTGTGTTGGATAGAATGTAATACGGTTGACGCACCTTTAAGTAATCTTAGTTAGTTCATGGCTGGCTGTTGAAGATAGGCTTTTGGTTTCGTTACATTAGTGCGTGGCAGCTAGGGCTTGGCTGTGTGCAAAGGAGTCGCATTATTGGTTTGCTCTTTTGACTTGACTTGGTTGTGAATAAGACGTGTTATTTTTTTTTTTTTTCCTCCATACATATATTTTCCTGTGAGTCCACGGGGAAAATGAAACACGAAAAGTTCCCAAGTGCACTTTCGTGTAATAATCACATCATCAGGGGAGACACAAGAGAGAAATATAACAGTCAGTTGATATACATCGAAGAGACGAAGCTAGGACGCCATTTGGTAAACATGTGATTGTCCAAAACATACGATATATATAAATATATATATATATATATATATATATATATATATATATATATATATATATATATATATATATAAACCCAGTATCCTTCTACTGGGCTTCTGATGGCGCTACATCCAGTAGCAGGGAACTGATGAAGTTGCTTGGCGTGAGAAGTTCCTTGATGAAATTATATGTTCCTTTCCTTCCATTGACAACGATACATCCTCATCGTAAGTGAATATCCACTCGCGGTGTAGCCACATGCAGGCGGAGTCTGGTAACACACACACACACACACACACACACACACTAGAATCATAGGTGCGGCCCTCGGCCCACACTCAACTCAGGTGTTCATCTTCCTCTGTGTTGGTCGATAAATGGGTGCGTGGGCTGTGTGTGTTTGTGTGTGTGTGTGTGTGTGTGGTGGGAATGGGATACACGTACAGGAAATAGAGACATGCGTAAAGGTGTGAGTGACGGGGAAATACGAGTGTCATACGCAAATAGTGATCACGAATAGCAATCAAGCGTCTCGTATTCGCGTTTATAAATGTTGACAGACTTATGATATATATATAAAAAAAAATGATACATATAAACTGTGTAATATAGAAATATCATTTCAGATTTGTGGAGGAAGTTGTGTTGGCCTCCCGGGCCGCGTATGAAGGCCAGAGCAGCAGGTGGGACTCGCACCAACAACAGCAGCAGCAGCTGTGGGCTCGCCGCTCCACTCACTTTTTTTTACAGCCACTCCGGAGACAAAGAAGCAAGTGTCGCTTGTGGGAAGAGCTTGGCCAGGGTTTTCCTTCACATAAGGTAAGGAACCATTATGGAATATTTTTTTTTTTTTCCTAGGGAGGTCTGCTCTCGAGTTTTGGATGTGGTGCATCGGCGAATGTTTTCGATTTTGTGGAACGACAAACTGCGTCCGAGGAAGTGGACCTTTAGCCCGTTGACTACGGAGGCACGACTCTCCGGTCGTACCGTTGTCCTCGAGGGTCGCAGCGTCGTGCTCAAGGGTCGTACCGTCGTGTTCAGGGGGGTCTTGTCTTCGTGGTGAAGGATCTGATGTCAAAAGGAAAGGTTTTTTTGGTGCCGGAGACGCTGCTGGCATCTGTGTGACATGCGTAATGAGACAGGTAACTCCCAACGTGAAGGTTTGACTGATTGTGATTTTGTTTCTGGGAGAATCGTCCACCGCACGAAACTGCCACCGCCTGAAAGGGCAAAGAGTGGCAATCCGAACGTGTTCACTGTTACTTTTCATCACCGGACGATTAGAAGAGTGATTTGTGCTGTAGTTCCTGGCGTCCTGAGTTGACATACCTCGTCGGCGAGTCTGTAAGGGTTATGTACTAAACCCACAGTCTGGTCGACAGCTAGGTGTAGCGACCACCTACCTGGTCGACATTGAGCCGTGGCTGGTGCTCAGCTGGTTGATGCGGAGCGGTACAGGTTCGGGGCTTCGGTCTCCCTCGTTGGTTCACTTGGTCACACACGGTGGCCAAGGCCGGAGTATTTTTGTTATTCACCGCTGGTCTGGCCAGTGGTTGGCAGAGTCTACCAACGGTGACGTCTCGTGCGAGAACCTCCCTCGGCAAGTCTTCAGTGTCCTCGAGGCTCCCAGACCCCCCGTGAGCACGGCGGTACGAGCCTTGAGCACGACGACGCTACGACCTTTGAGTAGGACGAGTACGACACGAAGCATGACGGTATATCCCTTGTGTGTGATAGCATGGCTAAGCGCCTGGCCTTCATACACGAACCGAATTGCCGTGCTTTAGATATTAAAACATTTATTTTTTTTTCCATTTAATTGCCTCTCCAGCCTCGGCGAGATAGCCTCAGGGAAACAAGCTAACAATGTCCTCATTTGCGCTCATCATCTTAGGCTGTCATGTATGATAATGTTCCGAAACCAGAGCCTAATGTCCAAAGCGCCAAGCCTCACAGAATATTCTGTGATTTACCTTGACCGGATAAAATGTCTTCGTTCAGCCCAGTGACAGTACGTTAACCCCCCCCCCCCCTCTATACTCGTCAGTCCTGTTTGGTCTGTCCTGTGCACGCCTCTCACCTTACAGCCTCCACCCTCTTAAATTGTTTTCCATTCAAGGTTTCAAGAGTAACAACATCCTTGCCACACTGTTGGGTCGGCTGTCGCCTCGGACATAGCTATCTTTGCCCAAACAGACACCGAGCTCTTCTTTCACACGTTCCTTAATTGCACTTAGGAACTCATCCCCCTTCTTCCACCCTCCGATTCACTCCAGGCTCCATTGTCCCAACCGCTTTCACGTCCACTAACAGATAGCTAAAGCATTTCTTTGTCCGTTTCATTCAAACTTCGACTCGAAGTATCGTGTCTCATTCCCGTGCTGCACCTCATTACCTCACTTTTCTTTTTCACATTCACTCTCGACTCTCTCTCGCATTCTCCCAGACTTCGTCACCAGTTTGTGAAGTTTCAGTCTTAAGTCTGCCACGGGAGCCGCGTTATTAGCAAGCCGGCCCTGGTTTCACCTCTCACGCTCCCTCACCTCCTGCACACCTCAAACCTGCACCTTGCTCGAAGACATCTAGCGTCTACCTCCCTCACCACCTCACCCATAAAGAAGATTAAACAGTCAAGGTAACATCACACGAACACGAACCAGACCTGCTCTCACGAGGACTAATTCACCCTCCTCCCTTTCTACTCGCTCACTCACCTTACTGTCTTGGTAAAACCTCATTGCATTTAGTAACTCGGCATTTCTCTCTCTCTCTCTCTCTCTCTCTCTCTCTCTCTCTCTCTCTCTCTCTCTCTCTCTCTCTCTCTCTCTCCCCCCCCCATGTGATCGTGCTACGTTCCACAAGGCTTCTCTCTCATACCAGTCATGATCATTCTCCAGAACCATAAATGCCACACACGGTTCACTCTCGTCTTGTAAGTACTTCTCACGCAAAATCTTCACAGCAAACTCCTAGGTCACATCATCCACCTCCTGAACTTACACCGCTCCTTCCGTACCCTGAAGTTCATTCTCTGTCACCTACCGCCCGCACACCCACCTTGCCAGGTATGCTCGGTAGATTCACAGCTCAGTATTTCGAGCTTTTACCTGTCACCCTATTTCTAAACAAACTCCTGTGCACTCCCGTCTTCTCTAGCTGCTCCGCCTCACTAATTATTGCAAGGCTTCCACTCCTTCTTTTCAACATGACTGTCTTGCCGTATATCCCACACTCGCAGAATCATACGGTTTTTGGTGAGTGTCTTTTAAGAAAATTATTACCACCCTAGCTAGCACAAAAGCAGCCAACTCTCGAGAGCAAAAAAAAAAAAAAAAAAAACAAAGTAATGCCTGTAGAAAACGGAAAGTGAACCAACATTGCTGCGTAGGGCAAAAGGGTTAAGTTTTGAAGTTATGAGTCGGACAGCTCTCGATTCAACCCAGTCGAGTAATGATGGCGAGCTAGATCCACCCCAGATGTGAAAGCAGTATACCATACAAGGATGAATCAGTCTTTTGTATAAACGTTACCGGTGGAAGAGACGAAATCGTTGATAAAAAAGTAGAGAAAAGTGTAGGGGACAGGACAGAAACATGAAGTACGCCGCTGTTGATGGGGAAGAGGAGGGAGGCTGATCCATCAGCAACCACAGAGATAGATCGGCAGGAGAAGAAGCT
Organism: Panulirus ornatus; assembly: GCF_036320965.1. NCBI lineage: Eukaryota > Metazoa > Arthropoda > Malacostraca > Decapoda > Palinuridae > Panulirus > Panulirus ornatus. Next base: position 13,234,751 of record NC_092252.1, on the reverse strand, counting down.
GTTGCTTATGAAGGAACAAAGTGAGTGAGGGAAGCCAAAAGAGAGGAGAGCCTAGAGATGAGATCCCCGATGCCACACCCTGTCACAAGCTTTGCATATGTCAGAAGCAACTGCACGAGACTCTCCCAAATCATATAGGGATGACGACCAGACGTTAGGAAATTGGGAAAGAATATCACCAGTGGATCTCGCCTTGCGGAAGCCATACTGGAGTTGAGAGAGATGACTGTGAAATTCAAGATGTCTAAAGGATACGGGAGTTGAGGAGGGATTTCAAAGCCTTCGGAAATGGTGAATGTCAAAGCAACAGGACGATGGTAAGCGGGGTCAGCACGGTCACCCATCTTAGGGATGGGATGTGTCAACGCCTCCTTCCAAGAAGAAGGAAAAGTCTTGGTTTGCCACAATCTCACAAGAATGTAGAATGATGATGTTCCCCAAACACACGCACATAAAACATGGGGAAACATCAGCATGTTTTTGTATCATGTAATTGCCATGTGGTTCACGAATGCATGTAATCACCCAGCGAGTGGAGATACAGACACGAGATGTTGTCTAGCTAATCCCGATGTAGTGTGTACGTCTGGGTTGGGCACAGTGCTACGAAGAAACTGTTGTTGGGATCCCTTGATCCTGTGCTTCAACCTTGCCTTTTGTGGCTTTTGAACCCTTCATGGCATTTCTCAATGCAGATAGGGAATATCACAGTAGTAGACTTTAGGGCCTTGTATTTCAGGATATTTTACACAGTTGGATTGGTAGGTTATCGTGTAGGGACATATGGCTATTAGCTAGTGCAAAGACGTCGTACAAAATAGCACCTTAGTAAAACTACAGAGCGTTGCAAACGAGAGGCATTATACCCGAGAGAGAGAGAGAGAGAGAGAGAGAGAGAGAGAGAGAGAGAGAGAGAGAGAGAGAGAGAGAGAGAGAGAGAGTTCCTCTTTTGACAGTGAAGGTTAGGGCGTCGGAGGCATCATCTATCCCTGTGACCTCTGCCTCTGGTGGAAGACAAAGGCTCGTGTGTGTACCTCTCACCGCGCACCCATAACATAAAGCCATTAAAGTGTCCGGGATGGATGGTAGGACTGCATCCGCTCACAAAAAGTATCGAAGTATACTCGCTTCACTGTCTGTACATAATAGTGTTTTATGTACTGAAAATTCTTTTTTTTTCTTCTGTTTCTGGAAAAAAAAGTTTTACTCTTTTATCTGATAGAAAGATGAGACTGACACCGAAGCTCATAGATCCATCAAACTCGGTCCATACGTAAACTTGGAGTTCGTCGGTGGAAGTTAACATTCACTCTGCTCCTGACTAACAAAACCCCATCACAGTCGGCCACAGGGAGTGGAAATCTCTTAGTCTGTTCTAAAGTACCAAAACGAACGGGTAGTATTTGAATAGATGTTCAGACGTGGTGAAAGCTGTACGCCTTGGGGAAGCCCATTCAAGGCTATACGCGCCTACTGGGATGGTATTTCCCGAACTTCTGCCATGTAGAATGGCACGAGTCTGGGAGGGTGTGTTGCCATAACGTTTGCGAGATGGCGTTGCCCGGAAATCTGCACTAGTTGCACATCTTTGTATCGCCTGACGGCACTACACAAGTCTTGGTTGACAGATCCAGAAAGGTAGCTGGTTATATTGGTGTTTCGGAGCTTGTTGATCTGTAAGGCCAAGAAAAGATTGGTAATCATCCGCTCTTTGGGACACACTCTGAATATATGAATACCACACATTAGAAGCTCATGAAGTTTTATTACTGTGTCGTTTCTCTAAGGAAGTAGAAAATTCATTGGTAGTTGATTACATTAAGGTGGAAATGAGGATCTCTGATATAAATATTTATCTCCAAACTGTCTGCTTACGTTTGTACTCATGATGGTGCAGACAGCAGAAGGGCGGGCAAGAAATCGCCGACTTTGACGTGTCTTTGATTTTTTTTTCCTCTCATCATGATCACATAAAGGATTTACCACACCCCTGGAGCGACGACCGCAATTAACAGACTTGACTCTTGTATGTGACAGGTGGTCTGCGGATCGCGACTATGTCTTACGTTGCTGATCCATCAAAACCAACACCCTCAACAGACGGAGGCGACCCTGCTCGTCGCTAAGGACAAGACAATGAATGTCTTCGAGATCCTCTCTTCCAGAACCCTGCGAGGACGGTCCTTGGCGTTGTGGTCACCTTCAGAATTGGGGATTTCCGAGAAATGTGGGCCGCCCCAGACCCCACATGGCAGCAATTTCCGCCTCTCCTACCGCACCATCAGTCTTCGAGGGTAACGATTTCTTAATTGAATCCACCAGTGGTGCCGCCTCCTCCCATAATGGTTGCACTGGGTTATACATCCTCCTGAAGTTGAGAGGAATCACTGTCTACGGAATTTGGAGGGGCAGGTTATGGAGGTGTTGGTTGCTGTGAGTGGTGTCCCAGCGGTCCAGGCTCTGGGTCCCAGCGGTGTGTGTGTGTGTGTGGTGTGTTCGGTCACCCTGGGCTCCACGTATAGGGTTACCATGCGAGTTCTGCCTTACCAGAGCTCCACGTGATAACGTGCAGAGCTTCACCCTCCCACTCCTCGGGACCTTCCTGCCACATATACCACACTTTACGGGTTACGTGATGCCTGGCATCGAGTTTCGCGGTGGTAGCGTTGACGGCGAATGGGAAAATATTGTCGAGTTAGAGGACGTGGACAGCAGTAACATATTGCACGCTGCAGGAGACGTGTAGTTTGCTACAGAGCATCATCACTCTCTGGGTTTTGTGGAAGCCTCGCTTCACTACGTGTGGATCTACATCGTCCAGCGGGGTCTGAAGTGGTCCAAGATATGGGTCTGAAGTGGTCCAAGATTTGGTTTGCGGTGGTCGGAGTGTGCACATCCGTGTGTCGTGCTGTGTTTCGTGGTGGCGTTAAACATGGGCGTTATGGTGTGTTGTGGTGTAGGGGTAAGTACGACTGTCCTGGAGGTGAGTGTCGCACTGATGGGAGGGAGAGAGAGAGAGTGGTTGCATCATCTACGGTAAGGACCCGCTTCGTGACGCGCGGCACTGTACTCCGTGCACACACAAGAACGCTCAGAACCACGAGTCTGGTGGCGTGACCTCAGACGTGATCCGTCACGGTTAGGTCAAAGGATCAGCCATCATGAGGTCAGGCTCGAGGGTCGTGCCGTCGTGCCCGATGGTCGTAACCTCAGTGTCGTGGGTCGTACTGACGTGCTGGAGGGAAATAAGGGGTCACCCAGGGTCAAGTGTTCAACTTGTTCTCTCTTTACGTAGGTTTGTGGTGAGCCTTATGGCCTCGCTGCTGCTGCTGCTGCTGCACGTTGGAGTTCATTCCTGGACGTAAACTGATGCATTTCAAAGGCGGCGGAGCCTCGCATTTTTATATTCACGGGTCAGGGTGTTGGTGATGGATCACCGGCCCAGACACGTATTTCGCCACGACTAAGGCGAATGGTGGGAGACGCATGCGGGTGTAGGCATCATGCTTATTTTAGTCTATGATATATATATATATATATATATATATATATATATATATATATATATATATATATATATATATATATATATATAACAGAGGGGGCCAGGTGAGGATATTCCAAAAAAGGCCCAGTCCTCTGTTCCTAACGCTACCTCGCTAACGCGGGAAATGGCGAATAGTTTAAAAGAAAAAGAAGATATATATATATATATATATATATATATATATATATATATATATATATATATATATATATATATATATATTGCAGGAAATCCACTGGAAAAGATTTTTTTTTTCTGTGGATTTCCTGCAATTACTAGATCACGCGCACCACTTTGAATTCATGCTCTCTCTCTCTCTCTCTCTCTCTCTCTTTCTCTCTCTCTCTCTCTCTCTCTCTCTCTCTCTCTCTCTCTCTCTCTCTCTCTCCTTCCACGTCAACCAAGTGCGTAGTCGTACCGGTAATGGTTTCTCTTCGTTATATGCATCTTCGTGAACACACAGTTTTGACCAAAACACAACATTGCAGGTCCTTTACGGTCCAGAATCTTCCTCACTGAACGAGGTCAGATAAGAAAGTATTATCTTTATCGTCGTCTCCGCCAGAAATACAGATCTGGACTGGTTCTCGTCAACCGTTCCAGCGGCAGTGACGTCATGACACAGTTGGCTCAGATGCGCGCCTCGTCGAAAACCGGCGCGCTGCGCATTAACCCCCATTTTCTACAGTTTCTACATATCGGAAGGTTTGGAAAATAAGGCAGGTAGCAGCAGACCCCTGGTTCCTGGTGAGGGTGGGATGATGGTAGAAGAGGTCAGAAATGTGGAGCATCGGGTGGAGAGAGAGAGGATAAACATATATATCTTTGACCTTTATGTTGATGCAGGTGTAGGCAGGACCATTCATTCATTCGTGCGTCTGTGCCGTTCGTGAGCACTCCCAAGCTCATTTGGCTCTTTCCTAAGTTCCTTCGTTCGTAGAGTAATCCAGGAGGGGTGGATATCCAACCCCTTTTCGGCGCCTTCTGCAACGCAAGGGGAAGTTAACGTGGGCAGGGATTGTGAAACACATTTCGTCTGAATTTGGCACAACTTTGAGAAACTGTGAGTATATGTTACTGGCTGATTACTTCTGTATCCCGGTGAAGACGAACAGTGGGTGGCTATTTACGTAGTCTGAAATAATGGTTTTTTGGGCTGCGCTTTCGGAGGACCAGGACAGTCGCAAGTCGAAATCAAAATCGCTAGGATTCGAGGATCGTCAGATCCTTTGTAGACGTGGCAAGTGTGTGTGTGTGTGTATGTGTGTTTGTGGTGGTGGAGGGGGGGGACGGTGGAGTCCATGTTCGCCACACCGACTGTCGGACGCACCAATACCAGGGGCTCCTACCTGACCCCCAAGGTCTCACACACACACACACACACACCACGTAGACCTACCGGTGCCACCAGTTCCATTAAGCTTGCCACAGAGCCAGTTATGATTAGTGTTTTTCAGCAGCTGTTCTACTTTTGAAGTATTACATGGAATGCCATGTGTTCAAGCCAGAGCCGTGATTGTGCATAGATAAATGTGTGTTTGGCAAGAACAGTGGTTCATGATCCGTCATCATGAGCTGACGCTGCATGAGAAGCATGAGAGTGGGAGTGTGCTGTCGTAAATCAGCCATAAAACAACGACGACACGACGTAAAAAAAAAAAAAAAAAAAACACAAGTCTCCAAGACGACGCAACGATGCTTCTCCAAAGTCACCACGACAGACGCGGCTGCAGCAGTACCACGACTGTGAACAACTTAGCGGAAACACTGTGGTGACCCAACAACCAGAGGGCTCGAGTGTATTGCTACCGTATATCACCAACACTGACAACACGACGAGAATGTTTTACTGACGGCTCGAGTAGGCAGCAGCAGTGATAGCACGACCACATAAACACTTTGGCAACACACCAAAACAGCAGCGGTCACAAACACAAGGAAAGATTCGATAAGACGGCCTCAGTGAAACAATAACGCCACGACCAAACCAGCAGCAAGTGACGAAGACGACGAGAAACCTCGAGGAACGACGGATCATCAACAGTGACGAGGAAAGAAAAAGACACATCAGCAGTGACAAGGGAAGAGACACATCAGCAGTGACGAGGAAAGAAAGACACATCATCAGTGACAAAGAAAAAGACACCAGCAGTGACGAGGAAAGAAAGACACATAATCAGTGACAAAGGAAGAAAAAGACACCAGCAGTGACGAGGAAAGAAAGACACATCAGTGACAAAGGAAGAAAAAGACACCAGCAGTGACGAGGAAAGAAAGACACATGAGCAGTAACCAGGAAAGAAAAAACACATTAGTAGTGACGAGGAAAGAAAAAGACACGTTAGCAGTGACGAGGGAAGAAAAAGACACGTTAGCAGTGACGAGGGAAGAAAAAGACACGTTAGCAGTGACGAGGGAAGAAAAAGACACATTAGCAGTGACGAAGGAAGAAAAAGACACACCAGCAGTGACGAGGAAAAAATAAAACTTTTAGCTGGATGAAAAAGCCGCCGTGGCGGCACAAGATAAGTTTATCGACAGGACAAAACACCAGCAGTGACAACACATCACCAGCCATTAATGACGACAAATCAAAACAATTGTAGTGACAAAAGAAAAAAAAAAAGTGGTGACGTAGGAGTGGATCCGGTGCTGTGATCTGGCTCAAGTCGTCTCCAGAGACAACGACCGATGAGATTGCAGAGTACCACTTATGGCGACACGACAACACAACACGGCCTTAACGAGGACGCGACCAGTAACCTCAGCGACAGCACGGCCAAGCATCTCCCTCCGGCTCGACGTCACAGTGAAGGGACTTCGTTTTCCTTGACGGCAATGTAATGTAGCACAAGTTGAACGTTAAACATGTAGCCAGTTACTTCACTGTAAAGTAACGAGTGATTCTGTTATCTCCAGACGCCTTTATATTAAAGTAACTCAAGTGGCACGGTAAAGTGATTCCAGTGGTAAGTGGTGTTTGGTCGTGAGATTGGTCTGGTGTAGGTGGTATACAGTTATGTTACAGTGGTGGGTTGTGGCAGTGGGCTGTGGTGCTTGAGTTGTGGTGCTACCAGGCTGTGGTTGTGGTGGGCATCGGTAGTGGGTTGTGGTGGTGCCCAGGGGTGGGTGGTGTTTGTGGTGGCGGGTGGGGAAGGAAGTGCCCTGGGGGTTGATAATTCTAATTGTGGTGGGGGGAGGGGGATAATTCTGTTGGTGGTGGAGAGGATTGGGGTGGGTGGGGGGTTTGGGTTGGTGATGTGTTATTGGTTGCAGTGGTGGTGGAGGAGGAGGTGGTGGCCGGGGGGTGAGGGTTGGTGATGGGGTCTGGTGGCGCCTGATGTCTTGGCCACAGTGTTACGTAATGGGTTGTGTGGTCTGCGACACTGGACACCGTGGGGCACGGCTCTGGTTATCACGGGGATAACGGCGAACCACTTGCTAACTCTCGAGGAAACACCAGCGCGACCCGGGAGGACGGGAAATTCTTTAAGGGGAGGCGGGGGTGGGCGGTGTGGAAAACTTAGAGTGAAAACTGGCCTGCCAATAACTGCAGGCGTGGGTGTGTCTGGCGCGCGCGGCCGCGGCAACGCTGTATAATATTACTCTACTCCTCTCAGATTTGGCAGCGATGCATATTAAAGTGTGGCTTCCAGAAAATTCGTGGTCATGTGCACCTCTTGTGGGGGGAGGGAAAGGCGGGTGGGGGTAGATTAAGACCATACGCACGTGCATGTTGGCCAGTTTGTACAGTGTTTATTGATCCTCCTCCGTATGTGGCCTTGGTAGTTGTCAGATGTAATGGGTTGTTGATGGCGAGCGAGTGAGAACTTGTAGAGCCTGATGGGTGATTGGGATTCCACTAGGATGATGATGACAGTGGGTTGTGTTGCCGATACAGCAACAACTGTTGTTGCTGGTGGTGGTGATGGTGGTCTCGCTTCTGTGGTGATGTTGTTTATGTTGTGGCTAGGCTGTCACTCGCTGTTGTTTCTGTTACTTAAGCTGTCGGTGATGGGAGTGTTACAACTGGCGTTGGTGTAACTGCTGCTGCCAGATCTGCTTGTATTTCTGACACTTCTGTTGCTGCTTCTGCTGCCACTGTTGTCAGTACTACAATTGATGCAGGTGGTAGTGGTGTTGGTGGTGCTGTTCGTGCTGCTGGTGCAGATCTGGGGTGTTGGTAATGCTGTTGCTGTTACGTTGTCTCTACATTCACTCTTTTTTTCCCCTCGTTCGTGAGGTTTAGTTTCAGCCTCTTGCTGCAATGATTCAACAAGCAGGTATTATTATTATTATTTATTATTATTATTATTATTATTATTATATTATTATTATTATTATTACTACTGCTGTTGGCTCTGGTACCCTTTGCTACACGGGGGAAAAAAAGACTTTTATAAAAAAAACACAAGAGGTTTTTTACGTAAGTTTGAAAGGCGTTGTTTATCGGCCCATAAGGCTAGGCTCTGGTACCCTTGATCCAGTGGCCCCCCCACTTGTTATAATTCGAGGAAGCTACCTCGCCTGATTTGACTGATTACACTGAACTAAGTCTAATTTGCAAGGCTTTTGAACAGCGGCCTTTGGTGGCTTCAGAACGACATTCAAGGCCAGCGTGCGTTCGAGGCCCAGTTTGTGAGGCACCAACCATCGAATTTTGGATCTCTTGGTGCTTACCTTCACAGTCTGGCCACGAGAAAGTGGCAAACAAACGCATGAACGCTTAGGCTGTGTGTATTATACAATGTTGTGACAACACTTTGCTGCTGCTGGTAATCAATTACTACGTGGTAGGAATGTAATCTTATCATAAGAGAGTATCTCAAAAGAGCCATGTACCTCATTTTATGATTACCAGATTACCATAATGATTCCTTCTTGCCTGTCGTAAATTGTGTAACCAACCACGGATTACCCCCCGACCCCGGCCTCGCTGGTTAATATGTAGTTACCTTAAAAGTTCATTCCATTGTGCTGTTTCAAGTTCGATTGTGTCGTCTGCACTTGACCTAATGATGACTTTCGCCATAAGAATTTCAAAATTCCATTTTGTTCGAAGTACGGGAAGATTTTTCTCTCGTAGAAATTGATCTCCGAATAAATGTAAATAGATAAACGAATATCATCATCAGTCCCGTCTTGAGTAATAGACTACAATGTAATGTAATCGATGTTGTAGACACAAGATAATAACGTTTATTAATGTAATCTGAGATTTATGTACGTGCAGATATCATCCGCAAGTCGACTCATTAATTTCATTTTAGCCACTTTCGTCCTGTTCTGTGTTCTGATATATATATATATATATATATATATATATATATATATAATATATATATATATATATATATATATATATAGTGAATACGTTTACCATTCAGGATGGACGGAACATTTGATAACGTAGCTTGATCAGGCCTAACACGTCCTCCTAACCGCCTAGCATTATGATGCCCCGTTTGTCGTCTCGAGGTTGTCCAGGTTGAGTCTGTATGTTGTTGGTAACACACGGGAATATAACGAGTGCCCGGGTAAGTCAGTGTGGTGGTGTGAGTGTCCAAGTGAGTCAGTGTGGTGTGGCGAGTGTCCAAGTGAGTCAGTGTGGTGTGGCGAGTGTCCAGGTGAGTCATTGTGGTGTGGCAAGTGTCCAGGTGAGTCAGTATGGTGTGGCGAGTGTCCAGGTGAGTCCGTGTGGTATATATATATATATATATATATATATATATATATATATATATATATATATATATATATATATATATATTGCAGGAAATCCACTGGAAAAGATATTTTTTTCTGTGGATTTCCTGCAATTACTAGATCACGCGCACCACTTTGAATTCATGCTCTCTCTCTCTCTTTCTCTCTCTCTCTTCTCTCTCTCTCTCTCTCTCTCTCTCTCTCTCTCTCTCTCTCTCTCTCTCTCTCTCCTTCCACGTCAACCAAGTGCGTAGTCGTACCGGTAATGGTTTCTCTTCGTTATATGCATCTTCGTTAACACAGTGTTGACCAAAACACAACATTGCAGGTCCTTTACGGTCCAGAATCTTCCTCGCTGAACGAGGTCAGATAAGAAAGTATTATCTTTATCGTCGTCTCCGCCAGAAATACAGATCTGGACTGGTTCTCGTCAACCGTTCCAGCGGCAGTGACGTCATGACACAGTTGGCTCAGATGCGCGCCTCGTCGAAAACCGGCGCGCTGCGCATTAACCCCCATTTTCTACAGTTTCTACATATCGGAAGGTTTGGAAAATAAGGCAGGTAGCAGCAGACCCCTGGTTCCTGGTGAGGGTGGGATGATGGTAGAAGAGGTCAGAAATGTGGAGCATCGGGTGGAGAGAGAGAGGATAAACATATATATCTTTGACCTTTATGTTGATGCAGGTGTAGGCAGGACCATTCATTCATTCGTGCGTCTGTGCCGTTCGTGAGCACTCCCAAGCTCATTTGGCTCTTTCCTAAGTTCCTTCGTTCGTAGAGTAATCCAGGAGGGGTGGATATCCAACCCCTTTTCGGCGCCTTCTGCAACGCAAGGGGAAGTTAACGTGGGCAGGGATTGTGAAACACATTTCGTCTGAATTTGGCACAACTTTGAGAAACTGTGAGTATATGTTACTGGCTGATTACTTCTGTATCCCGGTGAAGACGAACAGTGGGTGGCTATTTACGTAGTCTGAAATAATGGTTTTTTGGGCTGCGCTTTCGGAGGACCAGGACAGTCGCAAGTCGAAATCAAAATCGCTAGGATTCGAGGATCGTCAGATCCTTTGTAGACGTGGCAAGTGTGTGTGTGTGTGTATGTGTGTTTGTGGTGGTGGTGGGGGGGGGGACGGTGGAGTCCATGTTCGCCACACCGACTGTCGGACGCACCAATACCAGGGGCTCCTACCTGACCCCCAAGATCTCACACACACACACACACACACCACGTAGACCTACCGGTGCCACCAGTTCCATTAAGCTTGCCACAGAGCCAGTTATGATTAGTGTTTTTCAGCACCTGTTCTACTTTTGAAGTATTACATGGAATGCCATGTGTTCAAGCCAGAGCCGTGATTGTGCATAGATAAATGTGTGTTTGGCAAGAACAGTGGTTCATGATCCGTCATCATGAGCTGACGCTGCATGAGAAGCATGAGAGTGGGAGTGTGCTGTCGTAAATCAGCCATAAAACAACGACGACACGACGTAAAAAAAAAAAAAAAAAAAACACAAGTCTCCAAGACGACGCAACGATGCTTCTCCAAAGTCACCACGACAGACGCGGCTGCAGCAGTACCACGACTGTGAACAACTTAGCGGAAACACTGTGGTGACCCAACAACCAGAGGGCTCGAGTGTATTGCTACCGTATATCACCAACACTGACAACACGACGAGAATGTTTTACTGACGGCTCGAGTAGGCAGCAGCAGTGATAGCACGACCACATAAACACTTTGGCAACACACCAAAACAGCAGCGGTCACAAACACAAGGAAAGATTCGATAAGACGGCCTCAGTGAAACAATAACGCCACGACCAAACCAGCAGCAAGTGACGAAGACGACGAGAAACCTCGAGGAACGACGGATCATCAACAGTGACGAGGAAAGAAAAAGACACATCAGCAGTGACAAGGGAAGAGACACATCAGCAGTGACGAGGAAAGAAAGACACATCATCAGTGACAAAGAAAAAGACACCAGCAGTGACGAGGAAAGAAAGACACATAATCAGTGACAAAGGAAGAAAAAGACACCAGCAGTGACGAGGAAAGAAAGACACATCAGTGACAAAGGAAGAAAAAGACACCAGCAGTGACGAGGAAAGAAAGACACATGAGCAGTAACCAGGAAAGAAAAAACACATTAGTAGTGACGAGGAAAGAAAAAGACACGTTAGCAGTGACGAGGGAAGAAAAAGACACGTTAGCAGTGACGAGGGAAGAAAAAGACACGTTAGCAGTGACGAGGGAAGAAAAAGACACATTAGCAGTGACGAAGGAAGAAAAAGACACACCAGCAGTGACGAGGAAAAAATAAAACTTTTAGCTGGATGAAAAAGCCGCCGTGGCGGCACAAGATAAGTTTATCGACAGGACAAAACACCAGCAGTGACAACACATCACCAGCCATTAATGACGACAAATCAAAACAATTGTAGTGACAAAAGAAAAAAAAAAAGTGGTGACGTAGGAGTGGATCCGGTGCTGTGATCTGGCTCAAGTCGTCTCCAGAGACAACGACCGATGAGATTGCAGAGTACCACTTATGGCGACACGACAACACAACACGGCCTTAACGAGGACGCGACCAGTAACCTCAGCGACAGCACGGCCAAGCATCTCCCTCCGGCTCGACGTCACAGTGAAGGGACTTCGTTTTCCTTGACGGCAGTGTAATGTAGCACAAGTTGAACGTTAAACATGTAGCCAGTTACTTCACTGTAAAGTAACGAGTGATTCTGTTATCTCCAGACGCCTTTATATTAAAGTAACTCAAGTGGCACGGTAAAGTGATTCTAGTGGTAAGTGGTGTTTGGTAGTGAGATTGGCCTGGTGTAGGTGGTATACAGTTATGTTACAGTGGTGGGTTGTGGCAGTGGGCTCTGGTGCTTGTGAGGTGTGGTGCTACCAGGCTGTGGTTGTGGTGGGCATCGGTAGTGGGTTGTGGTGGTGCCCAGGGGTGGGTGGTGTTTGTGGTGGCGGGTGGGGAAGGAAGTGCCCTGGGGGTTGATAATTCTAATTGTGGTGGGGGGAGGGGGATAATTCTGTTGGTGGTGGAGAGGATTGGGGTGGGTGGGGGGTTTGGGTTGGTGATGTGTTATTGGTTGCAGTGGTGGTGGAGGAGGAGGTGGTGGCCGGGGGATGAGGGTTGGTGATGGGGTCTGGTGGCGCCTGATGTCTTGGCCACAGTGTTACGTAATGGGTTGTGTGGTCTGCGACACTGGACACCGTGGGGCACGGCTCTGGTTATCACGGGGATAACGGCGAACCACTTGCTAACTCTCGAGGAAACACCAGCGCGACCCGGGAGGACGGGAAATTCTTTAAGGGGGAGGCGGGGGTGGGCGGTGTGGAAAACTTAGAGTGAAAACTGGCCTGCCAATAACTGCAGGCGTGGGTGTGTCTGGCGCGCGCGGCCGCGGCAACGCTGTATAATATTACTCTACTCCTCTCAGATTTGGCAGCGATGCATATTAAAGTGTGGCTTCCAGAAAATTCGTGGTCATGTGCACCTCTTGTGGGGGGAGGGAAAGGCGGGTGGGGGTAGATTAAGACCATACGCACGTGCATGTTGGCCAGTTTGTACAGTGTTTATTGATCCTCCTCCGTATGTGGCCTTGGTAGTTGTCAGATGTAATGGGTTGTTGATGGCGAGCGAGTGAGAACTTGTAGAGCCTGATGGGTGATTGGGATTCCACTAGGATGATGATGACAGTGGGTTGTGTTGCCGATACAGCAACAACTGTTGTTGCTGGTGATGGTGGTCTCGCTTCTGTGGTGATGTTGTTTATGTTGTGGCTAGGCTGTCACTCGCTGTTGTTTCTGTTACTTAAGCTGTCGGTGATGGGAGTGTTACAACTGGCGTTGGTGTAACTGCTGCTGCCAGATCTGCTTGTATTTCTGACACTTCTGTTGCTGCTTCTGCTGCCACTGTTGTCAGTACTACAATTGATGCAGGTGGTAGTGGTGTTGGTGGTGCTGTTCGTGCTGCTGGTGCAGATCTGGGGTGTTGGTAATGCTGTTGCTGTTACGTTGTCTCTACATTCACTCTTTTTTTCCCCCCGGTTCGTGAGGTTTAGTTTCAGCCTCTTGCTGCAATGATTCAACAAGCAGGTATTATTATTATTATTTATTATTATTATTATTATTATTATTATTATTATTATTATTACTACTGCTGTTGGCTCTGGTAACCTTAGCTACACGGGGGAAAAAAAGACTTTTATAAAAAACACAAGAGGTTTTTACGTAAGTTTGAAAGGCGTTGTTTATCGGCCCATAAGGCTAGGCTCTGGTACCCTTGATCCAGTGGCCCCCCCCACTTGTTATAATTCGAGGAAGCTACCTCGCCTGATTTGACTGATTACACTGAACTAAGTCTAATTTGCAAGGCTTTTGAACAGCGGCCTTTGGTGGCTTCAGAACGACATTCAAGGCCAGCGTGCGTTCGAGGCCCAGTTTGTGAGGCACCAACCATCGAATTTTGGATCTCTTGGTGCTTACCTTCACATCCTGGCCACGAGAAAGTGGCAAACAAACGCATGAACGCTTAGGCTGTGTGTATTATACAATGTTGTGACAACACTTTGCTGCTGCTGGTAATCAATTACTACGTGGTAGGAATGTAATCTTATCATAAGAGAGTATCTCAAAAGAGCCATGTACCTCATTTTATGATTACCAGATTACCATAATGATTCCTTCTTGCCTGTCGTAAATTGTGTAACCAACCACGGATTACCCCCCGACCCCGGCCTCGCTGGTTAATATGTAGTTACCTTAAAAGTTCATTCCATTGTGCTGTTTCAAGTTCGATTGTGTCGTCTGCACTTGACCTAATGATGACTTTCGCCATAAGAATTTCAAAATTCCATTTTGTTCGAAGTACGGGAAGATTTTTCTCTCGTAGAAATTGATCTCCGAATAAATGTAAATAGATAAACGAATATCATCATCAGTCCCGTCTTGAGTAATAGACTACAATGTAATGTAATCGATGTTGTAGACACAAGATAATAACGTTTATTAATGTAATCTGAGATTTATGTACGTGCAGATATCATCCGCAAATCGACTCATTAATTTCATTTTAGCCACTTTCGTCCTGTTCTGTGTTCTGATATATATATATATATATATATATATATATATATATATATATATATATATATATATATATATATATATAGTGAATACGTTACCATTCAGGATGGACGGAACATTTGATAACGTAGCTTGATCAGGCCTAACACGTCCTCCTAACCGCCTAGCATTATGATGCCCCGTTTGTCGTCTCGAGGTTGTCCAGGTTGAGTCTGTATGTTGTTGGTAACACACGGGAATATAACGAGTGCCCGGGTAAGTCAGTGTGGTGGTGTGAGTGTCCAAGTGAGTCAGTGTGGTGTGGCGAGTGTCCAAGTGAGTCAGTGTGGTGTGGCGAGTGTCCAGGTGAGTCATTGTGGTGTGGCAAGTGTCCAGGTGAGTCAGTATGGTGTGGCGAGTGTCCAGGTGAGTCCGTGTGGTGTGGTAAGTTTCCAGGTGAGTCAGTATGGTGTGGCGAGTGTCCAGGTGAGTCCGTGTGGTGTGGCGAGTGTCCAGGTGAGTCAGTATGGTGTGGTGAGTGTCCAGGCGAGTCAGTATGGTGTGGCGAGTGTCCAGGTGAGTCAGTATTGTGTGGCGAGTGTCCAGGTGAGTCAGTATGGTGTGATGAGTGTCCAGGTGAATGAGTGTGGTGTGGCGAGTGTCCAGGTGAGTCAGTGTGGTGTGGCGAGTGCCTGGGTAAGTCAGTATGGTGTGGCGAGTGTCCAGGTGAGTCAGTGTGGTGTGGCGAGTGCCTGGATAAGTCAGTATGGTGTGGCGAGTGTCCAGGTGAGTCAGTATGGTGTGGTGATGCCCGAGGCAGGGCGGGCGTGGCAGGGTGTCTTTGAGTGACTCACCTCGGGCTAGTGGCTGAGCTGGGGGGGGGGGGGGGATGGGACGGGTGGATAGCTTTCCCTTGGCACTGTCCCAGTACCCCAGCCTTCTTCCTCGACGACATACGGTGTCCTTGCTTGCCCCTGACCCACTGATATATATATATATATATATATATATATATATATATATATATATATATATATATATATTGGAAAGGATCACAATTTTGCGCGTGATCAAGATATTCCTATGAGTCCACGGGGAAAATGAAACACGAAAAGTTCCCAAGTGCACTTTCGTGTAACAATCACATCATCAGGGGAGACACAAGAGAGAAATATATTTATTATTGGGTGACCTTGCATGTCAGTATAGTATTGTGACTGGTGTGTGTGTGTCCCGTTCGTCTCGGCAACGTATGCACGTCCGCCGCTGGTGCCGGTGCCGCTGTAGCTTGTGAGAACATGCAACACGACAACTGCTGTTGGCGTCGCAGCGGGTCTTGAAGGGCCGTTCAGGTGGTAGGCCCCTAACTTCCGTCAGTGCCCCGCGTGACTTCATTGCCTTACACACTGACACTGCCTTGTGTCGCTGCGTCACTGCTCCACACTTGTCACTGCAACGCTACAGTAGCATGCATATTTCGACTCATTATCATCATCATATTACTATTATTGTTATTATTATTATTATTATACAGTATAAGGGCCCCTTTTCACAAAGGGCTCCTAGGTCTATAACTATTGACTCTTGCAGCTTTGAATTAAACTCTGTTGTAGGGCAGGGGGAAGGGGGACTCCTTGAAGCGAGAAGTTATTTGACGCGACTGTACTTTTGTTAACTGACGATATATATATATATATATATATATATATATATATATATATATATATATATATATATATATATATATATATATATTGGAAAGGATCACAATATTGCGCGTGATCAAGATATTCATTTTCCCCGTGGACTCATAGGAATATATTTGTATATATGTATCGAAGTCTGTAGTAACGTATCAAAGTAGTCATCGTGTTCAGGCCTTAAATAAAGAATACAAAGGAGCAGAAAAAATTAAAGAATTAAGAAAAGAAAAAAAATCGAGTATAGTTTCGGAATACGTAGAAAACTCCTCCCGTAAATGGGCAGGTCGCCGCTGTTGGGGAAAATCATAAAGTAAATGGTTGGAAAGCCTCTCCATGTAAGGAAAGAAACATACATCACAATGGCCTACGCTCGAGTTGCCCCCAAAGCCACACGTAATAATGTGACGCACTAGTTTGACGAGTATCGCGTGGTGGTGTAGCTAATAATGAGGCACACAGGAGGGCAGTTCTCGAGTGCAGAAACTGAATATCTCTAGCAGGAAAATGAGCCAACATTGTGGCCGGTTGGTTGAGATGTGGGGTAAGACCGGAGGAGGTGGTAAGTCTACAAGCTTTTCTCTTTATCTCCATCGGGCAAGTGCATGGAATTAGAACGTTCATAGATATGAAAGCGGTACTCCAAGCAGGACGATTCAGGCCCATTGTATGTTCGGATCACTTGTTTAGAAGAGGAAGATTTTCCGGTACAAGAGCAGACCTCTCATTTTCTCAGAGTCGTACTTGGCCATTTGTGTAATGCTGGTGTTTCCAGGATAGATTAGATGTTACATTGATACCGGGTATATTTATTGTGTCAAGTGGTGGGATCGGATCCGTCACAAAGAGATGGGAAGGTTTTATAAAAAGAAAAAAGACAAATGTGAACTTGTGTTAGAGGCGTTTAGAAATGACCAGGTTACGTCTGCTCCACTGGGGAGTCCAGTGTCGCTTTATTGTAGGGGTAGTTTGCGATGAGCCGAGATGTAGATCAAGCAAAAGAAGATGGAATCGACGTGAAAGAATTGTTGGGTCGTCAGCGTAGAAGTGCACTGGTTTTACTGGTTGAAAGGGAGTCATGGACGAGAAGGGAGAAAAACCGTAGGAGACAGGACTGGACCTTGAGGGACAACCACCGTTGACAGGGAAAGGTGAGGTGGGTCCATCAGCAATTACGGAAAACGACCTGCCAGAGGGGACAGATTGAGGGAGTAGAGAGAAAATGAGACAAGCCAACGGACTATACCCACGATGTCGCCTAGTTGAAAGCTTTCGCGATCTCAAGGGCTCCATCACGATGTCGCTTAGTCGAAAGCTTTTGCGATCTCAAGGGCTCCATCACGATGTCGCATAGTCGAAAGCTTTCGAGATCTCGAGGGCTCCATCGCGATGTCGCTTAGTCGAAAGCTTTCGCGATCTCAAGGGCTCCATCACGATGTCGCTTAGTCGAAAGCTTTCGCGATCTCAAGGGCTCCATCACGATGTCGCTTAGTCGAAAGCTTTCGCGATCTCAAGGGCTTCATCACGATGTCGCCTAGTCGAAAGCTTTCGAGATCTCAAGGGCTCCATCAAAGGAGTCTCCGTAGTCTCCCACAATGACTGGATATTGATAAAGCAGGACAGAAGATCGGCAGTGGATCATCCGCTGCGGAAGCCGTACCTGTGACCAGAGGGAGAGAGGGCTGTGTGACTCCAACATGCTGAAGGAAACAGGATTCGAGGAGACATTCGAAAACTTTCCAGACAATGGATGTCACAGCAGTAGGGTAATGAGTGGGAGGGAGAGAACTGTCGTGTGTATGTGTGTTTTTGTGTGTGTGTGTGTGTGTGTGGCCGAATAGGAAGAGATTGATAGATAAAGTTTTAACATTCCATTATCGTTAATGGAGGGAGGGTGTGATCCGTAGTATTATATGTAATGTTGATTTAAGTCATGTGGTGTATGAAGACGTGCGACCTAATCATGCCCTAGAGAGGTCTTGGGTGCCAGCCTTCGTACAGACGTGTCATTACTGCGAGTGGAGGTGGCTGGGGGTCGACCCGTGTTGGCCCCGCTCACCCTTACTTAACACTTCGTCAGCTGGTTTGTCTCCATCCAAGTTCTCGTGTTGTTAAGTTTAAGAGCGGGGGGGAAAAAAAGCTCAAGTTTATGATGGGCGTTATAAAGTGTTTGCTGCTAGGCGGGGCCCGTCTCGCGCCCGACCAGACGACGCTTCAAGGAGCTCCCGAGGGCGGTGGGTTAAGAGCGAAGCGATTGATTTAGATTGTATTATGCCGCAAGAGCGGCTGTTTTATCGTGCGCTCCTACCCATCCCGTGGGAGGTGGGCGCGAAAGAGGATACGGAGGACGCGAAAGGTCCAGGGACTAGACCTCTACCGTTTGAAAAACACGTTTGGTTACGTAGTGAGGAAAGTGTTAACGTGGTTTGGGGAACACGGTGAATAATACGGCAATTTGCATGTTTTGTTAGGTGAAGTGAAGCGTGTGGCGGAAGCTGCGTGAAGGTTCTTACTCTGGTACCATCGGGCTCAAGAAGCTGGAGTCTGGGGGAAGATGGTGAAGGTTGTGGTAGGTGGCGGGACCAGACTAGCTAGCCCGTGTGTCGGGAAGGCACAGCGTGGCAGACTGTGGCCTCCCATGGTGGTCACAACACAGCAATCTATGGCCCGTGGTAAGGTAACATCACAACAGACGGTGGCCAGCGATGAGGTCATAACATAGCAGACTTTGGTCTGTGGTAAGGTTACAGGAGAGCAGACTATGGCCTGTGGTGAGGTCACAACACAAGACCGAGGCCTGTGGTGAGGTCGCAACACAGCAGAGTGAAGCCTGTGGCAAGGTCACAACACAGAAGACTCCGGTCTGTTTACTGTCTACTCGCTCACATCCCGGGGAAAGGTTTGGTAGAGGTCGACTGTGTCTGGACGGGCTAGCGAGAGGACACAATGACCTTCCTCCAGTCTAACTTGATGGGTGTTGGTAGAGCGGCTGACGTTATATTCTCATGTATGTTGTCACGGGTGGGAGAACGTCTGCCATCCATGTGTCAGCGGGAGGGTGCGGGGAGGATAGTCTGCCATGTCAGTGGGGCGTGTGTTGTCAGGGGAGTGAAAAATAGTCTGCCATATGCTGGGACGAGGCTTGTCCCGGGCAACAGGCCGATATCCGTGTTCTGAGTGATCATGTCTGTGTTAGGTCTGGCCTGGATATATTATGTCTTGCGTTAGGTCTGGCCTGGACTTACTACTATACGTCTGTGTTTGGTCTGCGTGAGGTCTGTCTGTGTTTTATATGCCTTGGTCGTTGTATTTGCCTAGGTTATATTGCAGTTATTTGACCAGGTCAGGATTTTGTTATGTCTGACGTGTTTGGGTTTGGGTTTATCTCGTGTCGTATATTTTATTCTGTGTATCGCCTGGATCGTATGCTGCCTGCTTGGCTGTGTGTCATGTCTGCTGTGTATTCCTGTTGCTGAACATTGTAACCTCGTGTGCCGACCGTATGTATATAAGAAAGACTACACTGCGCTGCTGTGAATATAAACACGGTAAGCTGCTAAATAGTGGTTCGTGGCCATTTATAGATAATGCTCAGATACTACTATTAGCACTTATCTAGCCTCGAGAAGTGTTGATAGCATGTGAAGTGATGGGATGTTTAGCGCGGGTTATCTCTGGGTGGGGGGGGATGACCATCCGTCTGCTCTTAACAGGACTGACGAGTGTAATGATGTAATCACTCGGTTTATGATCCTCCATAGTGTGTTGACCAGGCGGTAGACATTACCCTACGGAGTCTCTTGAGATTTTCGTTTTAATCGTTGCCACAACGAGTGCATTGTAGGCTATCATCTTGCAGGGGCGCGCAGCTCGCCATCAAAAAGTGGAGGCTTCACTTTGATGTCGGGGAATGAATGTGCTTGTGGTATTTGTTTAGCTTATCGGAGCAAGAGTTGGGATAATGATGTTGCCGTGGGTTCTAAAGGAGCACCACCTCTGTGAAGACGACACTTGTAAGTCTTGATGCATTGGAGGACAGTTCCCCCCACGTAGGAAGAGGTTTTGATGCAAGATGTTATAAGATGATCAGTTTTGCGTAAGTGAACTTCACTATTCTGCTGGTACTTATCCAGATATTATTTAGCGTCACACAAACGTTAGCTGTGCATGTTGGTCCAGGAGTGTTGTAAGATAAACCGAGGTTATCTATATGCCTCTCACCTTTTAACCAATCACTAATCTGTTCGTTCCTGATGTCTTCCACTGTCGCGAAGCTGCCTCGAAAGGACCCAGTGGTCTGTTTCTGTCTTTATATTCCCGTGTATGAATAAAAGTTAATGATATGAATAACTGAATTTACAGACGATGATCGCGCGTGCCATACTGACGTGTATGGCAGGCAGTAACTACAGCATTTTCTCTTTTTTTTCTTGATAACGAAACCAACGTAAACGCATTTGGTCGCCACACTGTTGATGGTCATGCATTGTAATCGTTGGGACAATTGCCTGGCGATCAAGGTCCACCAGGGCGGTCTTTGTGGCAGAGCTCAGCTCTCTATTTTTGAAATGTTAATATGAATATTGAGTAATAAATGGTTCATTACAATGCATGATCTTTTAACGTTTGTGATTCGTTAGCAAACCTAAGCGTCTGTGTGACTGGTTTTTGTGTGTGTGTGTGTGTGTGTGTTTGTCAGACAATTGTGGTGTTACTATTATTTACCCCATATATTTTTACGCCATTTTCCACATGTAATGTTTTGCTTAAGCATGCTCTTTGAGTTGGCATGAATATTGACGAAAATTGAGCACCACAGTGCTTTATTTACTGATATTTTGAGAGGGGACTAAAGGCTACAGCTGTTTCTTCCTGAGTGTTGGCGCTAGCGAGCCTCTTCAACAAGGCTGGTGTTGGAGAGACCGTGTTTCTCCCGCACACACAGCCTTGCACCTTTTTTTCGAGGCATTTTTTGCTCCCTGGTTCACACGTTTTTACAAGTCCAAATATTTGCAACGGATACTGGGGGCTGCAATGGATAGTGTAGGGGATGTACAATGGATGGTGGGGGAGTACAATAGATAGTGGATGATGCAATAGATAGTGGATGATACAAAAGAATAGTGGATGATACAAAAGGATAGTGGATGATACAAAAGGATAGTGGATGATACAAAAGGATAGTGGGTGGATATACAACGGATGGTGGGGTGTACAGCGTATGCTGTGTACTTGTACTCCCATGTTGTGAAGAGCTGTGCCTCAGTACCGTCCTATGTTATCTGTTTGGTCTCTAGTTTGATTCAGTTTGTGTCACATCTTGCTATACATGTAAGTCAGCTGTGTTGTTCCAGTGCGTCCTGTGCCTCTCTCATATTCCGGTTTGTTAGGTCCCCGCCAGACGGCGTCCCGGTTGAGTGGGCTCTGTCTTTCGTCCCTGCAGTCCTTGGCTGCGATCGGGATATGTTGTGTGTGTGTGTGTGTGTGTGTGTGTGTGTGTGTTACACTCGCTCGGTCGTGTTTGTCCTGTCTGGTGGAGCTGTCCGGTGCACGCCAGACAGGAGGATCTTGCGCCGAATGGCTGCTATGCATGACCCTGATAACATGTGTCTTGGCTCCGTATTATGTCCCCGACTCTTGTGTGTTGCAGTGGGGTCTCCTGCGCATGACGGTGTTGTGTGTGTGTGTGTGTTGCATGGCAGCTTTCTGCCCAAGTTTGACCACGCCCCGTCTGACATGACTGAGGAAGATGGATTGGCGAAACACGTGTTTGCCTCAAGCAGTTACTGCCTTTATTTTACCCCCAGTGCTCTGCCAGTCTTCCATCATACTCGCTATACATCCGCAGTATACTCTCGATATACCACTGGCACTATATCCCTTAAGTATGCTTCCTTCTTCAGCAACATATCTCCTTGTTCCATTTCCCATACTACGTATAAGTCACTCTCCGGCCATGTTATCATTGCTGTGACTCGCTGTATGCCCATCTTACTCCATCATTCAGTCGCTTTAGTTTTCTTCCACCTCATCAAACTCCATCATTTTCCCTCATAAATCCTACAGTCTCACTGTACATCATGGCCATCCCGTGCGCTCCCTCCCTTGCCTTCATGCTGTCCTCTCCGTATTCTCTCTCTCTCTCTCTCTCTCTCTCTCTCTCTCTCTCTCTCTCTCTCTCTCTCTCTCTCTCTCTCTCTCTCTCTAATGTGTCTGGTGTCTCGTCGTTTGTTACGTTGTGTTGTCGATAAAGTGATGTGGTGACCTGGTTATTAGTTGTGGTGGCGTTGGTGCTTTCCTACACACACACACACACACACACACACACACACACACACACACACACTCCCGCATTCACCACACAGAACGTCACACCACGTGGATTGAGCACGCCACCACACACCATCACCACCACGATTCGCACAGAACACCCCGCCACAACAGCAGTCACCACCACGCACGCCCACTACAAAAACGCCACCACTACATAAAAACACACCACAACAACCACAACCACGCACCGCCATCACAACACTCACCACCGCAGACAGTCATCACAATGCTCGTCAACGCACAGAGCTCACAACTACACACCACCACCACCACAGCTCGCACCACCACACACCACCAACACCACGACAACTCGTACCACCACCACAGCTCGTACCACCACACATCACCAGAGAGCGTACCACCACACACCACTACGACCACACATCACCACAGCTCGTACCACCACACACCACTACCACCACACACAACCACCACAGCTCTTACCACCACACACCACCACCACCACAGCTCATACGACCACACACCACCACTACAGCTCGTACCACCACCACCACTGCCACAGCTCGTACCACCACCACCACAGCTCATACGACCACACACCACCACCTCTACCACAGCTCGTACTACCGCACACCACCACCACCACTGCTCGCACCACCACACACCACTACCACCACAGCTCGTACCACCACACACCACTACCACACACCACCACCGCCACAGCTTGCTATGAGCCCCAGACCTTGAGGTATCGTTTTCGCTTGACAACAGTTCGACACTAAACATCGTCTGGAAAAATCTATATCCTTCGTATGTATTTACTGTCATGCACTGACTAGTCCAGTATGTAAGTTGAGGGTACAGATGTAAGTGGATTAAAGTGCAAAGTGGGTAGGTATAGGCATTGCCAGCTTGGCCACCGAGTCCCCTGGGGATAAATATACAGAGGGTTGGGCGCCAAGGTGGCAACAGTGGAGAGACTGTCTGATGCATTCATGGCCAAGGTCGCTCATCCGCCTCCCCCTCCCCCCACTCCCCTCCCCTCTCTCCCTCCCGTGCCTGCTCTCTCTCTCTCTCTCTCTCTCCCTCTCCTGCCTGCTCTCTCTCTCTCTCTCTCTCTCTCTCTCTCTCTCTCTCTCTCTCTCTCTCTCTCTCTCTCTCTCTCTTTGTGTGTGTGTGTGTGTGTGTATGCGTGTGTGAGATTACTGTGTGATTACACCATGCACGTCACGAGGGGAGAGTTTTACACTCGTGTTGTCCCCGTCCCTTAACCTTGTGTGTGTGTGTGTGTGTGTACTGTACTGTGCCTTCATACCCTTGTGTGTCACACACACACACACACACACACACACACACACCACCCTTAGCCAGGTACCCATGTATCGACCAGCCCCGACGGAATAATGAACAGCTGGGCTGGCTTGTGGGCCTACTGGTCACGCCATGGAGATCGAACCCAGCCGGTGCTCGTGCGTGAACCATATGCCTGTGCGTGCGCTTGTGTGTGTGTGTGTGTGTGTGTGTGTGTGTGTGGTTCTGTCTACTTGTGCTGTACGGAGAGGAACTTGTACACTCGTGGGTTCCTCCTCTTGAGCTTTCTTAACTGTCATAGATAGAACTGTCATCAGACTGATTTAATAGCATAGAGGTTATGATCAGGTCACCCCTTAATCTTCTCTTCCAAGGTGGACGTATTTATGACATTTCAACGCTGCATTGTACTTGAGCTCTTAATTCTGTGCGGGGATCACATTTCGTGCCTTCCTCTGGACCTTCTCTATTATCTCCCTCTTCTCATTTATGTGTGGTAACCAAACTTGTTCGAAACATAATCTAGTTCTAGCTAGATGATAGGATGCGAACACTCTGCTGATTATTTCCGTATTCGCACACTTGAATGTTATCCGTATGTTTACTTGCAAACAGTTTTGTCTCCTTAACTGGTCTCGCAGAAGTGTAACTTCTTGGCGACTTGGGTTCGGTAAAATGACTATTCCCAACTTCCTCTCGCACCCAGATTCCTGCAGCTTTTTTTTTGTGTGTGTGTGTGTTCGATAATATTCGCATCGCGACTTCTTTTTTTTTTTTTCACGCGGGGACGCATCTCTTAAACATTCTCTTGTATCTTAACTATGTCCTCAGTCATCTTATGCCATTCATCCACCACTCGTAATCTTGGAAAATGCTTTTTTTTTATATTCTATTTATTTATTTTTATTTTCATTTTAAGCTCTGTCGTCTCGTTGTCTTGTCTCTACATTTCTCGAAGAACTTCTCACTATCTACGTCGGTGTGATCTAATGTAAAACAACTTACAAGTTGTCATTAGGTCACCCTACACTCTTCTCTCTTCCGGGAAGGGTAAAAATTTGAAAGCTTCCGCCTTTCCTTGTAACTTGGCTCTTTAATTCTGGTACCCCCATTGTTGCTTTCCTTAGAACCTTCTCTGTTAGTGTTTTTTTTTTTTTTGGGGTGTGTGTGTGTGTGTGCTTTAGTTACGGTGGCCAGACTTGCTGATCATATCCTGGTTTTGGCTTCGAGTATGACGGGGAGAGCAAACAGCTTACAGAATACTTTCTTATCCATGAGTCGTATGCTAATGTATGGTAGAGGACAGCTGGTCTCCTTGACGGTTCTACAAAGGTTGCATTCTCTGGCGACAGGTTCGGGACAATGTCACCTCCCAACTTGTTTCTCTCCTTCTTCCACTCTGTGACCCATCCTCATTACTTTACATTTATTTCAATCGGATTTCCATCAACTCCCCGTGTCCAGCTTTGAGGTTCAGGGTCTCCCTGCGAGGTAATGCAATCCTCCACCGCGTTTTACTTGACCTAGTGACGTGTGCATCATCTGCAGACGCATTCAGGCAGGGGTCTATACTCCTTTAGGCAAGGTATTAAAAGTGAATCAAGAACAGTAAATGGTCATTGAACAGACCCATGGTCCCTTCCGCCTAGATGATATTTTTTTTTTTCCATTGAAGAGTCTCTCTCTCTCTCTCTCTCTCTCTCTCTCTCTCTCTCTCTCTCTCTCTCTCTCTCTCTCTCTCTCTCTCTCTCCCCTTATTCCTGCCTGGTGATCCAGCATCTTACTCAGGTTCCCATGCAGTAGTGTCAGATACGTCGTGGCAGTTCAGATGCATAAATCCACCCAGCCTTTCGCTCTCGTCCGTCTAGGTCGGAGCTCACTTTCTCGTAGATATCTTTAGAGGGGTCCGTTTCAAATGACCTCCTTTCACTAAGATCTCTCTCTCTCTCTCTCTCTCTCTCTCTCTCTCTCTCTCTCTCTCTCTCTCTCTCTCTTTCGCTTCGGCAATTTCTCCTCAGTAGAAAGTCAAACCATTTGCTTTCCGATCATCTGTTCCAGAACCTTATACAGACCACAGTCGTCAGTGAGACACGCCCGTATATCATCGCTTCTTGCTGGTCTCATTTCTCCTACATAGGTACGATGTTTACCTCTCTTCCATTCCCTTCTCACTTTGCCTTTCTCCGGCGACTTCTCGAACAATATTCCATGAGGTTTCTCTGGTCATATCTGTACGTATCTCCAGCGCCAGTGGTGAAATGTCATGAGGACCATGAGCCATGTATGGGTCAGGACCTTTTAGTATTTTGTAAATGTGTGTGTGTGTGTGTGTGTGTGTGTGTGTGTGTGTGTGTGTGTGTGTGTGTGTGCACGCTCAGGCCATGAAAGACGCGTTTCGTCCTGAAGCGAGTGGCGAGATAATACGTTGGCCATGACTGCTCTACCTCACTCACCCTCCTCCTAGCGCTCTCCCAGCTCCCATACCACAACCAGCCCTCACACCACCACCACTGCCAACTCTCTCACCCTCCATAGCGACTCCCACGCTAACATTACCAGCCCTGACACAACCGCTACCAGCCCTCACACACCACGACCACCAGCTCTCTCACAACCACTACCAGCCCTCACACAACCACTACCAGCCCTCACACAACCACAACCATCAGCTCTCACACAACCACGACCACCAGCTCTCACACAACCACTACCAGCTCTCACACACCACAACTACCAGCTCTCACACACAACCACAACCAGTCCTCACACACCACGACTACCAGCTCTCACACAACCACTACCAACCCTCACACAACCACTACCAACCCTCACACAACCACTACCAGCTCTCACACAACCACTACCAGCCCTCACACACCACGACCACTAGCTCTCACAACCACTACCAGCCCTCACACACCACGACTACCAGCCCTCACACCACGACTACCAGCTCTCACACAACCACTACCAGCCCTCACACACCACGACTACCAGCTCTTACATAACCAATACCAGCCCTCACTTAACCACTACCAGCTCGTACAACGACTACCAGCTCTCACACCACACGCTACCAGCTCCATCTCTCTTCCATGAGCTATGCGTGACACGGGAAATTGCAGCAGAATTAATGATATTGTGTTCTGAAATGTAGGAAATTATCATAGTCATTAATGGAAAGAGAACTCAACTCAGGATGATTTTGATGTGTGAAGACTATCATCATCATAGTCATCTGAATTTTTCTGTTCAAGTTCTTAAGTTACTAAAAGTCCCATATATTCAACTACCCTTAAGCACGACCTTCGGCCATTGGGTGTGATGGCCTTATACCTTTGACCTGGTCCGTGAGGGTCAGGCAGGCCAGAGGCCATGTCATTCTGCTCAAGGGTCGTGTCGTCGGGTTCAGAGAGGCATATTGTCGTGCTCAAAGGTCATACCATGGTGCCTAAGGGTCGTTCCGTCGTGCACAAGGGTCGCACTGTCGTGCCCGAAGGTCATACCGGTCGTTCCGTCGTCCTCAAGGGTCGCGCCGTCGTACTCCAGGGGATAACAACCCAGCTTCCAAGCGCACCTTCCCAGACAAGTCGCACCAGACGGGAGAAATCATGTATCCTGATACTAGGATCAGCTGTGGCCTCGGCTTTCGGCGAATGACGTCTGATTCTGGCCTGCCTCCTGTTACCTCACCTTAACCACCCCTTCCTCCTGTGCCGCAGCTTAACCTCTCCTTCCTCCTGTGCCGCAGCTTAACCTCTCCCTTCCTCCTGTGCCGCAGCTTAACCTCCCCTTCCTCCTATACGGCAGCTTAACCTCCCCTTCCTCCTATACCGCAGCTTAACCTCTCCTTCCTCCTGTACCGCAGCTTAACCTCCCCTTCCTCCTGTACCGCAGCTTAACCTCTCCTTCCTCCTATACCGCAGCTTAACCTCCCCTTCCTCCTATACCGCAGCTTAACCTCCCCTTCCTCCCTCACCGCAGCTTAACCTTCCCTTTCTCCTGTACCGCAGCTTAACCTTCCCTTGTACCGCAGCTTAACCTTTCCCTTGTACCGCAGTTTAACCTTTCTCTTGTACCGCAGCTTAACCTCTCCTCTCTCCTATACCGCAGCTTAACCTCTCCTTTCTCCTATACCGCAGCTTAACCTCTCCTTTCTCCTGTACCGCAGCTTAACTTCCTCTTCCTCCTGTACCGCAACTTGATCTGCCTTACCTCATGTGACTCATTTTGACCTCCCCTGCCTCTTGTACCGCGGCTTAACCTGCCCTGCCTTCTCACAGCTTAACCTTCCCTCCCTCCTGCACACCAGCTTGACCCGCCCAACCTCGTGTGCCTCAGCTTAACCTGTGCCCTCACTGTCAGGCATCGCGCTGCATCGGGGCGGAGAGCTGGCTGTCAGTCAGGGCACACGAACTTGCCGTATCGTAAGACCGCAACACTGGAGAGGTTTGATGGTAACCAGGGATGGTGGTGCAGGGAAGTTCTCCACAGAGCGCACTTGCCGTGTGTGTGCCACACGGTGCTCTACTGATGGCAGGCGAAGCTAGAGGGGGGAGTAACGGAAGCTGACAGCCTCAGTGGGACCTGGCATAAGCATCCTCAGACTTGTATCTTGGCCCAGCGGGTCATATCACCGAGCTGTAGATTGTGTCCGCTGGGTTACCTAACCGATTAATTGATGCGTCGGTTCGTCACATATTAATTCTCTTGTATTCTTAGGCAAAGGTAATTGAGAAAAATTATATATATATATATATATTGGAAAGGATCACAATTTTGTGCGTGATCAAGATATTCCTATTCAATTTCCCCGTGGACTAATAGGAATATATATATATATATATATATATATATATATATATATATATATATATATATATATATATATATATATATATATATGGCCTCCAACTGCTGCCGTAATGATGTAAGCGAGTCTCGACCATGTATGTCCCTCCCACTAGGCTCAAGCGCCAGGCTGGGTGGCCAGCCTAACGTAACCTCCTCCTCCTCCTCCCTCCCCCCTCGTCCGTCTGCCTCGGGACCGTTATACTCCCACACTTTCTAAACCTGTTGATGTGAAGAAAGTCGTGCCACCACCAAGGTTTCTACAGAGCTTTCCAAGAGAGAACTTCGTCCTCACGAGGAAGGTTTTATTCCAGTGCATGCGAAGTATATCATCCAAAGGGGACGCACAAGACTTAGTGTATTGGTAACCAGTGCGTTACGAAACGGGAGGAGGAAAAAAAAATATGGACAAGAAAAGAAAAAGTTTGGCAGCTCTTTATGTGTAAAGTTTGCCTTTTGAAGAGGAGGAGTGGGAGGAGCGCCATATTATACCAGAGCCAAATAACGGTGTGGTGAGGAGGGACCATGGCAGACTCACACGGTCAAGGTCAAAGTGTCGCCACACAATTTCCACCGTCCAGCACGCACACGCTGCTCCTTTGTTGAGCAGCTCTCAGCTCTCTCTCTCCCTCAGCTCTCTCTCTCTCTCTCTCTCTCTCTCTCTCTCTCTCTCTCTCTCTCTCTCTATTAGCTTGATTATCAGTGTTTATGGTGAGGGAGCTGCAGGGTGCCCAGATCTCTTAACCCCTCTTTCCTGTCATGCACTTCCTGACACTTCTTTTCAAAGCTCTCGGTTTAACTTTTTCTTTGTCAGATTTTTCCTTTCGTCAGGTTTGTGTTTCCGTTACGTCGCTTATCGTCTCCTCCTCCTCTGTCACCCTTCCATCTCGACGTGGTCGGATCCTTTAAACCCCTGAATCACGAAAGCTCGTACGATCCTTGGGGGCATGACAGCACGACCCCAGAGCACACCACGACATCTTTGGATGACGACTTCAGGATAAGGTCAAAGGCAAGGCCAATACATGCAAGGGGTAACATCATATTGCTTAAAGGGGGTTAAGGAACTTTATTTTTCCCCCTCTTTTGTATGTGTGTGTGTGTGTGTATTTATGTGCGAGTTTTTTATGCATGTCTGTGTATGTAGGTCGTTATAAATGTATGTACGGGTTCACATACGTGGGCCGAGATTTCATCATTCGTATCAGTACGTTCGTGTTTGTGTGTGTACATACAGTGTGTAAAAGTACGTATGTTTTGTCTGTGTGTGGGTGGGAGTGGTACAGCATGACCCTTGCATTTAATCTCGTAATACAGGAAAGGGCGGGGGTGAGGAGAATCGATGAAGCAGTTACACAACAGGACAGGGCGAGAGTTACCACCACTGCCAGTATATATTAGACGAATGTAATTTCGTCAATAATGTGTGTCAGGCATGGCAGCTATGTGGACTCGATCCGGCTATGTGGGGCCCCACTCAGCTGCTATTTTAAGGCTTTGAGTTCATCTCAATTTCATTTTGTCTCCTTTTATCACAGACTGGGACTTTTAACTTTTGTCTGCTAATTCGATGTTTACGCTTTACCTCAATTATAATTTTCCTTTGTTTTCGGAAAGTTTGAGAAATTCACTTCATTACGTTATTGGTTCCCCTTCCTAATTTTCCATTACAGATTTAAACTATTCTTACCTAACACGACAATTATAGAAGAGTAAGCTCAGTTTCTGATAATCTCGCATGTTTTCCAGCTAATGTAATGCAATACCCGTACAATATAAATGCTTGTATTACTCAAATAGTTGTCCTGAAAGCTTATCTGCAGCCTGAAACTACATGATCTGTAAACAAATGATATTGTGGGTTTTCATGGTACACGAAATTCTCGTACCCCGCCATGCCGGCACCGTCCTTTTTCATTGTCAAGGTCAGCAAAAAAAAAAAAAGGAATGGTGTGCCAGTTGTTGCCATTGCTTAATTTACCCCGTCCTGTTTCGTGGATTTAGAAGTACAGTTGTCATTCATTATTGCTCCTTCGTTTACTTTTATTCCAGTGCATTATGCTAAGTGGTAACCATTTTCTGTAAATGTATGCTTAAGGGAATTGAAGGTTTTAGATGAAGATATTGGAGGTCTAGAGAGAGCTGGCATGTATGGCGGGAGAAAGTATCGAGTGTGACGCCAGCGTGAGGAACGCGTGGCGTGCGGGTGGGGGGCGTGGCCATGGACCATAGTAACGCTTTCATTTTGGCCCAAATAATGTAGAGGTACATTTACAAGCTCTTTAATATTAGAAAAGTCTAAAAATTCTAAATTTTATATTGGGTATGATTATTTTGCCGTATACTTCAGGCAAATACCCGATAAGCGACTTAACTTGGTAGCATGTGCATTCATTGATGCGTGGACTGGTGGCGTGATAGAAGTATAGTTGTGTAGCCTTTGGTGCGCCAGTAGACTGGAGGTGTGTGGTGAATGCAGGCGGGTGGGAGTAGCAGTAGCTAGGGAGAGCGCCGCGCTTGCCAGCCAGCTCCCATGCTGCTGTTACGCTGCCACGCGCACGATTACAGCTTGAATTAACCCAAAGATTTTTAATGGTGGAGGATGATGAATTGCTGTAACGGTGTACGGTATATTTCCAATGCTTTTATGAGAAGGAAGTCAGTACTGTCACCAACTGTATTGGCTAAGAAGATCTCGTGACCCCCTCCTCCATGGCATTAGGTAATTGTTTGATATTGACTTGTGTTATCGAAGTGGTAAGAAAGTTTGTGAACATTAGACAGTGCATCTTTAATTGAAAAAAACATCCACTGACAAAAAAAAAAATAGTCGCTCTTGACAGTTTTATTTCTCCGGTGACGAGCCTTTTCCCGTGGAAAGTGAAAATAGTATATGATAGTAAAGAAAATGTGGACATACTGATGGAATATGAACACACGATGGTTTTCAAGAGGATGACACACGATACAAACCCCGTAGTCTTGGAGTAGTTCACAGGGTACGTGGCCGGCCAGTCTCTAGTTTATGTTGGTGGAGGTGATGGGTAGCCCGGTCCTGTGCCAGCAGCTGCTGCTGTGCCGATGGTGAGGGGGTTGGAGTAATAGTAGTATTAGTGAGGGTTGATCTTCTTGGTGACAGATTCGCTGTGGTAGAGGTGGTGTGACAGTTGACTGGTTCCTTGACGGTGATCGTGGGTTGTGGTTTCACTTGGTGGTAATGCTGTTCAGTGCTGAAAGTGACGATTTATGGTGATGGTAATATTCTTTATGGTGGTGTTTGTGGTGATAGTGATGTATGGTGGCGGTGTAGATGATGCCTGATGGTGTGATGGCAGATAGTGATGCGCGATAGGGTGAGCTACGCAACCGATGTGGATGGTGGTAGTGATGCCTGCTTGTTTTGTCTTTAGTGTGGTTCATGAGAGAGGCATGTGATGGTGGTAGTGGGATTTAATGGAGTTGTGAGTTTCGTGTGGTGGTGGTGATGAATTTTTTTTTTTTATTAATAGTGATATATGGTTATTGTGTGGGTTGACTGTATTGTTTGATGTTCAAGTGGTTGACGATACTGATGTGGTGGTTTGGTTGTTGTGGTGGCGATGGTTTTAAATTGTTATTGGTGGTAGATGGTTTTGTTAATGTTGTGTGATTGATGGACTGGTGGACAGTTTGATTGTGGTGGTAATTTGTGTATGGTGTTGGTGGGAGTAGTAATGGTGATACCGAGGACTCTGTAATAATCGTGTTGGTGGTGATAGTTTTGATGTATTTAGTAATGTATGTATTGGACGATGGTATGGCTGATCTGGTACGGTTGTGATGACGTTTGCTTGAGGTATGTTGTGCGATGGTG
This sequence comes from Panulirus ornatus, assembly GCF_036320965.1. Lineage (NCBI taxonomy): Eukaryota > Metazoa > Arthropoda > Malacostraca > Decapoda > Palinuridae > Panulirus > Panulirus ornatus. The sequence continues at coordinate 13,202,397 of NC_092252.1, read as the reverse complement.
ATGGTCGTGTATTGTATTGTATTATTTGGTGATGATGGTGTAATAGCGATATGCGATGGTGATGTGGGTGGTGAAAATGTGATGTAGTTAGGAATTATTTTTGAGGTGGTGCAGTGACGGTTAAATATGTTACTGCTGTGTAGCGGGCGTGTGTGATTGCCAGTTTCTACAGTGCGTGAAGGGAGTTGTACACCAACGAGGCCCCCTCTGCCGAATTTTTTGTCATATACCTTTTTTAAACCTTTGTGTGCTGTCATTTGCAGTATCATGATATAGCATGGTGACGTCTGATATGGTGGTAATATTTTTAATGGTTTTAGAGGTATGGGATATAGGATGATGTAGATGTTTTGCCGTTTACGGCTTAAACATGTTACAATATTGACGAGGTTGTGATGTGATCTTGTATGGTGGTGGTTTCGACATTCAGCCCTCGAGCGTTACATCCACTGTCGGGGTTGTAACGTCTGCTTGAGATGATGTATGATGGTGTCCGCGGGCAACCCCCTGGTGTTAACGTCCACCGTAGATGGAGGAAGTGATGGATGATGGAGAACTGCCGTCCACAAGAGGTTATAAGCGGCGCCGGCGGTTCGCTAATACTTCTATATTAGACTTGTGTTGGCAAGGGTCTGGCGGGAGTATAGGCTGCAGAGATTGGTTCCCACTGAAGCACGTGACCATACGGAAACATGCACCAGGCTCCTCCCAGCCTAAGGTCGTATCATAGGGAGTTATCTCTTGCCTAAAAATACACCCAGAGCCTTCCATCTCCACTCCACATACCAATGGGGCTGCCCTTGGGGCTGTCACTAGCCTCAAGACTTCCCCGGGGACATCTCGCTACCCTTGAAACATCCTGAGAGCCCAGAAAAAAAAAAGAGGAAGCATAACAGAGGGGGAGATTCCTAAGCCTAGAAATATACCTCGGGGGCCCCTCTGAAAGCCAAGGGTCGTATCACACAGGGTCCAAATGAGCTAACGTACATACCGCAGGGCTCTCACGAGCACAGAAGTATGCCGTGAGGCATCACACGCATAGAGACAATGGCAGAGAGACATGGCGAAGTCTAATAAGTCTGGTATATATTACGGGGTTCTGAACGTACCTGGAGTATCCACGATGCCTGCATGACTTCCTAAGGAGACAGGACAGGGGACTCTCACCTGCCGGAGAATTTATGGGGTGGCCCGTATCATCTCAAGAGAATTGCCACACTGCTTAGGTTAACGGAGTACCACACCATACTAGGAACGCGAACCAGCCAGGAAATGTTACAAGGTGTCGTTCAGTAAGTTGGGAACACAATACACGATTTCCTTCGAACGTAAAACAGACCGGCGGGCTTTGAAGTCGGAAGGATTGCTGCGGGTCTCATGCCAACCCGGAATGATGCCATTGAGGTCTTGAACCAACCCAGAGACATGCCATGACGCCGTCACCACCCTGCAGACATACCATGAGGTTCTGACCAACCCGGAACATACAGTGAGGTCTTAGCTTAATCCATAGAGGTGCTAGGACAGTCTCGCCATGCCACAAACTTGCCATTGGCTGTTCGCGACCCCAGAACGACATTGAGAAAGCCTCAACACAGGAGGGGGGTCTCGTAACTTGGGCCCATACTGGAGGAATAGGCTCTTAACTTTTAGATTTGAAAGTCAGCACCTCGGCTTAGAACGGGTTGTCGGTTAGGTGAGTGCGCCCGGGGGCCAGGCTGAGAGCATACGAAACTAACCACCATCGACATTTGAATCAAGACCTTCCTGTGATTATCCATTTGTATCGTACGAGGAGGGAGTTTTGTACAGTCGTGGGGTCCTTGTTACTAGAACATTCTCATATATCCTTTTTTTTTCGTTTTAGAATTGTTGCATGCTCTCCGCTTCCACAGTGGGCACCTCTACCCTATCTACTGTTAGGTACAATTAACCATCTTACCGCGTATGTCAGACTTCGTGAAGTGCAAGTTTTATAGTTGGTGTGTGTGTGTGTGGGGTAGTGAGGCGGCCACAACCCCCGCCTCTCCTGTAGCTTGGCACGTCCCCGGTAACCGCCGGCGTCAGGAATGCCTTGCTCTCACCCACAAGATAACAAACACCACGTATTTACCGACAACACTGTTTACTTAACTGAAGCAATTCGGCGTTTAGATTGTAAGCTGTTTTTTATTTTTAGGTTTACACACACACACACACACACACCTCTGTGGTGTAGTGGATAGCGTGGGTTCGAATCCTGGGCTCTGTAAGTAGTCGGCCTACAGTGTAGCCAATCCCAGGTGTTCATCCTCCACTCGGGGCTGGTCGTTAAATGGGTGTCGGGGGATCAAGCTGGGTTGCGTGGTATGTATACACACCGGGAAGTCAGGACACGTTACATATTCACAAGGTTTGGGGACGAAGGCAACACTTGTGTGAAGGCCCCTTTACCCCTAACTCACAAGCGGTAACAGCAAACACACACAAACACACACACCTCCCCATCATTCAGCTCTCTTGTCTTTCTTATTGTGTTATTTTCTCTATATTTTGTAGCCCCACGGGCTTTAAGCATTACTTAATATACCGTTAACTGTTGTTTGAGAGTTACGTAGACTGTACACAGACCACTCAGACCCTTGGTCCAAGCGAGGTGGTCTGGCCTCAACGCTGCTCAAGAAACGATGCAGTCCCCTGTAAAAGCTTGTCGAGGAAAAGGATAACTAATCCAAGGCTTTCTCTCCCCAACCCTCTACTCCCTCCGGCAACATGCGCGCCGGACGGAAATCGGGTAGGAGGGAAAAAATGCAGGATTAATGTGCCTGAAGTAATTTATGTATATATATATATATATATATATATATATATATATATATATATATATATATATATATATAGGAAAGCCTTAGGGTGGAATGAACATGAATGTCATGCGTTCGGGGAGAGAGAGGTAACTAGTTCACTTATAGCAGAGGACGAGTGGAACTCGGCAAGACTTTGAACACAGGCTGTATGAAAAAAAAAAAGCATTGCAAGAAAATGTATGATAGTAGAGAAAATATGAGATGGGGCCCAAACAGTGAAGAATTTCCTCCACCTATTTCGCAAAAGTTGTTTAATTTGTTTATGGATGGGGTTGTTAGGGAGGTAAATGCAAGAGTTTTGGAAAGAGGGGCAAGTATGAAGTCTGTTGGGGATGAGAGAGCTTGGGAAGTGAGTCAGTTGTTGTTCGCTGATGATACAGCGCTGGTGGCGGATTCATGTGAGAAACTGCAGAAGCTGGTGACGGAGTTTGGTAAAGTGTGTGGAAGAAGAAAGTTAAGAGTAAATGTCAATAAGAGCAAGGTTATTAGGTACAGTAGGGTTGAGGGTCAAGTCAATTGGGAGGTGAGTTTGAATGGTGAGAGGCTGGAGGAAGTGAAGTGTTTTAGATATCTGGGAGTGGATCTGTCAGCGGATGGAACCATGGAAGCGGAAGTGGATCATAGGGTGGGGGAGGGGGCGAAAATTTTGGGAGCCTTGAAAAATGTGTGGAAGTCGAGAACATTATCCCGGAAAGCAAAAATGGGTATGTTTGAAGGAATAGTAGTTCCAACAATGTTGTATGGTTGCGAGGCGTGGGCTATGGATAGAGTTGTGCGTAGGAGGATGGATGTGCTGGAAATGAGATGTTTGAGGAAAATGTGTGGTGTGAGGTGGTTTGATCGAGTAAGTAACGTAAGGGTAAGAGAGATGTGTGGAAATAAAAAGAGCGTGGTTGAGAGAGCAGAAGAGGGTGTTTTGAAATGGTTTGGGCACATGGAGAGAATGAGTGAGGAAAGATTGACCAAGAGGATATATGTGTCGGAGGTGGAGGGAACGAGGAGAAGAGGGAGACCAAATTGGAGGTGGAAAGATGGAGTGAAAAGGATTTTGTGTGATCGGGGCCTGAACATGCAGGAGGGTGAAAGGAGGGCAAGGAATAGAGTGAATTGGAGCGATGTGGTATACCGGGGTTGACGTGCTGTCAGTGGATTGAATCAATATATATATATATATATATATATATATATATATATATATATATATATATATATATATACCCGAGGGACACAAACATAATGAAGGCATGTTTCCCATATTTTCCCGTCACTTTATCCAGCTGTGTACAGTTGTACGATTATTCATCTTCATTGCAGGAGGCGTTGTTGTGTTGCTCTCTTTACATCCACATACAGACACACACCGTGCTGGGGATTCCTTCGTTCCCCGCAAAGACTTCCTTGGCTCAGAATCGGATGATCCCCGTAGACTTACGTAAGGCCTTTCTGTTTTTCTTCCCCCAACTCAACTTCGAACTTTGAGTTCATGATCGCCACGACCACTTCTCTAACACACACTACCTTTTTTTTTTTTTCTTTTTTAATTCCTCAACACTTAACGCTGTGAAAGCTGCATTTCTGCCTCCTGAGGGTCTTTTGATTATCTCTTTAAGTTCACTTCCAGTTTTGGTACGTCTCCGTCTCATGTCTCCCTCTCGAAATTCCACGGTTGGTACCTGGGAAGGGCTGGGCGGTTGGGTTGTGGGTGCTTTAGGCCTATCATCTGCCAGGGTTATTTTGGCCGTCATCGTAAGACAACATCATCATCATCCACCAACCGAAAAATATATTGTTCACACCTTCTTCAGGTGTTGTAGATCATTCTAAGACCACATGACTCACCGTGCATGTGGCCAGTGGGTTAGGTAAGGCCTTCATTGACACAAGCTTAATTGTGCGGGGGATTTTCCTCCAGGACCAACACCCAGGGATGCCTCCAGCTCTCATGACCATATAGCTCTAGGTGGTCGTCTCGTTCGGGATGGAGTCCTACATTTCTCTTTCTATTTTTTTTTTTTTTTTTTACGAAATCTTTGTCTTTCAATCATGGTTCGATTTCTCTTGCTCGGGGTGCTTGTTGCATGAGAAGCTGAACATATCGGTCCATGAAACTCGTCTTGTGAATTTCATTCCGCCTTCAGACCTCTTCAGAATGACTGCAGGTATCAGGCCCAGGCTCTCCTGAAAAAGAAAATGTGCTGAATTGACTTCCTCGACTGATGAATCTTTCTGGTCGGTAACCAAAGTTTTCTCCAACAGTTTCCGTGATTTGATTCTTTCTTCCTGTTTTCTCGATACGATCTGTGAAGGTAACTCTCCAACAGATAATTTCTCTCTCTCTCTCTCTCTCTCTCTCTCTCTCTCTCTCTCTCTCTCTCTCTCTCTCTCTCTCTCTCTCCGGCATCTTTAATGCAGTCCCTATAACGTTGCTTTGGGCAAGTCCTCCCCACCTCCCACCAACTGGACCCGTTCTCTCGCCCGTAATTTCCTCCCTTGCGCGGGGTTCACAAAGCTCGTGATGAACAGGACGTATGAACCGAATGGCATGCTTCCTTTGTGTCCTCCCTCCTGAAGGAGGGTGCCTCTGAGCAAGCTCACACACATTCTTGCTCACCGATTTTTCGTTTCTCTCTACCAAGTCCAAATTTTTTCCCCCCCTCTCTCTCCAGCCCATCCCCAGGAAAGGAGATTGCACCAGCCCTTGTATCTAGCACCTCCCGCTGCTCTAACTTTTGCTATCTCCAAAGTCTTTGAAACTCTCCTTAACTCTCGCTTTTTGAAACAGAACCTCGCTCCCCCCTCCCTTCACATTACTAATATGACTTTTGCCGTGCTGCAAGGGCCATTGGAGGTATTTTCTCCCGTGTGACCCGCCAGTGGCTCTCTCTCTCTCTCTCTCTCTCTCTCTCTCTATCTATCTATCTATCTCTCCGTACTTTTTTTTCTCATCCAGTCGTTTCCTGGTGGGAAGCGTAGAATGGAGTGGCTGTTTCTTCTTACCACGTCACCTTTGGTGTCCGTACCTCAGGGGTTCTGGAGCACCGCTACTCGTCATCTTTTCCCTCTAGAGTTGATCCTTTCGTCAGTCTCTGACCCTGGTCAACTGGTGCCCAGATGATTTCGTTCTGAATACTTCACTCTCTCTCTCTCTCTCTCTCTCTCTCTCTCTCTCTCTCTCTCTCTCTCTCTCTTAGATACTTATCTCTTCGTTCACTGAACGTAATTCCTCGTATGACTCGGATCTGTGAAACATTTTGGGAATAAGGGAAACTTTAGCTTTGTTCATCGTCCTGTAGGCAAAAAAAAAAAAAAAGATCGATTTCTATTTGTTTCTCTTTCAAAGTCCCACTGGTTTCTTACGTTAACTTTCAAAAACACAGCAGTTCCGCTCCGTGCAGGAACATGCCTGACATATTATGGTGGGCATAACCAGATCATTAGCTCGGAAACGTCACACAATGAACACGAAATCTGTTCCCAGAAGGCAGGAGCGTTGTGATGGTGCAGTAGGTATTTTTCTTCAGAACAACTGTAGTGGCATACATACAAGGGGGTCGCATTCACCCCAGGTGTTGAGGAGAGCTGCTCGTCCATCTGTGGTAGCTCTTCACACACGTAGGTAATAGTGAGAATGGACTGCAAAGACTCTTGCCCTATTAACTCTCCTCTCGTCACTTCTCCTCAAGCAATCTCCCCTTCACCATGAAGGTTCCTTTCCTATTGTGTTCCGCGGGTATTTCGGCCACGGCTCTTGAGCTGCGTGCGCGTGTCCCACCCCGTAAAGCCCAGCTGGAGCCGTGGCATATTTCTTGGTGCGGCATCCCACAGTTTGTGTGTGTTTACTCGCTACTCGAGGATTGACTGTCATACCTCCTCCTCTCCTCTCCCTGCGCATGTAAGTTGTGGAGTTCTCCCCTTCCTTTGTCCCCTTCCCTCTTTATGTAATCTTTCCACATAGTGACTGGTGATGACGAGAAGTGTTGACGACTGATGAATGCAACCATGTCATCAAGGCAGGCGTGGGCAGGTAAAATTAACCCTTGCTCTGTTTATTTTTAGGGTTCGTGATCGTACCTCGCACCCAAGATTGCTAATGATTGGGGCGTGCTTTTTGCCTGCGCCGCGAAGGTTACGTTGATTTTTACCTTTGATAAAAAAAAAGAAAAAGGAGCAGATCTCGTATCACATGACATGACCTGAGGTACCTCATGTTACCTCATCTGTTATCTGAGTTAAGCAAGTCGTCTAATGACTTGGGAGCAAAATGAGTCTCATTGTGACATCGTGATAAATCGTATTCGGACAGTTATCACGAGTCGTTACCCCAAACTAACGAGGAGAGCGTCATAACGCGGGGGTTAAGAAATGAGTTAGTCATGTGAGCAACTGGACAAGAACCGTCCGTTAAAGAGACGATCCGACCCGTGCTGTGTTGTGCCCCAGCCAACAGGTCGGCGAGCGGCGTCGTGATGCGCGGCCGACTCCACAGCTCCGATACTTGTGAATGGCCAAAGCTGCTTATTAGCGCCGTCCTCTTTAGGCTTCCCGCCGACCTTGACATTTACTACACTGTGCCGGGGCTCCATAAGCAGTGTAGCAGCGGACGGGGCTGTTCATCACACGATTTTTTTCCCCCCTCTCCCCCTCTCTCCTTCCTACAGCAGGTTGGTGGGTTGGGGGTTTCTTCCATTCCCCTCCCACCAAGAGATTGGTGGGTTGGGGAGTTCCATTCCCCTGCCACCAAGAGGTTGGGGGAGAGGGGTAAAGGTTTGTGTTTGGTTATTGCACCGTGGTATGTTCACTGCTGGAGCACGGACGGTGGTACCAACCCCACGACCGGCGTTTGTGTGTTGATCTGGCTGTGATATGATGGCCTGGCCTTTTTTGACCTGACCGTAGTGCTTTCGGTCGTTCCCTGTCGTTATGACCTGCGAGCCAATTCGGCGTGTGGATGCGCGTGCTTGCACGCACGCATCCGACATACAGACAACACACATTTTCGGCCTGTGAATGATTTGCGTGTGCTTGCACGCACACATTGTCCAACGCACAGACATAGCGTGTTCCCACTCGGACGAGAACACATGTAAATGATTATAGACCGCGGTGGAGTGTTGAGAAAGTATAGTGATGAGGAGGTTAATCCGGTGTTTAGGCGTTGCACGTGGGAGTCCATTGTGTTGTTGACATGTTGAAGTAGGCTGATGATGGTGGCGGTGTTGTGATGCGAGAACTGTCCTAGACTGACGCTCAGCTGTGCTTATTTTGTCCTGGGGTGGATGCTGAGGTTTGTGATGTGTTTGTATGGGTTTTGGTTATGATGCTGAGGTTTGTGATGTGTTTGTATGGGTTTTGGTTATGATGCTGAGGTTTTTTGATGTGTTTGTATGGGTTTTGGTTATGATGCTGAGGTTTTTTGATGTGTTTGTATGGGTTTTGGTTATGATGCTGAGGTTTTTGATGTGTTTGTATAGGTTTTGGTTATGATGCTGAGGTTTGTGATGTGTTTGTATGGGTTTTGGTTATGATGCTGAGGTTTGTGATGTGTTTGTATGGGTTTTGGTTATGATGCTGAGGTTTTTTGATGTGTTTGTATGGGTTTTGGTTATGATGCTGAGGTTTTTTTATGTGTCTGTATGGGTTTTGGTTAGGATGCTGAGGTTTTTTGATGTTTGTATGGTTTTGGTTATGATGCAGAGGTTTTTTGATGTGTTTGTATGAGTTTTGGTTATGATGCTGAGGTTTTTGATGTGTTTGTATGGTTTTGGTTATGATGCTGAGGTTTGTGATGTGTTTGTATGGGTTTTGGTTATGATGCTGAGGTTTTTGATGTGTTTGTATGGGGTTTTGGTTATGATGCTGAGGTTTTTTGATGTGTTTGTATGGGTTTTGGTTATGATGCTGAGGTTTTTTGATGTGTTTGTATGGGTTTTGGTTAGGATGCTGAGATTTTTTGATGTGTTTGTATGGGTTTTGGTTAGGATGCTGAGGTTTTTTGATGTGTTTGTATGGGTTTTGGTTATGATGCTGAGGTTTGTGATGTGTTTGTATGGGTTTTGGTTATGATGCTGAGGTTTTTGATGTGTTTGTATGGGTTTTGGTTATGATGCTGAGGTTTTTTGATGTGTTTGTATGGGTTTTGGTTATGATGCTGAGGTTTTTGATGTGTTTGTATGGTTTTGGTTAGGATGCTGAGGTTTTTTGATGTGTTTGTATGGGTTTTGGTTATGATGCTGAGGTTTTTTGATGTGTTTATATGGGTTTTGGTTATGATGCTGAGTTTTTTTATGTGTTTGTATGACTTTGGTTATGATGCTGAGGTTTGTGATGTGTTTGTATGGGTTTTGGTTATGATGCTGAGGTTTTTGATGTGTTTGTATGGGTTTTGGTTATGATGCTGAGGTTTTTGATGTGTTTGTATGGGTTTTGGTTATGATGCTCAGGTTTTGGTATGGTGCTTTGCTCTTTGTGTGTTGTTTGTGATGGAGGTTATGTGTTATTTTTACTAGTTTTATAGACACCGTGACCTGATAAGGTGCGTTTGTGTTGCGTGGTTGAGGTTCTGTGTTGTGTCGGGGTAGAGGAGTGATTTGAAGGTGAGGTTTGTACGTTGGATGATGGTGTGAGTTCTTTACTGTAATGGTGAGACGAGGCTGTGGTGTGGTGGCCACAAAGTACGGCGTGGGTTAGGATTTGTAATCCCATATAGCAGTGAAATTCTAGGTTGGTTCCTTCCTGTCCAGTTTGATTGATTGGCATGTGATGGCAACACACTGCCAAGGTCGCGCTATGATGAGGTCGTGGTGCGGGGTAAGAGGGTTACTCATTGTGAGGTTGCGACGAGTGTTGTCGAGCAGGTGGTGTGGTAAAGTGATGGCGGTGTCTCGATGGAGGAAGTGACGAGCGATGGTGGTGGTGGTGGTGAGGAAGGCAGGCGTGTGGGAGCCTAAGCCTGGGAGAGAGAGAGAGAGAGAGAGAGAGAGAGAGAGAGAGAGAGAGAGAGAGAGAGAGAGAGAGGAGGGAGGGAGAGAGGGAGGGAGGGAAGCAGGTAGTGGGGGAAGGGCTCCCTCCGTAGTTAGCATGTGTGATGGCCGTAAGAGACCCGTAGAGATAATTAGTCTCATGTGAGATGTTAATTCTTTCCGGGCCGTGATCCTCAATGGTGGGTGATGGCTGGCTCTGTTGGCCATATACTAGCTGTATCGTCGCCCGTCTCTGCTGGATAGGGCCGGTGTCCGCTGTCTGTGTGACGGGCGGGTCTGCTGCATACGCCGTATTAGCGTTCGTGGGTTGGGTGTGCGCTCTTGAGGCCTCTCCGTTGGGCTCGTCAGCTGCACCATCATGGTCGGTTCCTCGTCAGTGTCAGCTGCACCATCATTAGGTTCCACGTCAGTGTCAGCTGCACTATCGCTAGGTTCGTCGTCAGTGTCAGCTGCACCATCACTAGGTTCCCTCGTCAGTGTCAGCTGCACCATCACTACGTTCCCTCGTTAATGTCAGGTGCACCATCACTAGGTTCCCTCGTCAATGTCAGGTGCATCATCATTTTCCATTTCTCGTCAGTGTCAGCTGCACCCGCTATCATGTATGTGTCAGTGTAGGTTAACTCGACTGTGTTTGTTTTCGACATTGTAAAGCTGTCGTGGTTTTGCTGGCTGTGTTGTGTGTGCTGACCTGTGGCCTACGGTCGTGCTGGTTTGTGCCCGCTGCGTCGACCGTTTCCTTGTTACAGCGGCGACCGTGTTCGTCACAGCCGTATGTTATGTAATCCGTCATTGTGTTGCTCTAGGCTCATGGTATCCCGTCCTTAAATAAAGATAAGTTTTTTGTTGTTTTTTTTGCATGACCGCCGCTTGTAATGGCGTCTTTCTCCTGCTCCCTGAAAAATGGTGCTGTGAGAGACGACACCTTTGATTAAATTTCTTGGAAGAGATCCTGCTTGCCTTGGGTCTCTTCATTTTTGCTGCACTGTGTGTGTGTGTGTGTGTGTGTGTGTGTGTGTGTGTGTGTAGTTTTTCGAACAGGAAGGCGTCATAGCGAACAATTGGCTGAAGTGTGTATGGCTGACTGGACTACTTCATTTCTGTTTAACGTCTTGAGCAATACTGTAGGTAGGGTCAGACGCCAAGGCACATGATATCCAGTGGTCGTGTCCGACAGGTGTGTCAGGTGTTAGGGAGCTCTTGCGAGCAGTTTTGCACAGACCTCCAGGTATAGTTGGTGAAGACTCTCCAGACTTCACCATGGAAACTGGTAAGTCACAGTGAATGACGTGATATGAATATACCTTCCAGTTTCTGATATTCTCCTCCTCACCGCTGAAAGAGATTGCTGCAGAACTGTTATTGGTTGAGGTCACATTGGGACGTTGAGCGTATGAAATGGTATGAGGAATCAGGAAGAACATGGACTCCACATGGACAGCGAACCTTCCTGGAGGGCTATTAACAACTTCAGAACGCTGGTAACTCCACTAAACCGGTATGTTCCTTCTTAGAACACCAAGAGCCACGCGGAACACCGCTTTTTGCCGGTCTCTGTGTGTGTGTGTGTGTGTCTGCCTGGCACGCCATATTTTTATCAAACAACCACATATTCCTGGAACGTGACATATCTTCCTGGAAAGCCATGTATTGTCCCGAATCATGACTTGTTTCGATGGAGTGTCGTGCGTCCTCTTGCGTAACGTGTGGGGGGGTGTGACGGCTCTTCAGGGAGTACACCAGGAGGTTCCTCGCCGGCTGGTGTTCGTGGTGCTCTGGAAGAGCTGGCTGGAAGGTTGGGAGGCCTGTCTGGCTGGAAGGAGTGGCTGGCTGGGCGATAATCACTCACACACGTAATCACTTCCGACACTAATGGTTTCGTTTGAAACATGGATCTTGGCGGTGGTTTATAGTTTGGAAGGACACGCCTAGTGCTTTGTCCTGACGCTTTTCGTGTTGTCGTTCACTGCAGTCAGAAAACGGGAAAGTGAGGTGGTGGTGGTGGTGCTGCTGCCATTTGAGATAGAAAAAAAAAGAGTCTGCTGGACTTGCTCATCTGCTTCCAACACTGTGGCTGCCGGTGCCTGCAGGGATGTAGTCTTAAATCCTGGGGTCTCCCTCCCGCTGAAGTCTCTCATCTTATTATCATCAGAAGCATCGCGATGCTGTCTCCTGCTTCTCTACTAGGAGACCAACGTCCGCCCGGGGCGCAGTGGATGAATTCTCGAACTTAGCCGCTGCCATTTTCCTGAAGGTTATTCGTCCCTTGAGCCTTGTATAGTTTATCCCCTCGAATCCTGTAGGGCTTCTTCGCTCACGTACTCCGTCCCTCCAGTCAGGAATATGTTTTGATCTAGTGTTTGCACATCACCAGCCGAGTAATTTTCCCCTAAGAAGATTATGTATCTATATCTGGTGGTCTAATTCAGCTTAGAGGTTATTTTTTTCTATATGTGAGGCTAGTCGTGGGTTAACTTTTAAGAAAAAAGTAGAGGCAGGTGGGACTCTGTGTCCGGTGCAGAGCCGACACTTTTCATGTTACAATCTGTGTAAGGAAGTAACGACCAGTTCACGTGGCGGGTGCTGAATTGATGCCACCGTATACGGGGCGGGCGAAGCGCTGGATGTGGACGAGTTCTGCTCATGTCGGGCACCTCCTACGGTACATGAGAGTTGGCATCTTAAAGACTTTTTGTGGCATTATTGTTATCTTTTTGACAGTTGAGACGGCACGGTCAATTGAATGTATTATGTCTATATATATATATATATATATATCCACGAGGAAATGAAGCACGATAAGTTCCCGAGTGCACTTTCGCGTAATAATCACACCATCAGGGAAGATGCAAGAAAGAATTATGTAATTTGATATACAACGAAGAGACGTAGCTAGGGGGGTCACTGTGATGCGTGTCATGTGGTGTTTGTTGATAACCAACGAGGAAAACTGAATCGGGAGTTATCGTGCTTCGTTTTTGAACGCGGTAATCGGCTTATATCGACCAGCCTCGAGGGAAAGATGAAAAGCTGAGTTGGCTGTGAGCCGACTGCCTGTCCAAGGATTCGCATCTCTCCGTCCGTCACTGAGGCGCATTACTGGTCATGATTTTCCCCTGAAGGCTTCTGTATTCCCCCGCGCTGGCTCCTCTTCAGTACGGTCCTCAGTCAGTCCGTCGAGGTCGAGCATCACTTCCATCTGATACAACTCTTCCTGATGTCATCAGGGGGGTAATAAGGGGCCGATTTTTTCTTCCTTTTTTTTGTAGTGGTGAACTTGTTCTTTATGCCGGAGGGCAGCTAGATATGTGGGGTTTTTTCCCCCCCTGACGTGTTATAGGATGCATGAGATAGTGTGTGTGTGTGTGTGTCTGTGGTGTGTGTGTGTGTGGTGAACAAGAGAGTAGATGTGGAAGGAGGAAGCTGCGTGTGGGTCGGAGTCACTGGCTCAAGGTTAATGTGTCATAATGAAGGTCATTACGGGTTTAGGGTGATGGTGAGACGTGCAGCATCAAGATGATGGGCTCCGAGGACCTGAGCAGCAGCAGCAGCAGCTCTCGGGTATCCTCCCCCCTCGGCCGACGCCGTGTCTGTCAAGTCTGGTTTGGAAGCCAGTCTTTTGCCGGGTGACGTCAGGCCGGAGCGGCCGCGGGGCAGCGGTATGGGAAGATGGAGGGAGAGAGAGAGAGAGAGAGAGAGAAGGAAGGGAATGGCAGCCCTCGAACTGGAGATGTCCTGCCGCTGTCGTTAAGGTCATCCCACAATACGAGCCATTTATTAGCGAGATGCGGATTGAATGTATTCACTTTGAGTGCGTGAGGTGGTAAACCGTAGACGCTTTTATGCCATGTAATTAGTGGTTGGATTAGACGGGAGTTGTTGGCATGGGAACTGTGTGTGTGTGTGTATGGATGTGACATAGACAGGGATACAGACATGCCTAGACTGTATCGAGAGGCCGCGTGGAAGGTACTGGTTGTCTACCGAACGTAGAGTGTGGAGGAATGTGTTCCCGGACTGTGTAGGTGAGCGAAGATGAAGGGAATAGAACGATGGAATGAGGAAGTAGACGCAGACAAAAGAGAAAAAAAAGGGGGGTGAGGGGAAGATTGGAGGGGGGGGGGGTGACTGTGGCAAGTGATGATTCAGATGATTATTGGAGATGGAGTTCAAAGGCAACGGCTTCACCCTGAACATGAGAGAGAGTGAGGCAAGCAGGAAGTTGCTGGGACTTGTAAAGATGAGATTAATTGGGGCCCATCGCACGGAAACAAGTGTGATCAATTATATACACGTAAACGGATACGCTGATGCCCTGTTTTAAGAAGAAGTTGAGAATGGTGAAGTTAAGTGAAGTTATAGATCTGATATATCGAGTTCACACCGAACTTGACGAGCGTTTGAGTGTGGAAAGACAGCTAAGAGGCTGAGGATGTTGTTTGAGATTAGACCTCCCTACAACTCAGGAGGTGCGGGCCCTATGCCCTAGGGCGGCCCGACGGTGGTGAGGAACCCGGCCCCCCACGAGAGCAAGGCTTCCCTCCGAGGCTAAGGAAGAGGAGGAGGAGGAAGTTGAGGTGCGTGCGTGAGTGAGTGCCGTGGCCTGCGTTGTGAAGGGTGAGTTGAGATGGTATCATGTGGGAGCCAGTGGACCGGCTTGATGCATTGGTTGTGCTTGTGCAAAGAAAGAATTAAAGAAAATCCACGTGGATGAATTTAGTCGTTGTGAGAGTTACGTGTGTGAGATGAGTTATTCAGGTTGCTGTTGTACGGGTGAGGCGAGGCAAGTGGTTGTGTGCAGCGTGTGTGTACGTGGACACTGTGTCAGAAGGTGTTGTAAGCCTGTAGTGTTCATACAGCACTTGAAGACTGACGGAGTTCATGGATGCATCTGTACGGGTCGAGGACTGTGTTTGAAGTACATGTGGCGATTTGTATGTCGGTATCTGGAGTGAGAGGAAGGTTGTGATAAGTGTCACTCGAGAGAAGATGTGTTGTGGTCTGGAGGAGGAGCTGGTGGGCGGGAGGTACTGGGTGGAGGGGGGGAGTGGAGCAGGTTTGTTACGTCCTCGTGGTTGAGTAATATTGATCTCTACAGATAATTCCGTTAGGCAGACCTCGGGAGGCAATGCAGGTAGGAACCCAACACTGGAAAGATATGGGGTTTGCGCGGAAAGTGGTGACGTGGTAGGCAGATGTTAACGGTAGATACACAACGGGATATTGTAATGAAAGTGAGGAATGTAAGAACATTAAAGTTATAAGTAAGAAAGTGGCAGAATTAAAGATAATGAGGAGATAGGATCCCGTGAAGGAAAGTTCAGAAGTGTTTTGTGTTTCAGGGGTCTTGGTGGTAGCACTGCAGCTGAGGGTGAGGTTGTTTTGGGTTATGTTGTGAGGGGAAAGTGTTTGTGTGTGTGTGTGTGTGTGTGTGTGTGTGTGTGTGTGACGGTGGTAGGGTATTCAGTGGTTGAGTTTCCTTTGGTGTCAGAAGCTTTGTATGATCTCTTTAGTTGCCAAACAACATGCTGTGGCGTGGGCAAGACAAACTGTGAGAGGCATTTGTAGAACTCGAGTCTATAGTTAAACCAGTCATGGTAGACATACCGCAAGTTACAGGATATATGCGCGACGTGGTAGATTCTGTACCCATGTATGTGAAGACGAGAGCTGTAAGTGACAAAGGTGGGCTGACTTGAGACCCTCCTGTATTAAGGACATGCGATACACACACCCTGTTAGGTCACTTACCTATGTGTAGATAGGTGCAGAGCTGGGCTGGAGGGGCCCCGTGTGCATGACACAGGTTAGCGAGTGAACCCTCTGGTGTTCGCTTTATGAGACAGGCGGTGGGGAATGAATTTCCTGAGTGAGGAGGAGGAGGAGGAATGGACGGAGAGAAAGTCCAGTGTGTCGTGGCCAGGGCATGGAGTGATGTTACGGGGAAGGGGGGGGGGCTGACGTACCGAGGAATCCTCCCCCGACAGGTGTAGGAAACGTGCGGCAGGAGGACGTTAAAGGCATGATGAAAGCGGGGAGTGGAGGAGGGTGAGGTGGGCATGACGGCTGATTCCCATGGGCGAGTGAAGGGGGCGAGAGGATGATGACACGGGAAGTGTCAGAATTCAAGTCGTGGATGAAGACTGAAAGAATTATATATATATATATATATATATATATATATATATATATATATATATATATATATATATATATATATATATATATATATAATGAACCACTTTTCTTGAAATAGTGCTGGTGTTACATAGGACCTTTCTAAGGGCTCCTGCAGCCCGAGGCTGAGCGTGCTGTGGGTCCAGAAGTGAGGGTTTGGGAAACACGGAGGGAGCACCCGAGAGTAGCGGCCGAAGTAATACCTATAGAACAGAGAGAGAGAGACGCAACATCACGACGGACGGAATGTGATGGTAGATAAGAATGCGGAAGGCGTTTGATTCCATTGTGCATGAAAGAGAGGTGGAATAAGACCCGCTTGGTTTTAACATGATTACAGAGCATAATTTTATGGAATCCCTCGACGCCCCTCGTTCTGAATTTAGTGTGAAGAACAGAGGTGTTCACGGCCTCCTTTTCTCGCAGCCAGTACACCCCGGGGTGCTGTTGACGACCTGGAAACGTCACACTTGATGTTGATGGGAAAAAGTATTACAGGCTGGTGGACATTTCCTGTTGGTCCCTCTAATTTCTTCCTTTAGTGTTGGGGTCGAATTTGCCCGCTGCAGATTTTGTAGATCTTCACCTTCAGATGTTGTACACCTGCTCCTGCAGGTGTTGTGGATCTGCTCCAGTAGGTATTGTAGATCTCCTCCTGTATGTGTTGTAGGCCTGCACCTGCAGTTGTAGACATTCACCTTCAGATGTTTTAGATCTGCGTCTACTGGTGTGGTACATCTGCTCCTGCAGGTGTTGTGGACTTGCACCAGCAGGTGTTGGTCAGATCTTCTACTCGTTCGTTAAGGGCACCTGCAGCGCCTCTCTTGAAACCTTTTCAGTCCTCAGAGGGAACAGATTGTGAATACCGGTCACCGTTGCAGCTCGTGTCGCTGGAGGGTGGGTGTCTCTCGCTGGCGATCACCAGGACTCTTTGTGCCGGTCACCATGCCAGTGGCCTGGTGAAGAGAGGACGGCGGCAGTAACGTAAGGGATATATATATATATATATATATATATATATATATATATATATATATATATATAGAGAGAGAGAGAGAGAGAGAGAGAGAGAGAGAGTCATACCTCGTGGGGTGGGATTGGCAGTATATTGGAGAAATCGTGATATGTAATGTTCTTGTTGGAGAGACTTGGATGACGCGTTGCGGTGCTCATCTCCCCAGATGTGAGGAGGAATAAGAAAGTGGTTCTTGGTCCACCTGACGCCGCTCACGTGGGGTTATTGTCTTCCTCTCTCCTGTCTCTGGACACAATGGCACCTCGCGTGCCTCTGGACACAAGAATGGTATTCTTTCACTCAAGTCTCCTACTTGAGGTGGCAGTATCGCATTACAACCTTGGATATACCAGCCTTGTATTCAGACTTGCAGAAACGAGTACTGTATATAAACAGACGGGCTTATCAAGCGTGGCAAACTGTCGAATTCAATTCTGTAACTCTCTCCAGCTAGTCGCTAGCTTGTCCACATTGTGGAAATGAAGAAGGAAATAATTTTATGTTATGGGTAGAGAAGATATAGCGAGAAAAACATAGAATACTAAATACCAGCTTTGTATAGACAGATTTTCCGTGTTGGTGCTCACAGACTGTCGTGTTTCCCGAAGTTAGTGCGAGTCGGGACGAGACGCGCTAATCAACACTGAAATAGAAGGAAAGTGAATCCCAGCAGGATGGTTTTCATGGGGGTATTGGGAAGGAAGTGTAGTGTCTGGTTTGTATATGTGCGTGTGTGTGTCTGTCACTGGGAGGCTGGGAGAGGAGACAAGTGAGCAGTGTGGTGGATCAGTACAGGCTGGGTGCAGGGTGTGGGCAGCCGTGTGTTTACAACGCCACCGGCCGGTGTCTACAATCAGAGATGAGTAGAGTGGATATGGTGGGTGTGACTGTGTTGGACTACTGACTGGCTAGTGGGGTTGAACGAGTTGCATAACAGTTGGTTCAAAAGACTGACTAGTGGGCAGAAGAGTAATAGGGTGTGCTTGGAGGGAGGTAAACAAGTGCGACGTGGATACACGTCGAGAGAGGTTGACTGATGGCGTGATTAAGAGAAGTGTTAGGGGTGAGACGGTCGAGATGTGCGAGACAGGGAGTGGCACTCGTTTGTTATTTAATCTGGGGAGACTTTGGGGCGCAGGGAACAGAGTTGTTGGGGGTATGAATACTAATAGGAGGACGATGGCGCAGGTGTCAAAAGCCAATCTCCAGGGGCGTCCTGGATCGTCGATGAATCCTCTTGCAACAGCAGACAGTGTCCTGCGCCACCCTGGTCCAGCAGACACACGGATGCTCAGCAGGGTGCTCAGCCCTGCGATCCAGGAGAGTATCACCGAGTTCTGGGGCATGAAGGTGAGCTGATGGATAGGTAACTGGTTATAGCCAGGTGAATTGGCGATAGCTCATGTGTCCAGAAGTCCCACTAGTGTAGGCCCAGGAGCCTTTTATAAAGAATCTGTGAATCCCAAAGGGTGATTTCGCACACCAGTGTATGACTTGGAACATTTTGAATGCTCGAGGACTTGTATTGAAGGGTGAAGTGTGTCGATCACTGTATCCTCGGATACAGAAGGAAGCCTTAGAGGTTTATGAGACTTATAAATGTAGTTTTGTTTGAGGACGATCACTCCACAGTTCTTCGGCGTCGGAGTGTGGAGCTGAGGACTGGACATTCATTTTGACATGGAACTTGGTACGGAGGAAGACTTATGGTCATGAAGTTGAATGTTGAATGTTGTCTGTATCGTGGCATCAGACCTACCTCTATAAAGGCATCTAACACTTGTTGCTTAGATGCCCCGAACTCTTCCCACATAAAGAGACACTGTCTCCACACCAGTAGACGTGGCCGGCTTCCTGAGTGCTGCATATATATATATATATATATATATATATATATATATATATATATATATATATATATATATATATATATATATAATTTATTTATTGTTACCTCGGCTTCTTTCCGAGAAAGAGTCATGCTCTTACCCAGCACCACTTTCCAGAGGATGCCGCAGCCCAGTAGCAGGGAAATGCGGACTCCTTAGTAGCGAAAACTTTTCACGAGATTCCACTCAAGAGTTGTGCATCCTCGCCTCAGGTGACTTTTCTTTCTTAAACCTCATGAGACTTGAGTCCAGTAATTATACAAATACATAACCAGGCAAAGGTGAAGTGATGTGGTAACTGTAAAAGACGGGAATTTTCATCATAGCAGAACTATATAATGAACGTACATGAAATATACATTAACATGGCACGAGACCTCGTTTAGTATCCCATTATGTTTCCCCGTTTTCTGCTAACGTTTCCGGCTTAACAAATGGCCGCTCAGGACTCGTCCATAAAACCAAGGATTATTGTGCCAGACGCCGCTCACCCATTACCAAATTTTAACCCCTGGCAAATAGCAGAGTTATCGTCGTGCGCGGGCCATGCCTTTGAAATATAAACAGTTGGTAATATGGCCGCAAGCATTACTTCTCCTTAACTGGTAGTTTATACAGCATGCTGCCTCACCGGTAGCACAGCACATAGCTATAATAGAGTTTAGCCTACGATATATCACACGTGTGTGTGTGTGGGTGTGCGTTGGAGGTTTACATAGCACAGTGGCCCTGCAGACTTTGGAGACATTGTTCCGAAATTTAAAGGTTTTGAGTGTCGGCGGGATAAAAATGTCGTATCCGAGGCAATATTGATGTGGGGTAAATTGTTGTTATTATACAACCAGACTTCGTTTATGGGTCTCCTGCAGCTTGAAGGCTTGCCTTTAAAGAAGCAGGAGCAGGGATGGATTCCTCAGAGCTAGAGAGGACCCCGGCAAGACTCTATACTCTTTTCCGTCCGTTGCTGATGGTGTAGCCTCATGGAGCCAGCGGAGATATATATTTTTTCTTTTTTCATGAAGTTTGACGTATTCAAGCCCTAGATTTTGGACGTTAGCTTCGAGTTGGTTTAGCTTGGTGTAGGGGAGGTTAGGCGTGTAAGAAGGTACAGGGAAGGGATACCTCCGCAGCACCGGGGAGCGGACGTAATGCCTGTTAGATGTGCACGTTTTGCCCACGGAAGATTGATTGGCTAGGTGGCAGTGATGCCTGTGCAGGCGGGGGAGAGAGAGAGAGAGAGAGAGAGAGCCTAAAGTTCAGGTAGGGTCTTACCGTGTGACCTTTGCTGCATACAACACCCTCTGACTTCATGAACCTGTAACCGGATAATAGATTCATGTGCTTGTCTGGCATAGATCCAGGCTTGGTCTTGGTGGACACACACACACACACACACACACACACACACACACACACACACTGAGGCCGACCAAACCTGTCCCGTCCTACTTAGGCAATGGGTCTTGAGACGTAATACCTGTGTTTGACTGTAGGTGAGAAGTTCCATCCACGGAACATTCGCACTTGTACGTTAACGTACGTACGGTACATAGGGAGACTGACCGTCCTGTTCATGCGTGGCTGTCATGCATTACGTGCGCCGTGTTCGGGTGTCGTTTAAGTCTTGTTATTAAACCGTAGCGGGCAACCGTGCTTGATTTTGAAGCCCTGGGAAAGGAAATACACTCTGTTGTTACGGACGAAACAATGTGAACCACTTTTAGAAACGATAGGTATACGATGTTTGTCTACTTGTATCGTCATCAAGAGTGGCTGAAATGCAGGGAAGACAAGTTAAGTAATTGCCATAGTGAGGATTAGCGACGGCGACTACGTGGTCAGTGTGCGCGTGGCCGGATCCAAGGAACACAGCAAGAGCATAGCAACAGGACGCTTGACACCAGCCACCGCCGCCGCTGCTGCTGCTGGTGAGTGGTCGACACCGGAAGGTGACCTCGTCATGTGAGTTTTTCACCTCGGGAGCATCGAGGGTTCCTGGGAGGAGACAAACGTACGCTGGACGATAATGATGGTGGTGGTGACGGTGGTAATGGAGATGGTGGTGATGGTATACCCAGACGACCGCCTTATTTTCTCCATGGGGACGTCGTGGCTTGGCCGTGGTAATGCGATGCTTCGTATTGTTCCCCTGATCAGGTCGTGATGGTAAGGACCTTCGTTCCGTTGTTTTCGTCGCGCTCAGGGCACGAGCAGTGGCCGACGTCCCGTGGAGGATGAGGTGCCTCGCACTCACGGCTGAGCCTGACGGAAGAACATGGTGGGTTGTAGGTTCGTGTGTTGGATTGTCCTTCTACAGCAAGAATGAAGCAGGGTTGTTATTGTTGTTGTTGTAAACTACCAGGATTGTGATTGGTGTGTTTTCCCGTGTCTTTAGGATTGAATATCCGGTTTTATGAGCAAAGATGTTCTTGTAGTTGCATAATTACTGATGTGCTGTGGAGTAACTCACAGTATTGCTAAGGGTATGTGAACTTCGCTGTGTTGCGAGCAGGTTAGTTATATTAAAATCGACCAATCGAGATCAGAATTTTGAGAAGGCCACTATTGTGCTACGGAGAATTTGACACTCGTCATGCCCCGTCTTTTAACCTTGTGGATATGCATTGTCTTTATTCAAGTGTGTGAGTAAACGCACACACACACACACATCTGACTCAGGATAGAGTCGTTTGTCTAGGCACTGGACGTGGAAAGTTTTCCTCCCTGATTCATTCGTAGAGAACTGTTTTATCAGTATTATTGTCATTTTAAGAGGGCTTGCTTCACCAAGGAAGATTATATTAAAGCGAGGTTTACTGTTCGACCTCCTCCTGTGTGGCTCCTGTAGCGCCCAGGAAGTTGTCCACGTCGGCTGGGCGGTACCACAGTTCAAGATTGAGGTTCTATTGTGTGTATGTCTGCCTGTGTGTATGATACGTAGAGGGCTTTCAGTCTCGAGTTGGTTACTTCCGTACGTTTGAGTTAGTAGGGGGTTGAGGGTATAAGGGGGGCCCCGTGCTGCCCAGGTGACCCCTTTTTTTTCTGGTGCCGTTGCCGCCCAGGTGACCGTTTTCTGTGATGCACTTACCTGTCATGATCACCGTTTTCCGTGGTGCACTTAGCCGTCAAGTGACCCGTTTTCCGTGGTCCACTTAGCTGTCAAGATGGCCGTTTTCTCTGGTGCACTTCGCTGTCAAAGTGACCCGTCTTCTGTGGTTGCCGCAAGTGCGCGCACCTCTCTCTCACTAGGTAATGTAGGCGGGGGTCGGGAGTGACTTGTGTGCGGACGCCTAAGTGGCGTTTACCATTTTGTGGAATTAGGTTGGGACTCCTCTCGTAAGCCTGGTGTGTCCAGAAATATTTGGACGTGTGGTTTGTACTTGATGCAGAATTCTCCAAGTGAAGTCAAATTCTTCACGTTTGCGTTGTTTTGCGAACTGAATGTGTTAAGTACGACGTGAAGTTTTAAAAGGTTCCTTGGTGGGCCTGTTGGAGAAAAACTTGTACCCCTGGGCCTTGGTGTGTGTGTGTACCAGGTGCTGCTTGGAGGAGAGGTGCACCTGGACGACGGTACAGAACGTACCGCTTGGTGTACCGAGACTGTATCAAGGTACCGGTGAGGAGATTCGAACCATTGTTGTTGCCTGGGGTTCACGCGGTCATCATGTGTTGCCTGGGGTTTACGCGGGCACCATGTGTTGCCTGGGGTTTACGCGGGCACCATGTGTTGCCTGGGGTTCACGCGGGCACCATGTGTTGCCTCCATTGTGTGGCTGGTGTTTCCTCGTTCCGGAAGGCGTGGTTCTCACGAGCCGACGACAAAGACGGGTAGATGGTGGTTGACGTGAAGACCATCGAGAACCTCGAAAAATATAACCTGCTGGCACTTAATAGTTCATATATCATCGCTGCCACAACTGCTCGACTTGGTCCGTAAATGATTATATTTTATCTCTGATATGAAACGCCATTTCAGATAATGTCTTAACTTCACGTTGGCTGAGGTTTGGGTATATATACCGTCTGCTGGAGGTTTAGCAGGAGGTGTGGTGAACTTCACCCTATGTGGTATATGGGGGCGTCGTGCTGTCAGTGGGGCTGAACCTGAAGAGGAGAAGCGGTGAGGATCAAACCATTGATGGTTGGCTCTCGCGTGGGCGAATTTACAAATAACGGCGAAAGATTGGAAGTGTGCGTTTAAGGCCATTTCTCGTTTGTTCCAGAAACTACCTCGGTAAGGCGAGAAAGGCTATTATTATTATTATTAGTAGTAGTAGTAGTAGTATTTATTATCATTATTATTATCATTATTATACTTTTATTTTGATATATTAATTATTACTGGCCTGAATAAAGGATTTGGCTCATGGCAGTAATGAGATGAATATTGAAGTGTAAAATACGAAATACGTTCATTATCCGGAGCGGTGCAGTTCGGTAAAGTCATTTTTCTTATGTAGGCTTTGTCATGTGTTGTGTACGTGTCCATGAACACAAACAAAAAAGAGGAGCTTTGTATTGAATGTTAATGAAGATCGGTCAGGTGTCCTCTGTTCCTCGATCTGGGAAAACGAGTTTTTAGTCAATAGAAAATGAGGGGAAAAAATGGTTGTGGGATCGGTGAGGAGGGAGACTCTTAGCTAAGCTACACCTATCGTGATTGTATGTTTCCCATACAGACCGCCTGATCCCTGGACCACCATGTGTGCTGCCGGACTAGGATAGGCTGCTGCTCCCTGAAGAAGGTTCACACGAAGTGCTTTAGGGTCGTTAATGACAAACAACAGGGTTTAGTGAACAGTGCTGAGAACCACATTTTTTTACCCCACTCCGCCTCAGACTTTTACCCTTTCAGTGTCCCCCAACGCTACGCTGCCTCAACCCCGTAGACATATACACACCCACCCACCCGCATCTTCCCCCTCGTGCACTGCACTACGTCTGCCGTCTTACAGACAGTATCATTTAAGTCTCATACGCTACACTATGGCAGTCTTCACACCACAGTTGTGTACGCGTGTCTGGGAGAGAGAGAGAGAGAGAGAGAGAGAGAGAGAGAGAGAGAGAGAGAGAGAGAGAGAGAGAGAGAGAGCATTTGGTGTGTGCTGGGATGGTGGTGTGTACACCTGTGCCATCCCCAAGTGGATGGGTACGAGCGTACACAAATCTGTCCCCGTCATTGTCTGTCGGTGCCGAGTCCTTGCATTAAGATAACAGCGGACGAAATTAGGAATGATTGCGGCGGTGCTCGAGGCGAGATAAGAGGAGGAGGAGGAGGTCGTCCAGGCGGCAATCACGCAGGTGTCGACCCCCTTTCCTCCATTGTCGGGGACGATCTTGACGGCTTCATCCTCCTGCCGTGACGAATCCCGGCGTAGCCTCCGCCGGTCCGACAAACCCCCAGAATTAGGTATCAGGAACATTGCAGTTTATTGCCAAGTGATGGAGACAGCAGTATGTACCAGATTGCCTGAAGGAGCGAGGGGGAGAGTAGTGGTCGTATAATGATGGCCCCCGTGGTGTGTGCCCATCGCCTCCCAGCCAGCCCCGCCTCGCATGGTGTCCGCCAGCCTCCACAAGCGTTGGTGAGGTTGAGCGCTCCCGTTGCGGTGCGTCATGATGATGTACTGGACGAAAATGCGTCCGGCTGCTGATGGTGACCTTGGCGACATACACAGGTTCACTGGGGACACTGGGTGCTTGGTGACCTCAGAGTCTAGTGGTGCACGGGCAGGACACAGGACCACAAGCCCAAGTAAAGTACTTGGTTCACTTGTACTTAAAGCTTGACCGTTGGGAATTGGAAACCTTTTCGTAGAGTATCGATTTTCTCTACGGTAAAGGGATTAGAAAGGTAGAGTAATGATTCTCTCCACCATAGAGGGATTAGAGGGGTAGTTCACTGGTCCTCTCTGCGGTAAAGATAACTCGTTGATTCTCTCTGCTGTGATTAGAAAGGGAGTTCATTCGTTCTCTCTCTGGTTAAGGGATTAGAAAGGCAGAAGGATTAGAAAGCTGGCTTATTGGTTCTGTCAACGGTTGTGAGATTACAAAGGGAGATCACCGATTCTCTGTGGTAGAGGGATTAGAAAGATGGCTCATTGATTCTCTCTCTACGGTAGTCGTATTACAAAGATAAATCAGTGATTCTATGGTTAAGGGGCTAAAGAGGTAGATTATTGATTCTGTCTGCGTTAGAGAGATTAGAAAGGTAGTTGATTTATTCTCGCCAGGGTAGAGGGATTAGAAAGGCAGCCCACTTTCTAAACTCACGTGGAAGCGCCGGTTTTCCACGAGAAAAGTTCACGGGAATAGAAAATTTGAACAGCCGGATCTGAGCTGCGGACACTTTAGTGGAGTTGTTATTTCCTCTGTGGCTCAGGTTGTCGAGTTCGTGTGTGTGGGTGTGTGTGTGGATAGGCATACTGAGGGGGCCAGAGGAGGGGTGTGGTGGTACGCTGTGCCTGGTGGCAGAACTCTGGATCACTGGTGATCGTATGACAAGACTTCCCACTCTCCTGAGCTTCGATTTCTCTTCATCTCGATCGGTGGCCTCCTGGCCTCCTCAACTCTTCTATTCTTGCCCTTAAACGTGTGACCCTCGAGCCATGACACTCCAGCCAGCTCCTGGTCCTCTGGCGTGTTGGCTTCGCACAGACGGACTGAGTCGGGTTTTATTTTTTTCTTTGGTTCGTTTAGCATAATGACCGTCTTCATGAGTCTTGATTGATGACCGTCTGACTCACAGCTGCGATTCGTGAGTGTCCGAGGTCCGAGGAGGAGTGATAATGACTCATGACCAGTTCGAAATGCCACACCCACGATACAAGTGATTCTCTTTATCTGCTCAGACTTACAGTTATTGTGTGACGGTATTATGACTCGGTTACGTCACTCTTGGATCACCGACACTCTAAGGATCGTGACTCGTGTAAAGTCTGTGACGACCCTCGAGTCTTTTTTAATTTGAATTTGCCTCCTCGCATTGGACTGGCTGGCTGACTCACAATTGAAAATCTAAAACCTGTTTTTTTTTATTTGAAATTTTCTTTTTTCTATTCACCGGTGACTGTGAGTGAGCCTGACCCCTCGGGTATGAATGTGACTCTCCCGTATGATTCCAACTCACCACCTCTCGAACCCACAGCTTTGAAAGTCTCGTCTTTCCAATTTGACTGACCTCTTCTGACTCAGATGATTCTGGCGGTCTCTGTATCTCAGTTGCCCTGACTCATCCTGTGACTGTAACACACTCTCTCTCTCTCTCTCTCTCTCTCTCTCTCTCTCTCTCTCTCTCTCTCTCTCTCTGCGCCCCCTTTTCTCTTGTCCCCTGTGTCTGCTTTTTCTCTTCTCTTTCCGCTACCTTTCGTCATGACTTCTTAAATCTCTCCGTTTCTCTCTCTCTCTCTCTCTCTCTCTCTCTCTCTCTCTCTCTCTCTCTCTCTCTCTCTCTCTCTGCTCGCGCTTTCCTCTCGTCGTTCCCTCTCTTCTCTCCTGTGTAGGTAGTGGATAGTAAGCAACTGGCGACCAGGGACATACGGCCGTAGCTAGGGTACCGGGAGGGTTAGTGACGGTGGCGCGGTGAGCCAGCACTGTGTAGCGGTGGTCGGGTTCCTCCTCCCCCACCCAGGCACCAAGCCGTTGTCGTCTCTCTCTCTGCCTCGGCCACACGTGGGTGCTGGTATTCAGTCCACAATCATGCAGTCTCGCCGTCCCACAAATAACACTTGAATACTCGTCATTCACACCGACTCCTGAAGTCTAAATTTCCCCCCCCCCCCCCACGGGGGAACGCTACGCGCTCGTCCAGACCATTTCCGCAAGATTTCCCCCATAAATTCTCTCTCTCTCTCTCTCAGCCCGAAGAAAATTATCCATCACCGGGACGAGATGGAATCCCGGCCATCTTCCTCAGCAAGACACACACACACACACACACAAAAGAGGAAGCAAGCCGAAGCGGAGCTAATTATGTTATTGATCAGGCAAAGCCTGGACGAGGGTCGGATGGCAGGCATTCGCGAGATGGCAAATGTAACGCCATTACACAAATGAGAATAAGAGGCAGTACCCAGGCAACAGAGACCACTCAGCATGGCTTGACGTGCAGTAATGGTCTCTTGAGGGAGTGGTAAAAGGCCACCACTTGCCGGAACATATGATCAAACTTATTTATATTCGATGAAGGCCAACATGGATTGGTTCCGTGAAAGGATTGACAGACTTATTCATTGGCTCATTACAGTAGCATTTATGAACCCTTTTTGTAAGAAGGGGAGAGAGTGAACACTTCTTTATCACGACATTTAACAAAGCGAACTACGGGATTTTACTGGGTAAGGAACGAAACGCTAAGTGTCCATGCTGTCTTCAGCAACTTAACGAAAAATATCATAGGAATAGTAAACAGAGCCATTCTGAAAACACACTATCGTGGGTACTTACAGAAGGACCTGTGTTAACCACAGCTCATTTTTTACGGTGATGATGATGTTATACAGACATGATGGACAGGGTCAACGAAATGGTGGTGAGGTGCTTCGTTGATGACACAAGCTAGGGTAAAAGCGAAGTGATGGGATCATGAGCCGGTCAGGGCGATGCAAGAAAACCACTGAAACGCAATCTGCAAATGAGCGGCAAGCGTCACTGGTGGAATTTCGCGGAGGCAGCTGAGCTGATAAGAGGTGCTGAAGCAAAACGTTTTAGCGACGCTCTGACAACACCGTGTGAGTAAAGGCTGGGCAAGGGTGAACGACAGATGGTGAAACAAGACGTCAGAGATCCCGGAGTCGTCGTCATGAGTGTAAAACCGCGCGAATCTCTCTCTCTCTCTCTCTCTCTCTCTCTCTCTCTCTCTCTCTCTCTCTCTCTCTCTCTCTCTGCAGTCTTGTCTCCACCCTCTCCTCCATCACCACCTTCACGTCACCTTGGTTAACGTCGTCGAGAAAAAGAAATGTATGAAAATCGAACTCTGCTCCAGTGGGACTCGACACCTCTGCCTTGGTGTTGTATACTTGAGGCTGTATACGGCCAGAATGCCTCCCCGCCCATGTTGTTAAGTGCTTTTTAAGTACGTTTTCGTTTCTTGCATTGACTCTAGTTATATATATATATATATATATATATATATATATATATATATATATATATATATTTATATATATATATTATTTATCTCTATTTCATTTATTTATTATACTTAACCGCCGTCTCCCGCGTTAGCGAGGTAGCGCAAGGAATGGTCCAACCCACCCACATACACATGTATATACATAAACGCCCACACACGCACATACATATACATTTCATATATATATATATATATATATATATATATATATATATATATATATATATATATATATATTAATATATATAGTTCATATTTGATCGTCGGTTCTTGCGTTAGTGAAGTAGCGCATGGTACAGACGATGAAAGCCCGCGTCCTCTCACATCTATTCTCTAGCTGTCATGTGTAATGGACCGGAACCACAGCTCCCTATCCGCAATCAGGCCCCACAGACTATTTCAGGATTTACCCCGGACGTTTTACATGTACGTCGTCCCTGATATACCACAGTTCACTCTATCCTGTGCAGAAAAACACACACACACACACACACACACACACACACACACACACACACACAAGCGAAGCTGACGACATGTTGCAAACTGTGGCAATATGACTTTTATAGCTTTCGTTTTTTGTTTTCTTTTAATGTAGTTCAGTAGATTTATAGACGTCATGACAAAATATGTGGTGGAAGGTTTTCATTGTTGTCATCTGCTACGAGTTGTAATGATAGGAGAAAGGAAGGGTGATGTGGGGGGTATCTCGGGAGTGGAGCCTCCAACAGTGTGGGGTCCTGAGGTGGAGGAGCCAGCAGGGTGGGTGATGTGTGGCGTACTGGAGTGGAGGAACCGACTATGTGGGGGATCGTGTTGGGGAAGAAGGAACACAGTAGGTGAAGCGTGGTGTGGTGGTAGGCCTG
Organism: Panulirus ornatus; assembly: GCF_036320965.1. Lineage (NCBI taxonomy): Eukaryota > Metazoa > Arthropoda > Malacostraca > Decapoda > Palinuridae > Panulirus > Panulirus ornatus. Next base: position 13,173,491 of record NC_092252.1, on the reverse strand, counting down.
GTGTGAGTACCACCACGTTTGGGTTTGTTCAGACGCCTGCTCTACGAACTGCCTCGCCCGTGAGCATGTAAACCATAAGGGACGCGCGACCCCCAGCCGATGTATCGATCATGTATGAAAGTCTTTGTCGTATGCCAGCAACAGTTAGCGTGCGGGTCGTTAGAGGTATCAGTCTGGTTTATGACGGAGGAAACGTGTGGAGAGGTCATCCTTATGACTCGAAACTGTCACAAAAGTAACGAAATTCATTTCTTAGTCGTTCTTAAGATTTAATGGAAAAATTGTACTACACGGAGAAAGGTGGACGGCAGGAGCAGGTGTATACATGGTTATTGCCGGGGGCAGCCATGTTTCGGGGTGAGTCCAACATGGCACTGAGCCGTCACACAGTGCAGTGGTGCCATGCTCAACCCTACCACCCAATACCTTTCGACTTGAGCTTGGGTTGTAGAGTACACCTCCCACTCCAGCTTGTCCTCCGTCCTCAAGATGGCGTGGGTCACAGTGAGGTCGAGTACCAAGTGTGTTTGCGGGTGGGTCTTCGTGTGCGGGTATACAGGAGGGGTCCGTCATGCTCTCTGGCCCGCCACCTGCACCAGCACCTTGCATGTCTGCCCCCAGCATCACACGTGACTCTCTCCCGTGTCCATTCTGTCTCCCACGCTTCGCTCTGTGTCTCTCTCATGTCCCTTGTCTCCCACGCCACCTTTTCCTCCCGCGCGCTCCCTCTCTTTCTCGTGTTCTTTTTGTCTCCAAGGCCTTCCCGTTCTCTCTCTCTCTCTCTCTCTCTCTCTCTCTCTCTCTCTCTCTCTCTCTCTCTCTCTCTCTCTCTCTCTCTCGTGTCCATTCAGCCTCGCGTCCTCTCCCTTGCCAATGTCTTCTTCATCTCCAGTATTCCGTTCCTACCATCATCTCTCCTGCTTCCAGGCCTGTCTCCTGCTTTCTCAATTCTCTCACGTTTCTTTATGTCTCCCTCCACTCCACTCCACTATCTCACGCTTTCTTCTTTGCTTTCTTCCGTTTTCAATCTTTCCTCGGCTTCCCTCCATCCTACCTGGCTTCTTTTTTTCCTGTTCCTCTCGCTTGCCTCCGTCTCCCTCCTCCTCCTCCTCCTCCTCGTCTCTCCCCCACATTTTCCTCAGTTTCCCCAGCTTCCTTTACTTCCCCCTCATGTTTCCATCTGTCTTCACTGTTTCCCCCCTATTCTCCTACGCTTCCTTTCCGTCTCCAGTGTTTCCGCGCGTCTCGAGACCCCACGCTCGGTCTCCTTCCGTCTCCTACGTTGAACCCCCTTCACTCAGACTGCGCCTCAGGTCCCCAGGCACAGTTGGGGAAGGGAAGGATGGGGGTCCTGCATCCCCCAAATACGCCTCCCGGAGTAATTTGATCAATTACCGTCCGTCTTGGTAGTTAGGTATCTGGGGATGGCCATTGTCAGGAGTGCCAGAGAAGTGTCACGAGTGTTGGACACGAACGCTGCTCTCCCATGGTCGGCAGTCACCTATTGTCCCACTTCGCCCTTCATGACAGCCGCAGCCCCCCGCTCACCCCGTGACAGTCGCAATCCTTCACCCCCTGTTACTGCAAAAGCCCCTCACCTCATGACAGTCCTATTCCCTCGTCCCATGACAGCAACAACCCCCGCCCCATGAAGCAACAACCCCTCACTTCATGACAGTCACAAATCCCTCTTCCCATGACAGTCACAAACTCTTCACCCCCCGTGATAGCGACAGCCCCTCACCCCCATGACAGACAACTCTCTTAAGAGGCCAATTACGTCATGAGACTGGTGGGGGAACCTCCCCGCTCCTTTCCCCCAGGACTGTAATGCACCGAGCCATTACCAGGTGGGTGTTTCCCCCGCAGGATTCTTCTGCCTCCTAGGCCAGATATTTGTCGAGAAACTTACCCCATGGGAAACACTGCCACTGTGTGGCTACGACGACTGTGAATTTTTACACCACTGGGACGCTGCTGTTGGGAAGATTTAGCTTCCTGCAGTGGATTTGACCGATGGGGGACCTCAGCGTCGGCAGACTTACCCAGTGGGAAGCTCGAGGAACTAGGAACGTAACCACTGCGAAGGATGAGTAAGTCAGTGGGTGAGCTGGAGTGTGGGGACATAACAACACTTGGAGATCTGTCGAGGAAACTTGCCTTGAAGGACTGACTGAGAGAGAGAGAGAGAGATAAGGAGAGTTGTTTGTTGAGAAGACTTGGCTTGGAACTCGTCAGGAGATATCCTTAAGGAGAGTTACTTAATAGTACACTTAGCTGCAAGGAGAGACCAGAGTTACCCAAACGGAATTTCCACTTGAATGTGTTTTCCATTGGTTGAGTTCCCCACTGGTAGAGTTAGTAGAATTGCCCACTGGAGGAGGAGTCATTGGTAGAGTTACCCACTTGGGGAGTGGTCCAGTGGCATAGTCATCCAGTGATTGTATTACCCACTGGTAGAGTTGTACCCATTGGATGAGTCGACCCGTAAGGGTGATGTCCACTCGGAATGCTACCCTGTGGTAGCGCCACGTACAGCCCGGGGATGTGTCGTGTCCGAGAAAACGCTTCATTCGTAAGTACCCAGTTAGTTGCCTCCTCCCAAATGAACCACCTTGTTGAGTCTTCCTTCGATGAGACTTTTTTTTTTTTCTTTCTCTCTCTCTCTCTCTCTCTCTCTCTCTCTCTCTCTCTCTCTCTCTCTCTCTCTCTCTCTCTCTCTCTCTCTCTCTCTCTCTCTCTCTCTCGTGTTCTACATCCTCATTCCACGGCGCTGTTCCCGTTTTTCTTAAACCAATTAGAAACATGGTCTGTTCTGCACCCTCATTCCACCAGCGTTTCCCCTCTTGTCTCGCACTATTTCAGCGCTCATGACGTGGCTTCTAACGGTCGTGTGTGTGTGTCTTGCCCTAAGACAGGTAGGTTGGTACGGTAAGAGAGGTTCGAAGGTGGTAAACGTTGTGATCTATAGACCCACCGAGAAGGTCTCTTCTCAAACCATGGCGAGTGAGTTGAGGCCGTGAGGCAGACGTAAATTCTCGTTTTTGCTCGAGACTTGTTACCCTGGATATATTGATCATGGTGGTGTTTAACCCGGAGTGTAGTGGTCTTGGTAATTTATTAGACTTGTAAATTAGGCTTGGAAGGTGGGTAAGGTGGGGGGAGGGATTGGGCGAGCTAGGAATCAGACTAAGGACATCTTAACTCTGCAAATTCTCTCTCTTTTTTTTTTTTTCATTTATTCAATCAGTTCGGTATTGGCTCTCCCAGTTTACTACAAGGCTTAGGTTCTGATGTGGGATGATGGGATCTTGTTCAAACTGGACCGCGGGGGAAGACTGGGACGTGGTTAACCTGGGATTTATTGAGACAACCCCCCACCCAAAAAATTTTTTTTTCTTCTCCACGTAACTGTAATTCAAGACGTGCGTAGTGCGACGACACGGCTCTCTCTCTCTCTCTCTCTCTCTCTCTCTCTCTCTCTCTCTCTCTCTCTCTCTCTCTCAGAGCTCTGAAAGTACTGGGTGTGAGGCTCTCGTAACTCCTCGGGTGTGAGGCTCTCGTAACTCCTCGGGTGTGAGGCTCTCGTAACTCCTCGGGTGTGAGGCTCTCGTAACTCCTCGGGTGTGGGGCTCTCGTAACTCCTCGGGTGTGGGGCTCTCGTAACTCCTCGGGTGTGGGGCTCTCGTAACTCCTCGGGTGTGGGGCTCTCGTAACTCCTCGGGTGTGGGGCTCTCGTAACTCCTCGGGTGTGAGGCTCTCGTAACTCCTCGGGTGTGAGGCTCTCGTAACTCCTCGGGTGTGGGGCTCCCGTAACTCCTCGGGTGTGAAGCTCTCGTAACTCCTCGGGTGTGGGGCTCTCGTAACTCCTCGTCTTACTCCCGTCGGGACTGCTCACCTTTCCACTTCGCCACCTCCACTGGGGGACTGTGGCAGCCCTGGACAAAGCAGCGAGGCGCCTCGCACCTCTACGTACTCCGGGGGTGGTTCGGGACGGCACCAGCAGGGGAGCCGAAGGAGGAGGAGGAGGGGGTGTGGGGGGGGGGGGGGGGACGTTGTTCGCGTTGTTTTTAGTCATTCTGGCCCTAGAAGTGTCCTGCTCGAAGACGATGGGCGGATCGTGAGGTATTTACACGAAGGTGTGTGAGAGAAATATGTCTCTTACACACACACACACACACACACACACACACACACGAAAGCAACAAAGAAGCAAGTCAGAGCAACACGCACCAGGAAGAGCGGACGGGGATGGAGCGAGCCAGGCAGCCAGCAGCGGGCCGAGCGGCCGAGACTGACTTACAGGTGAATGACTTGGCCGGGCGGCCATTCCGGTCCCGCTGCCCTCGCTGCCTGACCGGTGGGGTGGTTTGGGGGGTGGGGGGGGGGGCGCTGGGTGGGCCTAGGGGGGGCGGGCGAGAGAGAGGGGAAGGGGGAGTATGTACATAGAAACAAAGAGAGGTTGACGGAAACACAACGTTAAAGACGGTTCACGGTGCTCGAATTACATACGCCCGACCGGGAAGCCAGGAGACACACCCGGATCTGAGGCGATGTAGATTTGTACAGAGAGAAACGGACGAATGAGAGAGAGAGAGAGAGAGAGAGAGAGAGAGAGAGAGAGAGAGAGAGAGAGAGAGAGAGAGAGAGAGAAGATCCGGCTGAACCATATGATGAGCGGTGTTTGGCAACGAGTCGAACTTTTGAGAGAAAGTTCGCCTCGTCCAGCACGAGAAGTTCCGTCAGGCTGTGTGTGTGTGTGTGTGTGTGTGTGTGTGTGTGTGTGTGTGTGATCTTGGCTCGCCTTGACACCGCCATCACCGGCAAAAGATAACAACCCTGCGCGTTATTAGCCCCCATCATAACAGTACCGGCTGTTGGCGGCGAGTCTGACACACGTGTGGGGGACTGGATGTGTGATGCGCTGAACACCGTGTGTGTGTGTGTGTGTGTGTGCGTGCATGGCGCGCGCGCGCTCGCCTAGCCGTTGGAGGTTTGGTCAGCCGCTACAACCTGGTGTGTGTGTGTGTAGCACTTGAGCCGAGTTAGTGGAATGGCGTGGGGCTCTTTCTGGTCTGCCTACGACTTGCATTACGGCCTGTATGATGATGATGATGATGCATGGCTCGCTGGCTCTCGCTGCCGAGGAAGACAGGCATCTCGGACGTGCATGAGGCTGGTGATGGCACGTAGAAGATCAATCAGGAGTGTCGTCTGTGGTATATAGAAACTGTTGCCCGCCGAGATGCTAAATAGATCGATAGATAGAATTTTGATGTATGTAGAACATTGTTTGGTGGATAACATGATGCGTTTGAGTATATCGATCAGGCTCAGAAGGCAGGAATGGTACAAGTGGCGGTGCATTAACCTCGGAGTGACGCCTTTCTGGTGGTCCCTGACTTAATGGGGAGAGTAACAAGTCGGGGACATGTTGGTGGGCTGGCCCGCTCCACCACCACTACTGCTGGCACGTTGACTGACCTCGGGAGAAATCCTGTTGTGATGTGGGGAGCTGCGTCATTTGGTGGGTGGATTTGGGTGGTGTGTGTGTGTGTGTGTGTTTATGCTTGTATTTATATGTGTATGTGATATATATATATATATATATATATATATATATATATATATATATATATATATATATATATATGTGTGTGTGTGTGTGTAATTATATATTGTTTATTTGTTCAGTACGGGACGGACTTATGCACTCTTGCCCCCCCCCCCCTTCTCCTTCCCCCCAGTCTCTTAAACATCCCTCTTGCAGCTAAGATCTTATAAACTTTTACATTGCCATCGTCAATTTTCGTTACTTCGTGTATCCTGTCCATCGTCCAATAATGTGAAAATAATTCCCTTCAGCTTTTCAAACACGTTTGTTGTATACTTGATTTCCTGTTGTGTCCTCTGATTGTTCTGTCTCGCAGTTTTTCCAGGAACTGTGCACCGCTGACATCACGAAAAACTGGTTTAAAGACTTAAAGAGGTGCGGTCAAGTCACCCTTAACTCTTCTCTCTTCCTTGATGGAGAGATATATGGCCTCTAAAACTCTCGCTGTACCCCACCTTTCTTAATTCTGTTACCATCTTTATTGTCCTCCTCTGGAGCTAATCTGTGAGTTCTCTGTGCGTCTTTAGAGGCGAGGAAATTAGAGAAGAATAATTGCAGTTGGCGTAACACAGGATGTGAACAGTTCGCTCGATATTTCCATTACCATGTACTTCAATGCAGTTCCAATATTTGCCGGCAGACAGTTGGTTTCCTTTCCCATTCTCCAGTCGTGGGACTCTGGCCACAGGTTAGATACGGCATTTGCTACCAAAAAGTCCTCTCCTGTAGCTTAGTATTTCCTGTTAGATAGTATTCGCATCGGTGCCTCTTTCACGTTGTCCCGTACCCACATTATCGTATATTTACATGGGTTGAAGATCGTCTACCATGTATGTGTGTTATACAATTTATACCCAGCCCTCCTATGTGGCCACAAGTTGAGGGCTGTTGACCCCTGGTCTGCTCGCGTTGTTTTGTCTTGTGTCTGCAGACGGAGTGGTTTCCGAGGACTTGACTCCCAGTGTTTACAGTGTGAACTACGCATTAGTAGAATCCTTTATTATTATTATTATTATTATTATTATTATTATTATTATTTATCCATAGATTGATGTACGTGTACGTAGTTTAGTATGTGTTTGTAGATGTATATTTGTATTTGTTCTACTGTTATTTTCCTGTAACTCACACATGATTGATATACTTTTAACAAGTGGTAAGTCAGGTAATGCAAGTGGTGCGTCCGTATTGTGAGCCTGGTAGACACTGGAGGGGCGGGGGGCGCTCTGTCCGTCGTCCGTCCGATCGTCCTAAAGTACGTACGTGGTCTGGCGTCTCACTCTTACCCCGCAACATAACAGTGGTCATACCTTGAAAAGTCTTTGTCTGACTCTCGAGGAAATTTCCTACATTTCTTCTCCAGCGTTAGTGACATGAGAGCCGTGACGAATTCTACCTGACATGTGTCATTTAAAGTAAGTTGAAGATGCATTGAACTTGAACCGCATCGTTCCTCGCAACTAAAAAAAAAAAGATAATCGCTTTGGTTATGGAACTTATTACCAGATGTGTTTTTGATCTTTTCGTCTGCAGTATTTCCTGCCACTTTTTTCGTCACTCACAGTAACTCAACTGCAATGTTGGAGATAACTTTGCTCCATGGAACGCCTTTCTAGTCACTGTAGATTAACATATATTCAGTAAAGGAAGATAGTAGTAATTAAAACATTATATTTCGTATTTGTCAATGTTGTTGGTATATGTGTAATATTCCGTTGACCGTCTTCGCATTGGTTAACTGAAAGTACATTTCCTTTGCAGGATCGCGTCGCAGTAGCTCTGAAGAGGCGTGTGGATTGTTGAGGTAGGTTGATGTCTGCCGCCCGCACTCTTCCTGGGTGTAGGTGGCTCAGTAGGTGACAGCCAGCTACACACACTATGGGGGAGTTGGCGGATCTCCATCACCAGTTGATCCACCACCATTCTATGTGGGTGTGAGTGGGTTGTTGTAGCCACGTAGTTGCCGTTCGGTTCTAATGCTTGTGTGAGTGACTTGTGTTAGTCGTTATGTAGACCTCGTCGTAGGTACTGGCAGGAAGATAGTGTCTCTCACATTGAGCATTTCTGTGGTGTGTGGTTCCTTGGGGTGTGTAAGGGAGATCATGTCGTGGCTGGGGTTGGTGGTCGTGCGGTTGTGAGGTTCGAGTTCACTGAACTCTTTGGGTTTACTTCCAGGGAGCTGAAGGGGGTCTGGTCGAGTGAGCTTTCTTGCCCTCTCCCCGAACCAGATCTGAGGGGTTAGGTCCAGAGAATGATGGGCCTTTGGCTCAACCAGCTCTGGGAGTCTGATCCGCTGATCTGTGAGGCTGTGGTCCAACAAGCTTCATAAGTTTAGTTCAACGAATGTGGAGACTTTGGCCCAGCGAGCTGCTGGGGTGTGGTCCAGTGATGTTTGAGAACCTGGTGGCCCAGAAGGCTGTGAGATGTGGCCCTGAGAGAGATGTGGTATGGTCCAATGAGTAGAAGAGGTATAATTCCGGGAGCTATGGGGATGTGGTCGAGAGCTCTTAAGGTGTGACTCATCTGGAGAGAGCGTTTGTGGCGGCTGTGGAGGTCCAACAAGATTCCAGCGTCAGTAAAAAAAAAAAAAAATATATATATATATATATATATATATATATATATATATATATATATATATATATATATATATATATATATATATGCTTGTCTATTGGGAACGTGTATAGAAGGCTGTATAGGAGTTGTCCACTGTCATACCTGACTCTCATGAGAGCATATTTAGGAATGTCAGGATGAGGACCGAACAGGTTTTATGCAAGTCAAGTGGACGCAAAAGTACCAGTGTGTGGAACGCGGCAGCTGAAAAATTCCGTCAATCTTTTGAAGATTTCGTCTCGGATTAGCTGTTGAAGAAACGTAACATACGATCTTGTCCGGTGTTTTGCAGGTTGACTTTAGGTCGTTTGTCTGGAATAATGGAAGCTTCTGTGATGTGAAGACTCTTAAATGTTTTTGTTTGAAGTTCTGATCATTTGACATTACTCTGGTCCCCTGTCGGCTGTCCATGTGCGACCCGGGAGCACTTTGTTGGAGATGCGTCCAGAGAGAGGATGGTGGTGCAGTTGACTCCTACAAACCTGTGTCATTAAGTTCATGATATCCGGCATGACGAGTGAATTGATAAGTTAACGTGGGAGCTCTGAAGAGTATATGGGATCCGGTTTGAGATGGATGGTCATGCCGAAATTCTTAGTCTTCGCGTCTTGTTGCAGATTGCAAGTTCCGGTCGGTCGTGTGGGTTGCGTGCACCTGGTGGTGGTGGTGGTGGTAATGCTACGGGGTATCCTCTTCCTCGTTTCGTAAGCTCAGGACCTCCGGTTGCAGTAGAAGACCTTGTGTGTTGTATCTGTGGGGGATGTTAGTAGCTCTGCAATTTTTATCGATGTTCATACAAAAAAACAAAGGAAATCTTTTTTTGTTTGCCCGTGAGTAGGATGACCCGTTGCTGATGTGGGTGAATTTCAGGCGTTGGGTTTCGCTGTGCATTAAGTCCCAGTTGGAAAGATGTCTGATAAGCTCGGAGGAGGAAGGCTCTGATGACCCCCGGTCTTTTATGCCGGAGGACATTCACGAGCGACATTAAGGCAGCGCCACACGGTCAGCTGGCTTTTTTTCAGAAAGAGAGAGAAACAGTGTATTGACCGGAATGATCCTCAACGAGAACGTCTGCAAATGTAATGCGATTGCTGTGGCTCAGTTGATAAGTGAATTGACCCCCCACAGGTTCCGAGTGAATTTTGACCACCACATGTCAACAACCGCTTGGGTTGGGTAGTGAGGTGGGTTGGTCGGAAGGAAAGGTGTTGAAGAATGCTTTCAACATGGGGCATAAGAGAAGTGGGTGGAAAGCTGCTGCTGATGGGCTACCCATCGCCGCACCAAGGGCCATGATGCAGCGAGTGCGTGTTTTGGTCCCTAGGTAATTTTTGAAGGTTCTCTTTCCGATCTAGCGGTTGGAAAAAGACGCCATAGGCCTCAGTGACCCTGGCAGACGCTAGGCCTGAAGACACGACGATTCAACAAGCACCACACCTCCTTCCTGCTGGGGAAGAGGGGACGCTATAGGCCTCAGTGACCCTGGCAGACGCTAGGCCTGAAGACACGACGATTCAACAAGCACCACACCTCCTTCCTGCTGGGGAAGAGGGGACGCTATAGGCCTCAGTGACCCTGTCAGACGCTAGGCCTGAAGACACGACGATTCAACAAGCACCACACCTCCTTCCTGCTGGGGAAGAGGGGACGCTATAGGCCTCAGTGACCCTGGCAGACGCTAGGCCTGAAGACACAACGATTCAACAAGCACCACAGCTCCTTCCTGCTGGGGGAAGAGGGGACTCGTCAGTGAGCCGGAACCTGTAATTAAGTAGTGGAGGCACGGAAGAGCTCCTCCGTGGCGGTGGTGGCAGGAGGAATGTTAGATGTTTATAACTTTAATGGCTTTTGAAAAAAAAAATCCACAAGCAAGCAGTGAAAAGTATTATTACTTCCTGGCTGTTTGACGCGCGCGCGCGCACACACACACACACACACACACACACACACACACACACACACACACACACACACACACGCAAAGATCTGCCTGTCTCAGTGAGCCCCTTATATTACAGAATCCTCATGAACGATAACTTCCACAGTCGGGAACATATTAGAAATAATCCTTTCCTTCGGGAGGCCTCTGAAGACCCACTGACTGCATGATCTTGTGTACTGCTGCTCTCAGACCAGACTTCTGGAGGTCTCTCTCTCTCTCTCTCTCTCTCTCTCTCTCTCTCTCTCTCTCTCTCTCTCTCTCTCTCTCTCTCTCTCTCTCTCTCAAGAAAAACAAAAGGTATCACCAGTATTTCTAAAAGAAAAAAAGTTTTACTTGTATATTATCCAGGATATTTCAATAGCTCTTAGCTCTAGCTGCACCTCACTACGGAAAGAGCAAAGCGATTCAAATTTATGTACAATAGGTCTTTATTTTTTTTTTTTTTCTTTTTACCATTGCGAAACGTAAAAGTTTTGACGAACAGTAAGAATAATTTAAAGATTTTTTTTTTCTAAAGAATCGGACAACTTTGTACAACCAGGGACAACGTGAATTTAGACCTGGACGATCCCCCATCTCTCTTTCAGTCCCTTGACCATTATGGTAATATGGCAGGAACCGAAGCGGTGGGAAAGACTGCTGATGTTTACATTAGACTGGGCGAAGGGCCCCATGGGACGACAAGTAAGCCCACGGAGCGATTGGTCATATAAAGTGCACACAAAAGGCACGACTGGGAAATGACGAGGCCGGCACTATAATTTCCCCCCCGCCCCACAAATAGATCCCAAAGAGTAATAGTTATAACAGTACAAAAATCCACTGTCCTCCCCCACACATTGTTGGGAACGCTGTTCCTCAGGCTTCTCTGCTTGCTCCCCTTCTGTTCTCGTGGTCACGTATGACGTTGATACCAGGACACAATACAAGCGCTCAATTATCCTTTGTGGATGGCATGATGATTCGGGCGGTAATCTCGTCAAGTAAGGACGTTGAGAGATCTCTAAGAGGCATGTATCAGCCAGAGGTAGAAATATACATCAGGACCCTAAACGCATTTACGTTACGATCGTCAACGGAGAACAAGTAATGTGCTTCACCTTGTGAAACAGTTTTGCCCAGTGAAGGTAAAGAGACTATCATGTTTCTCGTATTCATGAATAGATGTTCGGTGGTTGATATATTCATGAATAAATCTGTTTGACAGATTATTTTTTTACCTGAATTATATTTAGAGCAAATTAAGTGAAGGATAGACACACACACACACACACACACACACACACACACACACACACACACACACGAGTGCAGAACTCTCTCCTCGTATCACACTAACAGTAATCAGACAAAAGATTAGAAGAGGACAAACGAAATTCCTGTGTGCAAATAAGGAGACGACTTTAAGGATGCGCTAAGGACAGAGCGGTCTTCCTGACGAGCGTGCTGTGTAAGGTATTAGAAAAAATAATTATGAATATAAACTAATAATTACTCCTTGCTGAGAAGAAACTACGCAAGTTATACATTGCAAGGCTTCAGGTGGTCATGTGTAACAGGCCTCTCGCATTTCTACGAGAGAGTGAACTCCGTTTTAAGCATAAGGCTGGCTGGACCTAGACAAGAGTCCGGTGTTGGTCTGATACACATAGTGGATGAAATTTAACCCGATTAAATAAGATAATGATCGGACGCGGTAAAAGGAAGTCTCGGTATGAATCTTATCTAACAGGAGATAAGGAATCTATGTTGGACGCAGTAAAAGGGAGTCTTGTTATGAATCTTATCAAGCAGGAGATAAGGAATCTGTCAATTGGACTTTGGTGTTGACATCGCCCCTAACCAGAGACACCCACAATAGAATAGTAAAGGAGACCAATTGTCTGTCTGCTGGCAGTTATCAGAAGAATATTCAGAAGAAAGAAGACTTCCTGCGTATTCCCTGCGTGTCGTTGAAGGCAACTCAAAGGGAAGGGAGCGGGGGGCTGGAAATCCTCCCATCTCTCTTTTTTTTTTTTCTTTTTTTTTTTTATTTTCCAAAAGAAGGAACAGAGAAGGGGGCCAGGTGAGGATATTCACTCAAAGGCCCAGTCCTGTGTTAACGCTACCTCGCTATCGTGGGAAATGGCGAATAGTATGAAAAAAAAAATGTATAGGGAAATACACATGAAATTATGAACATCTTACATGAGGAACAGAGCTAGAATATGATTCATGTGTGGTCAATCGCTCTTTTACAGAAACCAAAAGATCCAGAGGAGGAGGAGGACAACAACAAAGATTGGCACGAGACTTAAGACAGGTGAGTTACAGGAAATGGCTAATGGTCTTGAATTTGCTGACCATATGAGAGAGAAAGTCACAACCCTCAACATTTTTCAGATCAAATTGATGACGTTAGACTTTGGTCGTTTCTTCGAGAGACGCAAGAATGAAATAGCCAGATGCCTTCGAGTGAATGTAAGAAACTCGTTAGAAAAGATGTAAAGATTATTTTTTCTTTTACATCATGGCTCGAGTGGATCAAAGGAGGTGATTTAATTACGGAAATGGCAAATGTGGAAAGCATCCTCCTGGAATTTAAGTGAAAATATATGATTATTGAGAAAATCCAAGAGTTAAGGGGTTCAGGGGCACTACGTTTTATTAAACAGCCTCCCCTTACAGTACACATAGATAATGAAACGACCATGATATACATAGATACACACTTGTGATCAGCAGTGAGGAAACACCATTAAAGTTTACCGGGAGGAAAGTTTGGCAGTTCAGCATTGTTTCCCGATAGTGGGAGAGGCTTTGAAGACGGGGAAAATGTGAGGTTAATTAACTTGAAGCAAAGAAGAAAAGTAAACAAAAAACAATTAACATTCTTTGAAAACGTAATTTGAATTCTCTTAGGCGGTAAGAATTACCTATAAAGTGATATATATATATATATATATATATATATATATATATATATATATATATATATATATATATATTCTTTCGTCTGCTTGGTGCAGCTTTCTAAGGAAATGTGCGTTCAAAATGAACATTTTTAAGAGCATTCTCAACTGAAAGTTCGTATATATATATATATATATATATATATTTTTCTTTCAACGTATGATCTTATGTCGTTTTTGGACTCGAAGAAATAACTTTAAGGAATGTTTTCAAGCATTTTCAGAGGAGAGCGACCAGAGCCGTCATCATTTGAATTCGCACTCGTTTGCCACGTCCCGTACGGTGTGCATGACAGCAGGCAGCGTTAACCATGATGTATTTCCTCGAAAGAGCTTGAAAGCAAGGTGATTGTAGGCCTGGAGGTACGGGAGTTTGGTGGGGGGGCGGTTGAGTGAGGTTTGTCAGTGGTAATACACGGCTACGTTTTAAGTTTCCCCCGTGACTCGGTTTAACTCCTTCGTTTTACGTCAATGTGGGTTTCCTGTCCGCTTTCGAGTTGCATATTGTCATAGGAGAGGAATATGTTGCCATCCGATGATGCTATGGTCTTGTAGATCGGTGTTCACGATCGCACTGGATGGTTCTGCTCGTGAAGTTCATACCGTAGGAGGGGTTGAGGGATTTTTCAGTGTTCCCTCAACCTGGCTTTTGTCCTACAGGAAGTCGCTGTGGCGTTGTGGTGATCTGTTGGGACGGGGAAGGTGAGAGAGAGAGAGAATTCTGTTCCTTCGCCACGGAAGGACGGAGAACTCTTATGCCATCAGGTACGGGGGGACGGAAGCAGGACCTTGTGACAGAAGAGAGATTTCCCCCCAGGCGTGGTGGCGTCGGATGACCCCCGAGGTCCGTGGAGAGGACGGGAAAGAATCTAGAATCTGCGTTGACGGCGGGTCGTTGAGAACTGATAAAGCTTCCAAAAACGAAGCGAAGGAATTGACCCTTGATGGCACTTCGCAGAGTAATTATCCGAACGTCGGTACCATAGAATGTCATAAAGATATAGAAAACGGTCCGTCGCCGAGGTGTTTTAGAGCAGTTAGGCTGCACGAGTAATGGACAAATGCAGAGAATCATCCTCAAATTGGCAGATACACCAGGGTCTCAGTAGGGATCTTGCGTGTGTGTAGTGTCAGCTTGTGTGCACAAGGGTTTTGGTTGTGTGCTTATGTGGTTTGCATGTGTGCACGTCTGGTTAGCTGTCCATGCATCGTGGGGGAGTGACGTTTTACACGCTCAGGGTCCCATCTCCTACCCTTTCTTGACTAGTCTCTGCTTCGTGAGGTTGTGTGTGGCTGTAGGAGGGACGTGGAGGAGTACCCTCCTGGGGTTGGGTGGACATCCCCCAGCAGGCCACACTTACCGTTAGCCAAGTAACCCATCCCTCCTCCGCGTCAGTTTCCCACACAACTGGTGCAGACCCGACTGGTCCTGACCTTCCGGCATGTGACCTCCTCGTTAATGACGTTATTGCGCCTCGGCTTCATTAACCCCCTCGCTTCAGCACGACGCTGTGACACCTTCCGTATGATGGGATGACCTTTGACCTGACCCTCAGGGGTCGTACCGTTGTCAGTGAGGTGTCATACCGCCCATTTGTAGGGGTCACGTAGGTCGAAACATGCTTCTAAAGACAGAAAACTGTCACAAGAAATGTCAGGGCTTAGTCTCAACGTGACATAACGAAGGGAGACATTTCCATTTACCCAAAAATGGATGAGAGGAGTGAGTGCAAGGAGCCGGGAAATTTGAGGACACCGCAGTGATGGAAGGAAATAATCGGGATGACGAATACGATCAAGTCTTCCCCTGGGCCCGACACGGTATGTAGTTGGTCACAAGGCTCTGCCCAGGAGGTGACAGGGAATTGGTCTGTCGTAAATTCCCCTGTGGTCCGAGGACATGACAAATTGCCCATCCCTCCCGCCTGGTGTAGCACGTGTTACCGCTGGATAGAATGAGAGTGTCTCATGAGAGCGAGTCTTGCATCGAGGGTTCTGAGAATCGGGCAGTTGGCTTCGTCAGTTTATGTAAATAATTTCCATTTATTAATCATTCTGCATGAATTAGCTTGGCCTGTGGGTCCGTGAATCTGTCGTTCAGTCGGTAGGCTTTATATTTTCTTTGTCATAACTTCTGTGGTTGTTTAGTTTCCCCTCCGGGGGGCATTGTTCAGGGCAGGATCTTCGTGAGGAACGTGGTTGCGTGCGCATTGTTCACTCGGTCTATGCACGTGCCTGGTTAGGTTTTGTGTTGGAGTGTGTTCCTCATGACGGTCATGACAGTGGGTGTGGGGGACGCGTGTGTGTGTGCCTGCACGCATGACTCCTCTCACCCGGGGAACATGAGCACCGCTGTTATTGTGGTTAACCTTTTGTTTCCTGCATTTCCCCGGGCCCCGTTGAAGGCGGTGCCGTAACCCAGGGTTGCTCGGGCGGGCTCGTGAGTCGCATGCCCCGCCATACACACCCCCGACTCAACTGCATATCATCTCCGACCGTTTCCAGCACGTACGGGACGCAGTGCGAGGTGTTAAGTTTGGTTGATGGCTCGAGAAATGAGCGGGGGAGGGAGGGAGTGGGCGCGGTGGTGAGCCTCATCTGTTTGAAAGGGCCGACTGTGGGTGTGGTGAAATGGTTCGGTCATATGGAGAGGTTTAGTGATGAGAGACTGACAAAGGACCTTTGTGTGAGGGAGCGAGGGGTAGAAGGGGGAGGCCAAGGAAATTGAACGATGGAATAATGAAAGGTTTGGGGGGGGGGGTGTCAGCACTTGCAGAAGGGGGAAGAGGCGTATTGATGGATAGAAAGAATTGTAGCGGCGCGGTACAGAGGGGGCGACGTGCTGTCGGTGCGTTGAAGCTGAACATGTGAAGCGGTCGGGGCATATACCATGTAACTGTCTGTTGGGCCTGGACGCGGATGGTCAGACAATGGTCTTCATACATTATACATGACAGCGAGAGACTGCACGTGTGGAAAAGGGGCAGTTGTTCGTATGTTTTCAAATGCTCCCTGTCGAAGGCGGGAAAGGCAGATAGGTATGTGTGTGTGTGTGTGTGTGTGTGTGTGTGTGATGTTGCGAGAGAGGACGACTTTCAGGTTGTGAGGTGTAGACACAGGCATGTCCCTTGGTCGTGCTGGGTCACACGGGGCAGCAGGGAGACGGGCAGTCAGGTTCTTCACCCCTGGACCATAAAGCGGTGTGGGGAAGTGTGTTTTAGGGTTTTTCATCGACAGTCGTAAAACGTGACTTGATCGTTTTCAGTTATTGTCATTTATAACACCAAGGGATTTCATTATTTTTTGTGATTTATTATTATTGAGAAAAATGGATTATATATATATATATATATATATATATATATATATATATATATATATATATATATATATATATATATATATATAGTTCGATTTGATGAACATTTCTAGACGGGATGCCTATAAAACCGAAGCGTTAAGCACTCTGGAGAACGTGTGAGTTTCCTCGTCTGGAAGGAACGTATGATTATCATTTTCCAGCTTTTAGAGGCAGCCGAGACTTGCACTCGTAAAGCCAAGAACCACCCCCCAAAAAAACCGCCACGACCACGAAAGATTGCCAGATCTACTTACAGGAGGTTAGGGAGAAATATTCCTCTGGGTAATGCATTGATTTATCACAGTCTACTGAAAAAGCCAAAGAGGGAGGGAGAGCATACCAGATGAAGAGGTTGGAGGATGTCGATTTCAGCACCAAACCTGATAGTGTGTGGAAGACAATAAAGAAGTTGGTTGGAGCGTGTTCTCTCTCGCTCCGTTGCCATGCCTTCAAAGTAATGTGGTAAATGATTTATCTGCTGTCGCTAACATGCTTGCTGAAAGTTTGTATCGGCATGTAGTGGTTAGTGTCGGCAGTTGTGCTAAGCAATACCGATAAATGAGGCACAGTGGCCTTTCCCTCCATCAGTCTCATCCAGTAAGAGAGAGATGTATTGAGCCATCTTGTAGCAAGTTATTTCGGCTCAGGTACTGGATCTGGTGTTCCAAGGGAGGATGCAGCACACTGATGTGCAGGACATCTACCTAAAACTTCCATCCTCCAGCCAGGTAAAGATCCTACCTTTGCTACAAGCACTTACTAGTTGTAGTGGCCACTAAGTAGTTGTACTCTAGTTGCACTAACTAGTTGTAGTGGCCACTAAGTAGTTGTAGTTGCAGACATATTGAAAAAAACTAATAACTTGGTACCATTAAGGAATGTTTCACTTGGTTCCAATATGGATTTCGGCAAGTTTCGATATACCACAGACCTCTTGATACACGAACATCAAGTGGCTTTCAGAGAGGATTTCGTAATAAGCATCACACAGCAACAGTAATTTTTTATTCTGACAAAACCCATTGTACTTGTTGGAGATATGGCATCATAAGGCAGTTCCACTAGATGTGCCCTCGAGGCGAAGTGTTGAGGTGTATTCAACAGTTTTCGATACGGCAGATTAGAATTGAGGTGGTAGTGAATATTCATGAAAATTACCACAGGAAAGACTTTTTGCCGCAGGGCTGCGTGTTACCTGCTTCATTACTGCCATTAATAGCACCATAAAAGCTACTCTTGGAAATGTTGAATTTATTCCTCTTTGTTGACGATTTAGCTTTCTGTTGTAGGACACCATCTGAAGTTGAGAATCTTGCAAGCTCCTGTGCACAAGATTGCCAATTAGGCACATATAAGTAGTTTTAATTTCTGTGTGTGTGTGCTGGGGTGGAGGGGTGATTAACATTATCCATAGAAAGCCATGTCCGCCCCACGACATATTTTCAAAAGCGATACACTGCTAAGGCCTATTGTAGATACAAGCACACGACGCTGTCATGGTGAAGCCGTACGTGTGGCCGCCGTAACTCGTGTTTCTAACTGCGTGAGCAACCAGCGACCTGCCTCACTGTGCCTCAGACTTATCTTGAGGGAAGGGTGTTCTTTCTCTACCCTTCCAGGCTGCTGCTTCATTTTGGTAATTTCTCTTCCTGGTACTTCTTCCTCCCTTTCTTAAAGATGGTTGGCTCTTACCGTTTCCAAGCAGAAAGCACGAATTCTCGCCTGGAAGCAAAAAATGAATAGAAAATATAATTGAAGGTACACGTGAGAGTTTAGGCGCACTGGGCGCTCCGAAAGCACGATCAGGCACTTACCTCCTGCAACACCTCATTCATGAGATCAAGACCCCGTGGAACCAAAACATGGACCTAGAATACTTCAGGGATCGTAACAGTTGCATGACCAGTTGTCTGAAGATGGTAATCAAGGCCACAGTAGATATGACAAATAGCATCGTCGCTTTTGAAAATAAGGTTAATTTTTTTTTAGAATTTTGGTACTGTCTTTGTTGCCTCCACTGTTCGGTGTTTGTATTTCAGTAAGCGCTGAGTGAAAAGTCTGCTATTTCCTGTCATTGAATTAAATTCTGATGATTGTCTGCAGACAGCTTGTACCCTGTGCAGTTCTCCTGAGATGGGGATATGGCGACAGGTACTGTAGTATCAACATGGATTCCTGCAGCAAGGCCCTCATTCACCGTGTCCCAGCCTATTCACTTCGCTTGTACTGTGGTAATATTTCATCAACCAAGTATCAGTCTACCTTTCGACGTTGTCTATGTAACCCGGCAAGTTGATGCAATCTTCCTCACTCGTAACTTTATCATGATCTTGGCATCATCCGCAAAAATCATTTAGGTACGAGTCCAGTCCTTCTGGCTAGTCATTTCCATAGATCAAGAAGAGCAACGGTTCTAAGGACTAAACCCTGAGGCACGACGCTGGTGACCCCTTCAACCCTTATCGAAAAGGCTTCCCCGATATGCGTTCTTCGTTCCCTAACACCAAGGGAGTTTCTCGCCATCGAGGAAGTGTCACCCATATTCCCGGTAGAGTACCCAGCTTCTGCATGTGAATGTGTTAAACGTTTCCCCTCTCGTTATCGAAGGAAGGCAGTACCTACTGTTTCAGTTTAAACTTTCTCTTTTTTTTTCCTTGTAGTATAGCATCCAGTGATTGGCTTTGATTCCTCACCTAAGGTTTTCTTCATTTACGCGTTGTTGTTTACCATTTCCGAATAGAGCATTTCCTGAATTTCTCACTTGCCTCTAAAAGTAATAATCGAATACCACTACTGGATTCGAAAATAGAACCTTGGGAAACGTAACCTGTCGTTTCTATGTGTTTATCAGAGTTGAACCCCATAATTCCATCTTGAAATATATAATCCACTGTTTAAGGTATTAATGTGCTGGTTCGAACTCTCTTGAATCCCTCATTACCAAACTTTTCCATGGTCTTGCATGCAGGACACACGACATTACTGCCCTTAATCCACCCAACAGTGATATTTTCTCCCTTTGAAATATATTTTCTTACGTATATGACGCGAGGCAGATGTGAAAGGACAAGTTAGACTGCAGTGTTTTAAAAGCTTAAACTAGTAATTGCCGAGTCGTAAGATCACACAGAGTGCTCACACAAAATTTCAAGTGTTATGTCTCGTGACTTTACACCACACTTAGCTCGGGTTATTTACACACATGACAACTCCAAGTTTGTCCCCTGCCATTTCATGAACGCACATTACTGCTGCTTGACGTCTGTCTCGTATTTTGAGCTCGCAGCGACTTCTCAAGGCTACACCCAAGTGTCTTAAAGCATACATAAGAGCGTCACAAGGTCGCCACAATATTTAACACAACGGCCTAAGGCCACCACAGAATCCTGAACGCAGAACTCATTGTCCCAAGGTTGCTTTTTTGTCCTCACTCGGCAACATGACGTCTCAAAGGTGTCCCTGGCGTCTTAACCTTAACATCTTGGTGGCTCTAATGGGCCGAAAGGTTTTGCATCGAAATCTTGAGCACGGAGCACAGCGCCCCCAAGGTCGCCTTTTAAGTTTTCAGCACACAGCACGGCGCCTTCAAGGTCATGAGCACACTTAGCGTCTGAAGGTCGCGACAAGGGCCACCATGCCTTCCACCCAAATTGAAATACGCAATGGCCAATGACAGACCCGTATCGGCTGGGGTAACGGACGCCAACACTTGGCCATACGCTCATGT
Source organism: Panulirus ornatus (assembly GCF_036320965.1). Lineage (NCBI taxonomy): Eukaryota > Metazoa > Arthropoda > Malacostraca > Decapoda > Palinuridae > Panulirus > Panulirus ornatus. The sequence goes on along the minus strand of NC_092252.1, from coordinate 13,153,277 downwards.
ATGTTTCCTCATGGCAGCTTCATTGTGCGTGTGTATACTGGCCGGCTAAAGTTTGTACGATCTAGTTCAATCCTCGCTGAAAGTCTTAGAAACAAGTACATACGGGCAGTGTGTACATGTTTATTTGAAAGTTGTTTTATGAACGGTTATGGAAAACCTATATTAAAGTATGACAAGTAATCGGACGTATTTTACTTCGGTAAAAGACGAGAAAAGTGGTTGGTATTAAGTAAAGCGCCAGACGAAAAAGAAAAAAGTCAAATGAACTTGGGTGTGGATGGTGGTGGTGGCGGCCCGGGTCCCGGCGGCTAGCAGCCTCGGCCCTGCCACCCAGGTGGGTCCTTCCCTGCCGACCACCAGTCCTCCTCCCGCATGCATTTACTAGCGCTCCCACCCACAGGGGCATCTTTCAACAAATACAGTAAATCCATAGGATTCATGGCAGACAGAGAGCCGGGGACAATAACCTCCACAGGCGTCGTAAAAGTTCTGCATATGGACACACGCGAGGGAAGCCTGCTTGGCCCGGACCAGCTAACTCGCCGGGGGACTCTCACCGCGGCTTCAGTCGGTGTTCGACGGTCGCTGAGGAAGGCTGCGTCTGCCTCGCTCTCCTTTCGCGGCCGCCGTTTCTGCTGGTCTTCTTACTGTTGTGAATCTGCCGTTGAACACTCAGGGCTGCTGCCGGTGGGGCTGCTACCTGCTCACTTGCTGCTGCTCTTCGCTGTAATAGGCACGGCACAGCCACAGCGTGAGACGCAGCTGTATTATGTTTATATATACATATTTTATATGTTGGAGAAGTGAGAAACTTTATGATCTGTGAATGATTTGATGGTATTATCTTGACTCGCAAAAACATTGAACTTTTAGGATCGCAAGTAATTTTTCTTCCATAAACGTATAAATAAGTGCTAATAGAAAACAACTGGAGTGATGCGTGGTAGTTCAAATAGTAACCTCGACTGACCTTAACCTTGGCAGCATGACATCATCGTTACTACGGTCTGGTAACAGGTGTGGTGTGGCCGTGAGCATGGTGTAAGGGTGAGGTGGTGCGGGCTGGCAGCACAGCGCTGTGTCCTGCCCTCAAGACAGTGTGGGTCCCCAGGCAGGAGGAGGAGGCGGTCGGCTGGCTACACAGTACGTCTTGCTTGCTGCCGCAGCCACACCGCTGGAGGATTATTATCTAGGGAGTGTTGCAGTCTCTCAGGTACGGCACCTCGTTATCTTACCTTGACAACTTGTCTTCCTCCTACTCTTGCCTCCTCCCAGCTTCTCATGAGCAGTATTCCACTTCCGTATTATCTGTAAGGGCGAGCTTACATCACAGCCACCTCCTCTCCTGTGATTAATTTTGCACTTGTTGCTGGATGTACCACTGATTTTTCACATATTTCTTAAGAGTCAGACACAGTTTTTGGGTGTCAGGAGTTGTCGTAACACAGTGGGGCAGCAACGTCATCAGTAATCCCGATGTGAGCTTTTGCTTCCGTCTCCGAGGTGAGTGTTATGCTTACGTCACTCGTCTCTAACCTTATGTCACCTTTACACCATCCGTATCTTTTTCCCTTCCGTGTGACCTTACAGCACTGTCATCTGCTCTTCCATTATCATCATCTTAACACTGCTAACGTTCTCGTGATGGTGTGACCTGACGACACATCTCACGGTGTTAGTTAGCTTCTGACGTCACTTAGTTTCATCTTTCGCGTGATTTTACGACACATTCCTTGGAGTATTTTTACACAGTTCTCGTATTGCTGAGAGATGTAGACACCAGCCGTCTACGGTGATGTTCACTTATTTACGTCCCCATTTGCTGTGTTTTGCCTTTGTCGACGTGTTTGAATGATTGCTGAAGACACAGCTCGGACATGTTGTTGGTGTTGTCAGGTTACGGTCTAATCATATATCGTTTCCGTATTCTTACGGCACAAGTCAGGTTGCCGTGCTTCTCTCTTTCTTCCAGTAATGTAAGCTTAATGACAGGCTGAATAATGTTGACCCATAAGGCCAGTCCGTCAGTGTTACTAGCTCCGCATTGTACCATATGGTTAAGGACGGCCCTGACGGAGGCTGGCAGTGGCAGACAGTCGTGTCACATTAGCCCACATCACCGGGGGTGTGTCGTGTTGTGAGCAGTTTAGCCATGTCGTGGTCGTCCACTACAGCAGACTCTTGGTGTGACGCAAACCTTCACCGGTGAAGGATTTTTCATGTTGGTAGCCAACACCGCCGACGTTTTTTTTTTTTGAATGGCTTCCATTTACGATGGGTCTTGAAGCTGTATCACCGATATTTTGTCGTGTTCTGAACTTGTGCTTATTGACATTCTGCCGATAGTGTGAGCAGTTACCTCGTGATATCTTTTTCCCTCGCCGTATGTTGAAGTTCATTCCCCTGATATCACAGGACGTTGTGAAATTGCACTACTTGATAGCTTTGCTGTCACCTGGAGCCCATGTCTTAGGCCCACACCTGGTACTTTTCTGTGTTTTGAACCCACATCCCTGGTACTGTAATACGCCTCGATCCCATATCTCTGATACTTTGCTGTTTTGAGCCGACACCACATAAATGGCCGTTTCAATCCCACGCCACTGAATCCTGGTTATGTCCGTAACACTGACTAAATCGTGTTTTAAGATCACGCCAGATATAATAATATGGTTTGATCCCACATCTCTGGTAGTTTGCTGTGTTTTGATGATTATGTTTTCAGCGCATCATACTGATACTTAGACGTGATTCGAGTTTACGCCGCTGATTTTGCTCTGCTTTGAGCCCACACCAGTGACGTAAGTCACCGCTGGAACTTCAAAAAAATAATTTATAACGAGCTGTCTTTAGGTTAGTGCATTTGTCTTCACAAACTCCATGATTATATATATATATATATATATATATATATATATATATATATATATATATATATATATATATATATATATATTTATATATATATATATATATATTTATATATATATATATATATATATATATATATATATATATATATATATATATATATATATATATATATATATATATATATTGGAAAGGATCACAATTTTGCGCGTGATCAAGTATATTCCCATGAGGCTAGGACGCTCCGTCTATTCGTTGTATGTTAACTGATTGTTATATTTCTTGTATCTCCCCTGATAATGTGATTATTACACGAAAGTGCACTTAGGAACTTATGTTTCATTTTCCCCGTGGACTCATAGGAATATATATAGCTATAGAACTGGGTTACTAACGGTAGTCCTGGGGATTACTCGTGGCTACAATCCGTAAATAAGGACGTTATTTATGTTAGAAATTTACTGTGTAAGTAAGAAAGTTTCTGCTGAACACTTCGATACCGATTTCTAGTTTCATCACCTTAGGGGAGAGGAGGATGTGGAGGGGGGGGGGGTTGTTTGTTTTGTTGTGAATTGTTTAGATTTGTTGAATGAGAGTTGATAGACATTGATAAGTATGATAGTAGGTAGACATTGATATGTACCATCACATTTACCACTCTGTATTAGTATTATGAATAAGAGTTCAGTGCCTGAATTAGTAATTTATTATAGGTTCTCTGTATTTGGGGCAGCTGGTTCATGAGATGTGTAGCTGTTTCCAAAAACACAGCGCATGATACCTGAAGTTATTTGTTAAAGAGCTTTTGAAGTTCTTCCGTAGAATTTTGCCTTTTAGATCTTTCACTTTCCATGTGGTAGTTTCCTGTTTGTATTTCGACTTTAAGGGAATATGTATAGGATGAGCATCGGCTATCTTGTGACGCCTCAAGGAACACAAACACGTGTGTGTGTGTGTGGCAGGACAGTAGGTGAGAAGGACTCAAAGGACTGTGTCACAATGAGAGATGAAAGACCATATGGCACTTAATTCACTTTACTTCCCAGTAGGGAGGATTCTGAGAACTCTCACAAAGAGTATATGATACTGTCTATAGTCACTTTATTTCCCTGCTATGAGGATTCTGAGAACTGTGAACGAGAGATGAAATACCATATGGCACTCGAGAGTCGCTTTATTCCCCAGAAATATGCACACTAACGTCATGTTATATGGTTGGAGAAATTGCCAGATGAGAAATATACAGCGATCACCCACTGCTTGCACTGGGTCAGTCAGTTCAGAGAACTCGCGGGGAACTCTTAACTCCATGACGACAGCGTTTGGTATGGCGAGTGAGCGGGACGGGACCTGGGTTCGACGGTCTGGATTTAGGGTCAAAGCCTAGACCATCGTACCCAGCGGTTGTACCGCCCTGCTTCATGAAGTCAGTGGTGTCCAGCTGTAAATCAGACTTCCATAAGGAATCGCCAGCTTCCAGGAGAGAGAAGACCTGACCAATGCAGCAGCGTCGGGCACGTAGCCGCCACCAAGCGGCGTCGGACCGAACAAAGGTGGAGTCAGCGATGCGGGTCGTTCCTTGGCTCACCCACCCGCCCATTGCTCTACAGACAGTTCCCACACACCGGCATTAGGCCATACGTAAGAGATAAAGTTGTGGGATTTGCTGCCGTGAGTTGTCATAGTTCGATGATTTACCAATTTAAGTTCATCGTCGAGAATTGCTTAAGCATGGCACAGAGGTGGCAGGGAGCCACCGGCCCGGTACCAGGCGGGTTAGTGATGCGACGCAGTGAGCCAACGCTGCCGTGTTTGTCACGTTCCCCTCTCTGGCCCAGGCTGCTATTTTTTTGTTTCTCTCTCTGGTTCACCTACACAGGTTGCTGGCATTCACTACATAAACTCGCAGCCTCCCATATCATGTTGAACACTGGACAATATGCCATTCGCACAACTCTTTACTCTCATGTTTTCCTTATTATGTAATTAAAAGTCCTGAGAGTCTACGAAATTAATGTTTTTCCGTTGCCGAGTCCAGTCAGCGCCGCCAGTCGAGGAGGGCTGTTTGGTTCCCAGGACCCTTGACCGTTATTAAGCGGTTATGACCCACCCAACCGCTTCTGACACGGCTTCTAGATCTAGTTATTTCGTTCTTCCTGTCTGTAAGGTAGACAATCTCGAATTCAGCATCCGCTTTTTCTGCTCTCACCACACTGAATTGAACTTGATACCTCTTCCTCTACCGCAGTCTCGCAGGAACCCAATGGTGTGTTCCTTTATTAAATTCCACCATGTCCTCACCACCAAGGCTTGTCCTATGGCACGCGTCTGGCTGCTTGTGGACACCAGCCACACAGGGTTAACCGACGACACCTCCTTGTTATTATTATTATTATCTACAAACATCTGAGGAGCCCTTGTAATTATTATTATTATTATTATTATTATTATTATTATTTTTTATTTTTTTTATTTCTTTTTTCTTTATTTTCCTTTTAATCGAGATGGGCAAGATGAGTAGGGCAGGTTTCGTTCGTGTCATAAAGGTCATAAAAAAAAACAATCGGAGAATATTAGATGATTAATGATATTCATCTGTAGCATATTGTGTTAGGTCATGATAATTAAAGACCGGATTTTTTTTTATTTCAGTAAATTATTATACGCATCATCTGGAGCGGAAATTGATTGATTGAATAATCGTAAGATACGTTGGATGGTCGTGGATATTGCTTACCTTGTGCAGATATTGAGTTGGTGATAACGTATTCTTTTAATACGGGAGCTCTGCACTTACTGGAACCCCACGTCTTGAACCTTTCCGTATCACACAGCGTTTTGAACTTTGGCATAGATCAACACACACAGCTTCGTCACCTAGCCTGTCTCTCTAAGTCGCCCCCCTGCTGTGTTGCTGGCGAAGTATTTCATCGTCTGTTCTTCTTTTTGCGTGGTGTCTTGTTATAGTCTGATTAAGAAACGTTAATGTCACAATCATGTTTCCCCCTCGTTCTTGTGTCAGCCGTGTTGGGCGACTTTATTGCTTCCAACCTCTCCCTGTGAGTCGCCTTCATTATATGTGGCTCCGTGTTTGGTGCTCCCCACCTCCCCTGGACCCTCTGCGTTACATCTCTATCCTCAACGTGTGGTGGTCACACCGGGGTCGTACGTTTATTTAGATCGGATGCAAGTTGTAAATTGTGCATCGAACGTTCTTATTCAGTGCACTATTATTGTTATCACGACCGAGTTGAGTAAGTTTGCCCTCTGAACAAATGGTGGTTGAAGGCGGTCATGTGGTGATATGTTGGGTAGTGTGTCGTCCTCCCATATGGCCCAACACACACACACACACACACACACACACACACACACACACACACACACACAGATTTATGTGGCTTGTTGTATCATGCCAGAGTATAACCATGTTGAAGTTCCCTTCATTGCTTTAATGCAGCTGCTCAGGTTGAAGTACGTCAACCATGAATCTGAACAGGTCTTGATGCAATTCTGGTCACTCCTCCTTGTTACTTCAGCAGTATGTGGAAACTTCTTTTTTTTTTTTTTTTTTTTTGCCTCCCTCATACTTGATCGTCGTCTTTTTCGGTTAAGTGATCAACATAGACCTGGAATAACGGCGCCCTTAAGAGCGAACCTTGCGTCATGCCACTAGTTCCCAGAACCCGCTTAGAAAAGGCTTCTCTGATATCCGACATCTGCTGACTCCTTTCATTCCGATATTTCTCGATTCACCGAAGTTGCCCCCCTCTTGTGCCTGCTTAAGAATCCACAGCTCTTAACAACAGCCTGTGTGTGTGTGTGGGACTGAGTCGCATGCCTTCATGGGGTTGTATACCTTTCGTGGGTTCCGAGAACACAGTCCCGTCATCTGTAAACACATGTCGCCTATTACTTGAGTAGTTTATCCTTTCCATTTCCTCTGTGAGTATCTATTCCATCATTTTAAAGACTACGCTTGTGGGGTTGGGGTGGGGGTGGATACTGATCTTTAATGTGAAAGCTTCCGATCTCCTTCCATAGTGGGGTTCTATCCCATTCCCATGGCATTACAACAAGGTCCGTGTGCCTTAACTGGATGGAGACCCCGTCAGTAGCTTGTGTATATGTCTTATCTGTGGGTTTTTTTTTTGTATTATTCTTTCCGTGACCTCCTACCCTTCACATGGTAGTGATGGGTTGGGGCAGCAGAAGTTGGATGGTAAGAGAATGGTGCGCACGCGACTTGCAGGAGAGAGAGAGAGAGAGAGAGAGAGAGAGAGAGAGAGAGAGAGAGAGAGAGAGAGAGAGAGAGAGAGAGAGAGAGAGAGAGACTATTGCTTCAATGGTGATTGAATGGTGATGAATGCTGTGAGGGACTGACTGACTGGAGAGAGGATATTATAAGCGAGTCCCTACTATGACGGCAGCACAGGAACCCGAGACAATTGACCAGGATATGAGCGAGAGGGACGATGCTTTATACACGTCCAGGGATGTGAGAAGCTCCTGGAGGAGTGTTGCAGTCGTTAGCATGGTTGTGTTGTATTCTTAGTAGAGGGTTGGTCGCGTGAAATGGTGAGTCAAGAGTTTTGAGGGAGGGAAAATCCAAGACTTTTATCAAGAATCACGAAAGATGATTCAAAAGTCAGTTTTATGAAGTTGACTGCAGAGGAGGGGTGGTGAGGCTAGTGACCGTCATGACTGTATATGCTCGTGCATCATGGTTAGTTTAAGTGGCTGTTGTTAGAACGTAGATGGTTAACTATCGGAGAAAATGGTGGTGGTGGAGTTTATAGAGAGGAGAAGGTGGTAGGTGTGAGCCACACATGGGGGAGGTCATGGAAGTTAATAGATCGCTCCGGATGTAGGGAGGTTGTGAGGAGAGGGAGAGGGAGAGAAACGCAGATAACGGGCAACCAGAAGCAAGGTACAAGATAGAAATGGCGCCGCTGGTGGGTCAGTGACACAAGATGTAGAGGAAGAAAATGGTCTTGCCTGGGAGATATGCACGAGTCACCACCATCCACCCACACTCTCACACACACACACACACACACACACACCACACACACGTGTGTGTTTTAGATATACTGACAAATGCTGTCATTACGTAAAACTCACTACCCGTACATCACTGCATAAACTGCTTCGATCTCTTTTGGGCGGGGTGGCGGTTCGATTTTGTCTGAAGGATATATATATATATATATATATATATATATATATATATATATATATATATATATATATATATATATATATCCTTCCCTTTTAGTCGCCTTCTACGACACGCAGGGAATACGTGGGAAGTATTCTTTCTCCCCTATCCCCAGGGATATATATATATATATATATATATATATATATATATATATATATATATATATATATATATATATATATATATATTCGGCATTTCCCGCGTTAGCGAAAGAATCTTCTCATATATTCACTGCGTGTTGTGAAAGGCGACTAAAAGGGGTGGGAGCGGGAGACTGGAAATACTCCTCTCGCGTTTTTCTTCTCTGAATAAGGAACAGAGAAGAGGGCCAAGTGAGGAACTTTCCATCTTGGGCTCTGTCGTCTGTTCTTGAACGCTACTTCGCTAATGCGAGAAATTATATATATATATATATATCTTTCTTTCTTCTTTCAAACTATTCGCCATTTCCCGCATTAGCGAGGTAGCGTTAAGAACAGAGGACTGGGCCTTGAGGGAATACCCTCACCTGGCCCAATTCTCTGTTCCTTCTTTTGGAAAATTAAAAAAAAAACGAGAGGGGAGGATTTCCAGCCCCCCGCTCCCTCCCCTTTTAGTCGCCTTCTACGACACGCAGGGAATACGTGGGAAGTATTCTTTCTCCCCTATCCCCAGGGATAATATATATATATATATATATATATATATATATATATATATATATATATATATATATCTTTTTTCTTTCTTTTAAACTATTCGCCATTTCCCGCGTTAGCGAGGTAGCGTTAAGAACAGAGGACTGGGCCTTTTTTGGAATATCCTCACCTGGCCCCCTCTGTTCCTTCTTTTGGAAAATTAAAAAAAAAAAAAACGAGAGGGGAGGATTTCCAGCCCCCGTTCCCTCCCCTTTTAGTCGCCTTCTACGACACGCATTTGGTATATGTTTGCAAGGTGTGTGTGGCCAGGATAGGCAGCCCCCGAGTTTACCAGAATACCCCAGTGATGACCCCTGGAGCGATATTGTTATCGTGCAAGTGATGAAAAGAAACAAAGTAAATATGAAATTGTTGCGAGGATGGAAGAGCGGGGAAAATAATGTAAACAATAATAGGGATGATACAACCAGAGAGATCATCCCTGTAAAGGCATTGGTAGAAACTGGTGCGCATGCCATCCATGTTTTATTCATTGTTGAAGACATCTGGGAGTATCTTAGGAACGTGCACACAATATTTGCTTTGTATGTCAAACCACAAGGTGTATATGAAGGACGGGTGCTTGCGACCCGCAAGAATTTGTATACCTCATTGTTTTCCCATGGAATGGTCTGAGCGCGTGTAGATCATTGTGCTAGCTTCACGGTCGTGTGTGGGTAGGTAGGATGTACTGTAGGCGGTAGCTTATCGACTGGAAGGCTAAACTGCTCCAACATCCTTTCATTTGGTATGATTTTCCATACCGTAGTTTTATCGTTACCAGTGTTTGTTTGTACACATTTTGGTATCTCCATTCGTACATCATGTAAAAAATTTTTATCAACTTTTTGTAGTTCTCGTACATTTTTGCATCACCGCAGAGGGAGTAAGAGAAAAATGAATAAGCAGAGTCGGAGGCCTCCCCGGCTGACCACCCACACGCCAGGGAACAGTTATCGATGGAATCCGCCGAGTTGTAACAACGATATCAGGAGGCGCATCTCCTTGGTTCGCTGCTGATGTGTGAAGAAACCACCATCACAGAGTTAAAGCGTCGTTGAGACGTCGCTGGAGATAAAAGGAGACAAGATAGACAGTTAGGAAGGTCTGGTGTGATTGACATGTCTCGGGGTTTGTTGGATCGACAAACATTGTACTACGAATGTTAGGTACCAGCAGAAACTCGGATGGTTTTTTTGTAGGTGGTATGTTTTTTGCGTGTGTGAATTGTGCTTACGTTATCTGCAGAGGATTATGTACTTAATTCACCGGAGAATTAGTAAGCGTTTGTAAAAGATATTGTAAAACTTAGGTACGTGGCCATGTTTACCGAAATTTCTCTTTTTGTTTTGTTGTTGTGACACTTTCATATTGCGTGAACCTTCCGATGAGGATGATGTGGTTATTTGAATGTCTTATCTTTAGCCATTATATTGCAAATTTGTCCTAATAATGTATTTTATTCCCTTGAAATAGAGATTTCCTTGTGTTTAAGGTGTACAAGTTGTTGTTGCTGTAAACACTTACGGGTAATAGATATCTGTATATCTTCGAGGGGTTGTCACTTGTGGTACTAGAACCCTTGTATATGTACCAGGGATTATCACTCGTGGTACTAGAACCCTTGTATATGTACCAGGGATTGTCACTTGTGGTATTAGAACCCTTGTATATGTACCAGGGAATGTCACTTGTGGTACCAGAACCCTTGTATATGTACCAGGGGTTGTCACTTGTGGTACTAGAACCCTTATATATCTACCATGGGTTGTCACTTGCGTTACCAGAACCCTTGTATATCTATCTACCAGGGATTGTCACTTGTGGCACTAGAACCCCATGACAGCATGGTGGTAGGGCCCTTAGGTCCGATGATAAGACGTTTGATCTAGACTTTGACGATGATCTGGTGGAAGATTAACGCTGTCATAGCCAAGCGTAGCATCGTCATGTTCACGGAGCAGTTTGCCCTAACAGTGGTAACCTCTAATTACCCCATTACAGAGGACATACGTAATTTAACTGCCATCCACGGCAGAGATAGATTACATTTTATTCCCCACGTACTTTTATATATATATCTGATTTGAGAGTGTATACATCCAGTCGACTGAAATATAATCGCGATTACCACGTCTCGCGCGCGACGCATAGCCGGTCGCTTATTTACGTTCATCACGTCGCAGCACAAGGAATGTAGCTGTGCGTTTGTTATATCGTCGACCGTTCTGTTGCTGCAGCAGACGTGTTGGCAGGGTTATACGTGTGTGTGTGTGTGTGTGTGTGTAGATGAACCGTTTGGTCGGGAAGCCACAAGCTCAGTCTCCTGAAGTCGACCATTACGGCAGTTGTTGGTGCTGGTAGTGTTAGGGAACGCCCTCGTTAGGTTTTGCGAGCGTTCGACGCGGTGAGCATACGACACGACAGGAGAGCATACGACGCTGAAGATGATGGACATACGACACAAAAGTAGGTGGACGTACGACGTGACAGATGGTGAGCTTACGACGCGGCGGATGGTCAGCATACGACACAAAAGATAGTGGACATACAGCGCGACAGATGGTGAGCCGACAACACGGCAGATGGTGAACAGTCAACGCGACAGATGGTGAGTTTACGACACGGTAGATGGTTAACATACGACGCAACAGATGGTAAGCTTACGACACGGTAGATGGTGAACATAAGACGCTCCAGATGGTGAGCTTACGACACGGCAGATGGTGAACATACGACGCTCCAGATGGCGAGCTTACGACACGGCAGATGGTGAACATGCGACGCTGCAGATGGTGAACATACGACGCTCCAGATGGTGAGCTTACGACGCGACAGCTTGCAAGTTCGTGACGCGTCTTGCAGTGAACACAGGACTTATGTAGTGATCATACGACAAGACACTGCACTTCAGACCACTCGAGGAAAAACTATTACGTGGGGAAGTAAAAGCTAATGACGGTGTGTGTGTGTGTGTGTGTGTGTGTCGTCACCATGGAACCCCTGTCAACACCACCCACTCGCTGAACCACGGTCGGTGACCCCCCCAGGAGCACCTCGCTACGACCACGACCGTACCAACCCCGACTACGACCCACACCCCCCTGACCACGACGCTACTACCCCTGAAGACTACGATACGACCCCCGAGGGCGGCGCGACCCCAGGCCACGAAGGTATGATAGGGGTCCCTGGATATGATGATGGCTTCACCTTTGACCTGTCCCAAAAGGAGTACGTTCACAGGCCAGACTTTCGTACATCAAGGTTGGGATTGTCGTGGTCGAGGTGTTAGCAGCGACACCTGCACGGTCGCCTCGTTCAGTTGGAGGGAAAGGCGTGGCCCCCCTGGCATGTAAGGGTCATTGTATGTGGTGAGTTGAGTCGATATAGCCTGCTTTGTCCTCCGCCTCAGCTCCGCATGCCATACCGCAGGTAGCCACACGCTGGCAAATTACTTACATATTTGTAAGTGAATTCTCGTTTGTAAAATATGCCTAACATAACGAAGGAATTTGATGAATTTGGATGGAGAGGGTTTGGCACCTGTTGAAGTCCAGTAAAAGGTTGGAGATCATACATTCTGCATATACGACCCATGATCAAGTAAGTACGACCCTGAAGTACGACGGCACGACCCTTAAGCGCAAAGGCACGTCACTTGGGTACGAAAGCGCGACTCCTTAAGCACGACGGCCCTTGGTATGATGGTCGTCTGGTCCTTGACCTGATCCCTCGCAAGAATACCCTCTGCCTCTCCCAGTCTGGGGGTGTCAGCCTTCCAGAAAATGTGCGCCCGTCTGGTTGCTTTACGGTCGTAGCTCCAGGGAAGAATTTTCTCTTTTTACTGTGTTGGCTTATTTTCTTCACCACAAATGACCCAAGTCCACCCGGAAGCATGAATGTACAGCAAACACCACACACACGCACGCACGCATGCGCAAATATCTACACAAAGACACACATACACACTGAGACATCTGCATATGCAAACGCATGAATATTAACGCACGCACATGCAGCCGAACACGTGGTCACACACATGAACAGGAAAGGTGTCAGTAGGTAAGAGAGGAACTTTGGGAGCTGAAGATTATAGTCAGCGGGCAGGGACACAAGATTCAGATCAGGTGAAAGGATGTAGACTCACCATAGTGAAGAAGAGTCTCTGATGGACACCCTAGAGGATAATCAACCAGAGGATATGCTCGTATCACAAAGGACAGAAGCTGTTGGAAGAGTGGACAGCTAGGGGAAGTGAGAGCAGACGCAGTTTGTGCAATTCAAGGAAGGAGAAGTATTGGTGAATATGATCGAGACATAAAAGATCGACTAGTGATGGTTACATTCGATAAGGAGTAACCTAGCCCAGAGGTACTTGGGCGAAAAGGCTAACGCAGAAGCAGTGTGGAACTCGATAGGGTGTTCATCAGAGGCGATGGACAAGGGGAAGGAGAGGGAAACAAAGAATATAGTTAAAGATGCCAAAGGATGGGAGACACCAAGCGAGGCAAGGGGATGAGAATACCCCCACCAGCACCAAACAAGAGGTTAGACATGTTAAGTGATGAACTTCTTAGACCGAAAGTGATGTAAACAAATGTAAATGGACTAGTTGTTTAAGAGCTAGAATCCCAGGATTGGCTTACTCTCCTACGTTCTGGGTATTACCCATCCCAGTATTACTACATACACCGATTCACAGTTTCTCAGGAGCCTGTATACCCCGGATGTTACATGCACGGTGGAAGACACAGATCACATATTGCTCAGGTGGCCCCACTACTCGCCAAACCTAAAGACGCACTCGACATCGCTACACTTTATGACCTGTGGTCCCGCCCAGTAGATATAGCGGGCTTCCTGAGGGCTCGTGCAGCTCCCAAGACTGCACTACATCAGTCGCAGGGAAAAGAGAGACGTTTGGCATGGGAAGTTCCTCGACAGATTTGTATTCCGTTGATGCCAAGTGAGGAGTCTTCCCTCCAAGGCTCTTGTCATCTGTTCTTGAACGCTACCTTGCTAACGTTGGAAATGGCGAATATCTATCTATCTATCTATCTATCTATCTATCTATATATATATATATATATATATATATATATATATATATATATATATATATATATATATTATCCAGGTTGTAAGTGAAAGTGTCACCACAAGAGACGGTAACCGGGCGGCCGGGGGCTGTCACAATCACCAGGAAGCCGCCTTTACGAGAGACCTTACCCAGTGACCCGTCACGCATGAAGAGGGTCTTTAACCTCCTGAGAACGACCGAACAAGCTTGAGCAGGACGATACGTCGACCCTTGGGCATTGGTGGGCAAACTTTTCGTCACCTGGCCCAGGTGGGTGAGGAACAGGACACTTGGAAGGTAGTCGTAGTGATGCAATCATTCGCACGTTGTTGATGACGTGGGTTGGGTTACCTGTATGTACACAGTCAACCCTTGCTGTGCATCACGTACTTTACTGTGGAGGTGAAAGGATTTGATTAAAACTGCACCTTGGTTTTCGTGTGACCCAGTCAAGTCGCTGTGTGAAATCTCACATGATGTGAATGTTGCAGTGGCTCTCTGGCCTCCATGTTGCATGTGTTGATGATTTCAACTGCTGAGTCCGTGATCTGCTCTGATTCTTCACTTAATGAAGGTGATATATATATATATATATATATATATATATATATATATATATATATATATATATATATATATATATATATATATATATATATGAGAGAGAGAGAGAGAGGTATAAACACATCATCCATCACTCGTGGGGAGGAACACTGTAGCTTAAGGAAAGGTAAAGGATGTCATTTTAAAACATAAATTCTTCGAAAAAGAAAAAGATTTGTACGTGGCGTTTCTGGACGTGTATGATAGGGTGACAGGTGCCCTGAATGTGTATGGTGTGGGAGGAACGCAGCTAGATGCAGTGAAGAGTATTTTTTTATCGATTGACTTAGAACGGGAGGAGAGTGGAGTGGGGTTCAGGTGAAGGTGGGTATGCGTCAAAGTTATGTGATGTCGCCATGGCTGTTCAACCTGTTGATGAACGTGTGGTGAGGGAGGTGAATATATATATCGTATGTTAAATGTTTGCAGAGAGACCTGAAAGATCACCAGTTTGTAGTTCGTTCCTTTGACACCCTATGTGTCCCGACCAGGAACCACCAGCATTTCATTTGCTACACAAGTTCATTGAAAATATTGTTTCATTTACGTCTGCACAGAATTGAAATGGAACGTAGAAAGCTGTTTAGGATTAGGGGTATGCAGGTGATGCTGATGTGTGTGCGTCTTGCACTGGCACATCACGGTGCCCACATGGTTGTACCTGGTGCCCACGCTGTTGTATCTCTTGCCCATATTGTTCTAGCGGATGGCAGCAAGGGTGTGTATCCGGTGCCCCCATAGTTATAGCTGGTGCCCACTTGGTGTATCTGGTGCCCACATGGTTGTATCTTGCCCACACATGGTTGGATCAGATGCCCGCATGGGTGCATATGGTGCCAGTGCGGTTTGTTCATGGTCTACAGGTGATTCATGTTCTGTATGTGGTGCGCACGTGATTTGTTTATGATGCACACGTGTTTACATGCGGTGCTCTCCCTATATATATATATATATATATATATATATATATATATATATATATATATGGCGTCCTAGCTTCGTATCTAAGATGTATATCAACTGACTGTTATATTTCTCTCTTGTGTTTCCCCTGATGTTGTGATTATTACACGAAAGTGCACTTGGGGACTTTTCGTGTTTCATTTTCCCCGTGGACTCATAGCTATATATATATATATATATATATATATATATATATATATATATATATATATATATATTGGATAGGATCAAAATTTTGCGCGTGATCAAGATATTCCTATGAGTCCACGGGGAAAATGAAACACGATAAGTTCCCAAGTGCACTTTCGTGTAATAAACACATCATCAGGTGAGACACAAGGGAGACATATAACAGTCAGTTGATATACATCGAAGAGACGAAGCTAGGACGCCATTTGGTAAACAATCGTGTGTGTGACGGTCCATGTTTAAGGAAGAGGTTACCTCTTGACACGTTTCTTCATCCCGACGGACAAGGTTTTGCGCCGTTGTTCTATCTAGGGGCGACTGACCTCAGACTTAGTACGTACGTTCATTTCGATCAGACACCTTTTCCATTATCGTTCATTTAGGTTTTTAAAGGACGTTTTGGATAAAGGATCAAACTACCCTAAAATCTATATTTTAGGCTACTATTTCGTATTGTTTCTGTCTGTAAGACGAATTACTGCACACGCACTTTACTGCAAATCCCACACAGTGTATAGGATGAATATGTGATAAAGCCATTTTTGCCATTCTCTGGGCGCTCAAAGGTCACCAAGAGTTTTTTTGTTTTGTTTTTCAATTCTTGGCCGTATTTTAGTTAGTGCATGTGAAATATAATACAAAAAATTCCTGGTTACATGCTCCATACTATAGATGTATCAGAATTGTGGTTTCAGCATATATATATATATATATATATATATATATATATATATATATATATATATATATATATATATAAATTTTTGCCTTTGCTTTGTCTCGTTTCAGCCAGTGTTCATGAAATTCTAGAAAAAAAAAATATATTTCCTCATCCTGCACACAAAGCAGATGACAAATTTGCGACATGACCTTTTTTTGTCTTCTTTAGACATCAAAGGTTTTTTTTTTTCCACAAATCCGTTTTATTTCAGCGAGTGTTGATGAAACAGCAGAACGGTCATTTTTGACAAGCTCCATACAATGGTTGAATGGAATATAAGATTCTGTTCCCTTATATATATATATATATATATATATATATATATATATATATATATATATATATATATATAAAATGTATATATTCTATAGCGTTCAAATGCACAGTTTTATTTTACATTGTTTTTCTGTAGCCTATGCTGCCTAGGTTTTAGCCCATTACACTTAGTATGAGTGCTAGACATTCAGTAACTCATGCATCCTGTGATTCACATTGCATCTTAGCGCAAAGGTATCTAACATATACATGGACGGAGACATGCACCATTCGCCAGCGCACGTTGGTATATTATGCCTTTATGTGTGCTTTTCATGTGATAGGTCGAATTCGTGGAATTTTACCATAACAACACGTAGTTTGGAGTGGCCGATGTTGGCCTGTTATGTATGCCTCGATCATGTGTGCGTTTGTGGCAGTACGACAAGATAGATCAACCTGTTGACTGTCTTCTTGTAACTTTTAAACAAGACGTTGCAAATATCAGCCTGTTTTTATCTTTCTTTTTCGAGTGAGGAATGTGTGATTATTAAGTCCTGAGCTGCTGCTGCTGCTTGTGTTATCACCATGAGATCAACCTTCTAGATGGTTCTGGGTATGGTAAACTTTCCGTATTTTGTTATTAGTATCATGTTGGGTCTGTGCCATCCAAGGTGGATGAGGAGCCAGAATCTGAAACTGAAACACACAAGGTGGGAAATCCACCTCTAACAACTCTTGTGGCCTCGGCCGATTACAGATAATGCTAAACCCCAACAGCAAGCACAAGTGTCTCTAGAAAGTGAAGCAGATTGTAGTCTCCCAGAGGGCAAGAGACTTTACCACAGGAAGATTTGCTTAACCTGGAAAAGCTTGCTCTAGTGACCGGGAATTTTCAGCCATCACCAGTAGGTGCTGACACCTACTAGATGACGTTGGTCATGTGCGTATAATACTACTAATGGCAAGAGATTTGTCCCCCCTTTTTTTTATAGATGAGACGGCTTGGGCAGCTGAGGCCCTTATCATTAGGGTACTCCCATATCATCGATTTACCCCTAAGGGGTGGATGAACAGCAGAGTTGAGTGGACCGACTGCTGCAACAGGGATTCGAACCCATACGCTCGACCCGGGAAGGCCCGTGAATGCGTCACGGTCAGGAACGCTGAAGCGCTACACCACGGGAGTCTCGTCCTCGTGATGGTTATGTGTGTGTTTGTGTACGTTGGTCATGTTATCCATATGTTTGTCATGTTCGTGCGTTGGCTGTGTTGTCGTTGAGGTGAATGGTGGGGTCCGCACGTTGTTATTCTTGTCCCTCAGTTGGTCGTGTCCGTAGGTCGGGCTTTATAGTCCAAGAGGCTCGGTCATGCTGATCCTCATGGAGGTCATGTTGCTCTTACCTTCCATTCCTTAGATAGCTTAAACCCCGGGTTCGGTTCTCGAGTCGTGTCCAGGACGCTAAAACAGCCTGGAATTATGAGTTTCATTGACGTATAGAAATATAGCGTCACACATCCATTATGATAAACGTTTTGTGGAATGAGG
The DNA here is from genome assembly GCF_036320965.1 of Panulirus ornatus. Taxonomy (NCBI): domain Eukaryota; kingdom Metazoa; phylum Arthropoda; class Malacostraca; order Decapoda; family Palinuridae; genus Panulirus; species Panulirus ornatus. The sequence continues at coordinate 13,135,142 of NC_092252.1, read as the reverse complement.
AATGATTATAAATCTTGTTCATGTATTCATGGCTAAAGGCACGAGTGCCGGCTTCATTTCTGGCTCCATGATTCATAACATTACTTATCTCCACATTGTGATCAGTAGATAAATAGTAATGTTTATCCTTTTACTCTGGCAGACAGCTCAAGCAAACACAAAATTTGCTTGCTTGCTTAGCAGTTAGTTGCTGAACGACGTCACTCTAGCCACAGACTTTTGTAAATTGATGATAATGATTAGCATGTCGCTAACATGGATGTAAACTTACTGTCGGCATGAAGGACAGGAACTACATTGAACGACGAGTGTGTGTGTACGTGTTATCACAGTGCTTGAAGGTTATCTTGGCCGGTGATCTTATGTGAACAGTTGAAGGGTTGGACATATAATGGGAAGAACTCGAGGCTCCGTAGCCTTTTTAGTACAGGCTCTGCCTCACTCATGGTTTACAGAAGAAGACTCGTACCCACAGCAGCTCTGAGACGGCAAGGGAAGTCGGAGGCAAGGGTATGTAAACACCGCACCGGAACTCTCTCTTTGGTTGTCTGCCACTCGCTGACGAGACGGAGCCCCTCGTTGTACTGGTCACCCACCCAGACGGAACTCGTGGACTAGACACAGCCCGAGACGGAATTGGGTGTTCATTCACCACCAGAACCATAAGAATTAGACGCTCAGAAATAGCCTAGAATTGGTATTTAAGTTCATTATATTTATAGACCGGGAAAACTGAATTAGAGAACCAAACTCGTTGGACCTGACGTAAAGTAATGGGTGAGGTGATGGTTAGAGCGGATTGAATATATAGCCCGTCGTAGCACAGAAGCTGAGCGTTTCATAATTGAAGTAAATATTTTTCATGCGTATATTTAAGTGTAAGTTTAGGTCGTTGAAGTTCGCCCAGTACATTGTTTTATCTCCTCTCTGAAAGTGCTAGTTATGAATTTGTGTTTCTTCTGTTAGAAAATATGATATGATGTCTTCTGCTCAGGTAATGAATTAGAAGGTTATTTTTGATGAAGTGTCATAGTGTAAGGTATGACATTGTTTTGGTCGTACGGCTGGCAGGAGAAACACTGCCCGTTACTCTGGCAGCCCTCTGTTGTCGTACGCGTTCGAATGCCCTGGGTCGGGTATTTTCATGTGATGGATTTCGTTTGGATATTTTATGTTTGTCAGTTTTTGGTTGGTTTCTGACCGTGAAGCAAGTTGTAATTACTTTAAATATGTTCGTTGGTGTATGCTCATGAATGCGTATGGTGTCGATTTTTCTTCCAAAATATTAGAAAGTTGTATAAAGCTTTAGCTCAGGCACTGGTGGTGGTTATAGTCTGGAAAAAAAAAAAATGTTTTTGGGTTGAGAAGTTAAACTCCGCACACAGCAGCATTGAAGGCCCAGAATTTTTATGGGTTTTGCAAGGTGTCTGCGAGTGCAGGGCCTTGCTGGTCAACTTGATGAAGGCAGAAATAGCGAGCGGCACCCTGCGCATACTTCAGTGTCGCAGTTATGTTACACTCTAGCGAAGAGCTATTTAATTAGGTCAAGAAAAAGCGTTTGTTTATAAAAGAGAATTACATCTGAAAATTTGATTAACAGAGTCGAGTAATTATATGATTAAAAACGTATTTTATTTCTCGGGAAGTGATATTAGCTGTGCCAAGTATTATTAACTCTGGAACCGCTGTGAGTGAGCAGTTCTTCGTAAAGAGGGACGTGATGAATATTATACAGGGACAGAGTCTTGTTAAGTATCAAAACATCAGACGAGTTATGGATCGAGTAGCAAGCAGCCGAGAATACCATGTAGAACTTTTAGTAAACGCCTTATATTATCATGTATAAATATTCTCTTGTGCATATTTGTCCTCCCCTCCCAATTGAGGTAGTTACCCAGTTATTTTTTCTCGCACATATAAGTCGGAAGCTTCTTTTTATAGAAAGTTTACCCTCATGCTAATGTGGTGATGATGGAATTGACCTTCAAGACTCCCTCGCCACACACTAAGTTAGATGCGTTTGGAGATATTTAAGAACTCTTTGAATAGATGGAAGATCCGAGATCATTGACATGGAAGATCCTAAATTTGAGCTGATTTTTTTTTTTTTTTTTTTGCCAAAGAGGATTTGTATAGGAAACCCTTCTCAGTGTGTGTGTGTGTGTGTGTCTGCCCAATTAATCTCCTATGTAACCTTTCAAACTTTTTAGATTATCATGGTACCCCCAAGAACCGTGTATAGTCCTAGAATTATAACATGAAGGTTTTTTTTAAGTCAATTCATTTGCTGTAACTTCAGGATGTCTGCTGGCAGTTGATAGGCGTAAAGCCCAAACACCCAGACGACCGTCACTGTAACATAACTGCAATTTGTGTTTCCACATTTAATCCAGGATACAGTAAATTTGCCTGCAGTTACGTGCCGGAGTTTGATTTAACAATTGCTTTCACTTATATTTAAAGATAATGTGATAAATGTGGGTACGTGTACTAAACTGGGACGTACATTCGAGGTTAGAATTAGACATAATTTCCTTCAATGGTAATTTCTTATTAATCGTTTGAGCGCGACGTTTTACATGTGACCTTTAAGGATCGGGTCAAAGGCTAACTGAGGCCATTACACCCCAGGGTCGAAGTGCTATCCTCAGATGTGGTACTGTCATGCTTAAGGTTTTGAATATATATAGTAATCGACGTGACATGCAAAATCTGCCCCAAACAAACAAAGGCCATCTCGGTTGAAAGGAACAAAGCGAGAAAAACAGATGTACGTAGAAATTAAACAGAGCCTAGCAGGTGTTTGTAGACCTGACTCTCCAAGGTAGAAAGATTATCCGCAAGGAGGGAGAGACGAAAGTGCTTTCGTTGTCAACGCCAGTGTGTGTGTGTGTGTGTGTGTGTGTGTGTGTGGTTCTTCCCGCCCCAGCAGCACTACCCTGAGGCAGACTTGAGGTAGTTACGTCTTGTGGCCTCTCCACTGTGTTTATACTGGCATGGTTGTGCTCTCGGGCGTCGAGCCAGACCGCCGTTATGAAACATGACTGACGAAGAATCAGAATTCGTTTGACGTCTCGTTGGCGCAGGTTTTTCATGGTCTCCAAAATAGTTTTTTTAAAAAAAATTTCGCCACTAAGGCGAGATCACAGGGTGAGGTTCTTCCCATTACGTATCTACAGTAAACTGATGACCTGTTTTTTTCGCCACTAAGGCGAGGTCACAGGGTGAGATTCTTCCCATTACGTATCTACAGTAAACTGATAACTTGTTGCTGCTGAGCAAAATCTATATTGATAGGGCTAAACTTGGAGAGCCGCTCCGTGTAAAAACTCTATCGTCAAGTGCAACCATTGTTGCATGCAGCAGAGGACGGGTATCTTATCTGATTGTGTCGATGGCCGTAACATGAAAAATATCTTAAGAGATATTTACATGAAAGTAGAGATGAGAATGTTTATGTTGTCCACATTTGGAAACTTCCCCCCACCCACCCCAACCTCCCAAGTGATTCTTATCCGTAGGTGTTATTTACGATGGTTTGGAGGGTCTTCTAAACTCACACCCCCTTCCTCCCAACAGCTCGTCTGCTCTGTCAGGCTGTTGCAGTCGGCGTCCTGTAGACCTCTTAAGTCCACCACACAGAACACACACACACACACACACACACACACTGGGTAGTTTAGTTCACATTTACGCACGTGTCCAGACCCTCTTTTAAATCTGTCTCGTGAAATTTACGTTATGTACATGAAAATGACAGGGTGACGACCACGCCCAGCTCGCTTCACATAATGTTTAATCGTTTGAAGATCTGCTGCCTGAAGAATAAGGAGAGCTTCATCCACTGGTTCGGGCGTCGACCTTTCCTTTGCTATTGTTAGTAAGACTTAGATGGTAGTTGAATGTGAGTAATGCTCTGGTTAGAGTTGAAAGTCTTTGTTAAGATCAGTTACCAGCTGTAGTGATGGGTTTAAACTGAGTAGGCAAGCTTATTTCGAGCTGCTGTTCTTTGTTAAAGCTGAGATGTAAGTGTTAAAGGTGAGGCGCAGGTGTCAAAGCTTTGGTGTAAGTGTTCAGCCTTAGATGAAAGTGTTAATGGTGACGGGCGAAATGTTAAAGTTGACGAGCAAGTGTTAAAGCTGAGAAGCAAGTGTTAAAGCTAAGGTGCAACTATTAAAGTTGAGATGGAAATGTTAAAGCTGAGGGGCAAGTGTTAGTTAAAGCTGGGATGCAAGTGTGTGTGTGTGTGTGTGTGTGTGTGTGTGTGTGTGTGTCAGTCAAGGTATAAAACTCATACTCAAGTGTTGGTCAGGATTGAGACTGAAGTATTGGCCTGGGTTCAGAGTGAAGTGTTGGTCAGGGTTCAGACTTGAGAGTTCAAGGTCAGCTGCTTATCGCTTGAGTGGTGGCGATGCAGCGATGTCCTTGGCAGTGCTAGAAGGAAGCCTAGGCGGTCACAAGAGCCAGACAACACATATGAATTCAGCAACACGAGAGTTTCTTGTGAGGTTAACTTACGTACTCGAAATCTGAGAGTCTGCTTTTGAATTTCATCATAACAGTGGAAGGAATAATAGCACCGGACAAAATTGGAGACAATAACGTTAAATGTAAACTGATTGGTGATTTTGTTTATAGGAAGCCAAGTGACTAATTCAATGTAAATAGTTTTAATTTGTTGGATGTCCTTGTCATGCTAAAAAGCGCGCTGAATAACCATTAGGTTGTAGGCGCTGTACACAATCCACAGAATCAAGATTTTTATCTGCAGGATTACTGTCGAATATTCATGAATTTGTAATTGATATTACGTAGGTGTGGGCTTATGGAAATTGTGTTTTTATGTTGGTGAATTGCGCTTTTTAATTATAGCTTCATATCCTTGCCAGCTAGGTGAGTGTTCACGTGATTCGTTTAAAATTAACTACAGAAGAAAAAAATGAGAACATGACTTAGAGGTATAAACACTGTAATCTTGACGGAGAAATATCACAGAAGTGTGAAAGGAAAATGCAAAGCCACAGATTATATTTCTATTGGTTTAGATTCCGTGTATGAGGCAATTTAGAGATAAATGGAATATATATATATATATATATATATATATATATATATATATATATATATATATATATATATATATATATATGCCTTGTTTAATCACGTTAAAAACTATGATCATTGGATTGACTGGAGTGATGACATCTCGGTTATTAACTCTGGCTCATTTACCACGAGAAGTATCATTTGATCTTTTGTTATTAAATACACAAAGAAATATGATGATATTAGTGATGGTCTATATAAATTGGGTAACTCTATTGTTGATAAAATTTGTAAACAAAACACCTTGTCCACGTAATAAGTTTATGATACGCTCGTTTTCTGTCTTGGACAATCACATGTTTACCAAATGGCGTCCTAGCTACGTCTCTTCGTCGTATATCAACTGAATTATATTTCTCTCTTGTGTCTCCCCAGATGATGTGATTATCACACGAAAGTGCACTTAGGAACTTATCGTGTTTCATTTTCCCCGTGGACTCATAGGAATATATATATATATATATATATATATATATATATATATATATATATATATATATATATATATATATATATTTTTTTTTTTTTTTTTTTTTTTATACTTTGTCGCTGTCTCCCGCGTTTGCGAGGTAGCGCGAGGAAACAGACGAAAGAAATGGCCCAACCCCCATACACACGCACATACACACGTCCACACACGCAAATATACATACCTACACAGCTTTCCATGGTTTACCCCAGACGCTTCACATGCCTTGATTCAATCCACTGACAGCACGTCAACCCCTGTATACCACATCGCTCCAATTCACTCTATTCCTTGCCCTCCTTTCACCCTCCTGCATGTTCAGGCCCCGATCACACAAAATCTTTTTCACTCCATCTTTCCACCTCCAATTTGGTCTCCCTCTTCTCCTCGTTCCCTCCACCTCCGACACATATATCCTCTTGGTCAATCTTTCCTCACTCATTCTCTCCATGTGCCCAAACCATTTCAAAACACCCTCTTCTGCTCTCTCAACCACGCTCTTTTTATTTCCACACATCTCTCTTACCCTTACGTTACTTACTCGATCAAACCACCTCACACCACACATTGTCCTCAAACATCTCATTTCCAGCACATCCATCCTCCTGCGCACAACTCTATCCATAGCCCACGCCTCGCAACCATACAACATTGTTGGAACCACTATTCCTTCAAACATACCCATTTTTGCTTTCCGAGATAATGTTCTCGACTTCCACACATTTTTCAAGGCTCCCAAAATTTTCGCCCCCTCCCCCACCCTATATATATATATATATATATATATATATTCTATTTCTTTCATACTATTTGCCATTTCCCGCGTTAGCGAGATAGCGTTAAGAACAGAGGACTGGGCCTTTGAGGGAATATCCTCCCCTGGCCCCCTTCTCTGTTTCTTCTTTTGGAAAATTAAAAAAAAAAGTTTGTGTGTGTGTGTGTGTGTGTTTGTGCACGCGCGCGCGCGCGCTCGCGACGGAAGGAGGCAAGGTATGGACACACAAGCCCTTCCTGAAGCAGTACATCCAGTGAAGGTGTTGGGTGTCTTCACGACAAATCAAACGTAGGTAAACATGACGTATACCAGAGGTATACTGCTGAGGACGACGTATAAAGAATAGGTATACCAGAGGTATACTGCTAAAGACGACGTATACCAGAGTTACATCAGTAAACAAGATGTATAACCAGAGGTATAGTGGTAAACAGGACGTATATCTACGTTGGTATGTCGACCAGAAGTATGCTAGTAAATAAGACGTATACCAAAGGTATACTGGTAGACATGAGGTTCAAATCTTGCTCATCAGTCGCCTCAGGTTTAGTTGTTGTTGTTATATAATCCCGATCATGATTGGTTATGTATAGCTCGACTCCCTGGCTTGATGGCTGCCTTCCAGTCCCAAGTGGTGGGAGACTTCGCTACAGCGGTGAGCCATCCTTCGAAGGCTTCGAACAGCTGTTTAGGTGGGTGGTGAGTTAAACCTGATTAATTAAGTCTCCTGTTTTGGCAAGGAGAAGCCCCTGTTTTCCTACATTCCAGGACCTGACCTGTGAAATTATTATTTCAAGGTCATTGCAAGGTAATAACTTCAGATAAGCTGATGTTCATGTGTGAGCTGACTGTCTCTGCAGGTCTTACGTCAGAGATGTGCTCAGAATTTTTCTCCTGTTGTTCTCTACTTTGCTTGGTTTTGTAGCGCATCTGAAGGCAGGTGTGGTGTTGCGCAGGGCGGGCGGGAGATGTGTAGTACCACCTGCAGCCCGGGCTGAAGAGGCCAGGGAAATCATCACAGGAGTGCCGCAATTTGAGCAGATTCCCTTTGATAGAGGAGAGAATGCGCGGTCCTCTGTAATGAATGTGGTGGTGTGGGTGGTGGGAAGTGGCCACAGGCGCTCCCCACACCACAGGACCTGCTCCTCCTCCTCCTCCTCCTCCTCCTGCTCTTTCCCTCACCCCCGAGCTGCTGCCACCCCGCCTCCCTCCCTCCCTACCTGTTGCTACACTAGCAGACTGCAGGAGGGCAAGGAACCTTACCTCGGGTGTCTGCCCCGTCCGGTTAATCCAACCTAGGTCGTGTGTCGTGCGAGAGGAGGCCAGCCTCCCAACCCTCGTAATGCACTGGTATTAACATTGCTGGTAGTTCTGAGCCACGCTCATGTGCTCACGAACCAGATCACTAATGAAATATTCACAAGTTGAAATCAGAAGACAAAAAAAAAAAAAAACGAAAAAATTAAAGAAAAATATGTACACAGAGTAACCACAGCGAGCCCCGAAGCGCCACTGTGACTTGATAATAGGATAATCCTTCGGTGTAAAGACATAGAGGTGATAATGTCGCAGGTGGCAGTAATAGCGTTATATTTCCCCGGTCACCACCTCCAAGCGATGGTTCAAGACAATCTCGCTCCCCAAGGGTCCTCCTCCCTTCCCATTCCCCCCCACCTCCTGC